>NC_139968.1:44581251-45181251 GCF_963993115.1 Abramis brama | reverse complement strand
GAGCGCTGATATCATAAACTGACGCGAATCAGGAAGAGCAGAGACAGAGCTTGATGTGTTCGCTGTTTGAGCTCTTCAGATCGCATAATGCAGTGGAAAATGAATAGTAATGTTTTTCTGTATGACGAAATATTTTACAAACATGTGATGATAAAATTATTTCTCCAAATATGCGCACCATTGGACTAAGAGCCCTGGCGGATGCTGTTTATTGCATGTATGTGAACACAAATAAACCGGAGAAGACGTGAATGACTGCTTTATGAGTGATGATTTCTATTCAAAATAATAAACATTACAGAATTATTTTGCACTCCTGGCAACGTTACTAGCGTTGGTCGCGCAGGGTTGCCCGAGGAGGACGAGACAGTGGACCAGCGGTCAGAGACAGGTGACACACGTCGAACATGCTACACTCCATGTTAATTTTGTACACCATGCAGGCGTAGGTGTTTATATATATATTTGTAGTGCAAGAAATAAATTTGTCACATGTGTTAAACTCTGCCGACCCAGGCTTTTTTAAGGTGAAATATAGCCACACTTTTGAGCGCTGCTTACCGTGCTCCATGGCTGCAACAGAACAAGCGGGCGCGGCAAGCACTTCCGGAAATCCAGTGGCCACTATGGAAACCAACTTGCGTGTTTGGAACCGATGATCGGAATCGAAAACAAATTTTCTAAACGATTCCAATGGCATTGTTATTTTTTAGTTGTTATTCCCAGTTGGAACCGGTTCTCGATGCCCAACCCTACACATGGGGGTGGGGGGCGGACAATGCTGGGAAAGTTCACTTTCTACATGAGGTATTTCAAAGTTCAATTCACAAATTTTAAAATGAACTAGTTCAGTTCATAGTTCATACTTCAAAATTTTCACAATTTAATTTTTTTTTTTTAAATATCCAATTTTGAATCCTTATCAAACCAGGGTTTACATTAGCATTGAGGGGACAGCATTTCCCCATTGTTACTTTTTTGCTGTCCATTCAGTCCACACTAGTAGCAGCTGCAGCTTTCACACTTACAGTATATTCTCAAAAACATGAGGAAAAATGTGCTGCTTGAATGGTCTTTTTTTAATGAGGAATTATTAAAAGAAAAACAAGACAGTTGTCACGTTGTAGGTGGTCGTTGAAGGCACAAGACGACGATGAGGGTAACAACAGTGTTTATTTAAACTAACTCAGGTTCAACAGAAACGAGAACCGACAAAGGAATGAACAGAACAGGGAGTATAAACACAAAGGAGGAAACTAACTAGACACAGGTGTAGAATGGGCACGGGTGCCGACAATACATGACATCATGGTGATATAACACCCCCCTTGGATAGGCGCATCCTTGCGCTATAATGACAAAAAGAGAAAAAAAATATATAAAAAAGGCCTGAGGCTTCGGTGGAGGGCATGGAGCTGGTGACGGATGGTGATGAGGAGGAGTCGGTGGAATTGTAGACCATGGTGGAGCTGACGGTGGCAGGAACCAGGGAGGAGTCTTGACAGAGGGGGTGAACGGAACCTTGGGACCAATCTGCGGAGGCGGAACTATGGTGAGTGGCAGAGGAACTGGAGGAATAGAGAGGCTGACGGACCAGGGCGACATCGCAGGCTTGGAAGGGCCGCTGACTCATGGGACTGAGGCGATGACAAGGACTTGGCTGACCGGGGCAACGATGTGGTGAGCGAGGATGACAGGGAGGTCGGAGGAAGGGAGGAGTCCGATGAAGCTGTAGGGGTGCAGGGTGTAGGCATAGCCAGAATCCTGGAAGTCTGATGCGGAAGCTGGGCGTCGACCTCCGGAGGCTGACCTGAAGAGATGAGGAAGCCCAGCGGAGCTACCGGGCAGACTAGTCTCCAGGCAGACTTCCGGGCAGAGGCTATGGTGACAGGCTGACAGGCCAAGGTGGAGCCAGGGGCTCGGCCTCAAGCCAAGCTGGTGGAGGGGAAGCCCGAGGCGCAGAGGATGAGCTACACGGAGTGAGCGGCGGAGGCAGAGCCGAGGAGCTGGACCACACCAGTGATGCCGAAGGATCCAGGGGACTGGCCACGACCAGCGATGGAGACAGGACTAGGAGGTCAGGCAGGGATACAGGCTGCAGGTTTCCGGACGAGACCGGCGAGGAGGATGAAGACTCGAGGGTGGGGACTTCGGAGGAAATTGAATCCTTAGACCACAGGTCTATTAGGTCCAGGTCCACGCCTGGCTCTGAGGTGGACTGACCTGCCTGCGTCGACTCCGGGGCCTTGATGTTCTTCGGCTCTGGTTCCTCTATGATCTCCGTGAGCGCCTCGGGCTCGCTGGCTGTGAAGGGTGATGCTTCTGTTCCAGAGCCCACAGGCCAGGTACCCCAGCCACTTACGGTTTTCAGGGAGGAGGAGTCGCAGTGCTGGTGAGTCCATTTTCTTTTTTTCATTTTTGAGAGATCGGTTCTTTTGTCACGCTGTAGGTGGTCGTTGAAGGCACAAGACGACGATAAGGGTAACAACAGTGTTTATTTAAACTAACTCAGACAGGACTGACACAACCACGTTCAAACACAAACGAGAACTGACAGCGAGGTACACAAACAAGGCAGCGGTTCAACAAGTGCAGATTTTCTTTTTGAAAGCCGGCGGGCAAAGTTTGCACAGATATGTAATATTTTTCCCATCCTCATCGACCTTTTTGTTTTGATATGTGGCGGTGCGAAACTGGTGGCTGGTGTTGCCAGATTGGGTGTTTTTTCCGCTACATATTAAGGCCTGTTTACGGTGTGTTTTAGTCAGGTTTTCGCCTGGAAGACTCTATAGAAATCTGGCATCCTATTGAATGAAGTTAAACTGAGAGAGCGTGGCGTTCACAGACACCAGAGTGAACGAGTTCACAGTAATGTTCATCAGGCAGTAATACAGTACGTTCAGTTCACATTCGCCCAAAATATGAACGAGTTCATGAACTATTGTTCAATGAACGAGTTCAGGCACAAAAGTGGGGTCGGAGTTGCGCTATGCAAATTCCGTAGACCCATGGCATTTCCCTTGCCATTGGCTCGTTTTGTAGAACTCAAAGGTGATAGGCTTCTAAGCCTCCATTTCTTCATTCACTGACGTAACGTTGCCGTTTCCCTCCTCAAGGAACGAGGTTTATATATGTAACAGAGATTTTTTTTGTCTTCAAATCAAACTTGGGTCTTCAGAAATCTTGTAGAGAGAGAATTAAAGGATTTGCAGAAAGTTATAAATAATTAATAATGCCTTTTTTCTTCCTGATCAAGGATGATGTAATAAGCAAATAAAGCAAATGAGTATGGATATAATTCCTAATCTGCAGACAAAAAGGGAAAAAAAAGACATTTGTTCCCAATTTTACCTTTTGTATTTGCTGCACCAAGTATTAACCCAACTAACTAAAAAGGTCCCCAGAACGTCCCCTAAATGGCCTCTGTGAATGTCCCCCGAACGTTCATGTTTAGCGTCCTCTTGATGTCCAGCGGATGTTCGTGAAGATGTTCACAGGGATGTTCAGGACCTTTTAGGGGACTTACTGTACACTTTTTATTTTACTTCTAGGCTAACCAAAGAAATCAGACATGTTTGTATGATTGTAAGATTAAAGTATACGTATATGTTTACAAAATCATATTATTTTATTTTCCACAATTCTTGCAGATGAATTCTGCAGCAGTTGGTGATGCACAAGATTGCAGTGGAGAGAAGATCCACCCCAGTGCTAAGATTAGTCATGAAGAATCCCTATTATAAATTTTATGTTATGGTCTTAGGCACACCACAACAACAAAATCTGCCCTTTCAGCAGATATTCTGACTCAAACAATCTGTTTCTAGCAGCAAATACTTCTAATAAAGTGAGATGATCTGAATGGCTTGTTGAATGAGTATTGATAGTCTATGGCTCATCACTATTATCAGAGCAGCTGAAAAGCCTCTTTATTTCATGTCAATAGATCCTGTTTTCTCCTCATTCATTATGCTGATGTCTTCAGATCTGTAAATTGACACATTAAGCTCATTTCATTGTCAACAGATTTGCGCAAACGACATGATCAGCTATTGTGACATCTGCAAGATGTAGGTAAGTTTTATAATGCCGTTTATTTCAATAATCTGGATTTAAACACGTTTCATTTAAAACATGATAAACAAAAACAAAATAAGTGAAACTCAATTGTTGCTTTATTTGTTTCTTGCAAATCTGTAAGTGTATTTTTCTAAGATTTATTCTTTCATCTTTATTCTTTCATATATTTGGTGTCTGTTAATTTTTATACTCCTTAATTTTTTTATATATATTTTGTCAATATGTTAATGAGAGGTAAGATAAATGTAGGAATAAAGTCTGAGGTTGAAACTTTTCCATTAATTTACTTAAAAGTTACTTCTCTAGATGGATAGATAGATAGATAAATAAGATAGATATGTGATCATAAATAATTCAAATGTGTGACTTAGAATAAAAACATATACTCAGTAAGTGCACGATTCTTGATTTTGTCAGATCTGCTCCTCCTCCTCCAGGTAAGCTCCTCCTCCTTCAGTGAAGCTCCTCCCACTGCAATTCACCAATAAATGCTGGAATATTCCCATCAGCTACAAGTGAAGACGAGCATCAAACCATCAGGAAGAGCTGAAATCTGCAAAGACAGAGTTTATTGAAGGACAGTGAGAACATGAGAGATCCAGAACACTGCAGAATGAAACACACTGAAGAACAAAGAGGTTGGTGTTTATTCCTGATTCTTCATTAGTGAGGCTGAAGAACATTAAGGTTATAAAGCAGTTCATCAGATTTAGCTCTGTTATAGTAGGAAAAATAGTTGTGAATTATAATTAAAGCAGCAAATAATATGAACCGGGTGCAAACATTTTTTTTTAAACAAGGATGTTTGTTATCTGTAAGTCTATATAAGTATTATCTGAGTATTTTTTTCTGTTTATTTTACATCTGGTTCACAATTACTGCAACCAAATTATGGATATGTCTTAATACAGTTTTTGCGCATTCCAAAATATTGTTATTATCTTGCTAAAACACCAACATTTAAAAACAATGATCAAATAAATAGACTTTGCCACACGTGGTGTAGTTTGTGTAAAAACAAGGAGTGTTAAAATTATAGCATTATTGCGTATTTTAAAATGTTAGTATTTTAGGTAGTTAAGTAGTTTATCAAATATTTAATAGTTCTCACTTCAAAAATGTGATTTACTCAGAGTCCCTAAAGGGATATGGTGATGGAAAAACTATATTTCATTGTTTTTGCGTTCTTTAGGGTTGCAAATGAACAAAGACGTTTGCTTTCCTGCTCCAACCCCCTCTTTCTTACCACAAGGGCCATTAGTGATCCGTAAAGAAGTGCTGATAGTGATAAAGGTCTGTCGGCCAAGATGTGTGTGTACATCTGAGGTTTGCTAAATGTCACACCTTCAGTACGATGTGGGAAAGCTGTAATCTGCTGATTGGTCAGTTTAATTGTCTCACATTTGGTTTCAATCACATGTTCAAAAGGATTAAAGAAGATTGTGAGGCTTTGTCTACAGCTGGTGTTAAGATGCGTTTTGGTCAGTTGGATCACAAGTATACAAGGGCCCAATCCCGTTTACACCTGGTGTTTCAAATCCATCTCTTTTATCCACTTTTGTTCTGTTTCTTTGAGGGGACGGTCTATGGGCTGGTAAATGTACGGGCTTTCAATATAATGGATGAAGTAAGCTCATGCAATTTGCATGTGAGCATGACCAGAGACAGACAGAAAAATAGACGAAGAGTTTTGTTTCTGCTCTTAAAGCTGCAAGTCCACGTCAAACACAGAGTTTTCCTTCTTCAAACCAAACTTGGGTCTTCAGCCAACAAAGTTTAAAATGCCGTCTGGCTACAGCGCTTCCCATAATGTTTACGCATTTGTGTCTGTTTGAACACACTCGACCACATGAGCGTCTACACTACCAAAGCAATCCGGTTGAATGTGTTTTCGACTACCTCTGGAAGTGGTCAAAAGTGGACAAGCTCAAACTGTTTTAGACCCTGTTTACACCAGTGTTTAGCACGTCCACTTGTGATCTAGTTTTTTTCACTACATAATTTTTCTTTTATTGATGTACTGAGCACTTTTTTAACTTTAATTTCAGGCCCGATGGATGAGAATGAAGAAGTGAATGAAGTGGAGACACATCAGAGAAGATCTCAGAAATCTTTCACTTGCACTCAGTGTGGAAAGAGTTTCACATACAAACAGAGTCTAAAGGTTCACATGATCATCCACACTGGAGAGAAACCGTTCACATGTGATCAGTGTGGGAAGAGTTTTACACAACAAGGAAACCTTCAGGAACACATGATCATCCACACTGGAGAGAAACTGCACGAATGTGATCAATGTGGCAAAACATTTTTGAGGGCTTCAGGCCTGAAGAGCCACATGAGAGTTCATTCACAGGAGAAACCACATTCATGTTCTTTGTGTGGAAAGAGTTTTTCACGTCTGCAGAATTTAAAAGAACATCAGAAAATACACACTGGTGTAAGAAATCATATGTGCTTTGAGTGTGAGAAGACTTTTATCACAGCTGAACATTTGAAACAGCACCAGAGGATCCACACTGGAGAGAAACCTTACAAGTGTTCACACTGCGACAAGAGATTCAGTGAGTCAGGATCCCTGAAAAAACACGAGAGGATCCACACTGGAGAGAAACCTTACAAGTGTTCACACTGTGACAAGAGATTCAATCGGTCAGGATCCCTGAAAAAACACGAGAGGATCCACACTGGAGAGAAACCGTATCACTGCACTGCATGTGGGAAGAGCTTTACTCAATCATCTTCTCTACACAGTGATACAAAAACTCACATTAAGTAGCTTATCTTCAGTTTCAGCACTTTCAAGTGCGATGCCATTTATAACCGTTGCGTACGCATAAAACAGGCCCTGAAAGAAGCGTACGCCACTCCCGACGCATAAGTTGTGATTTATAAAAACAAACTTGACGGGAAAATTTGCACACATGCACGCAAACTCTGACCCATGCGTACGAACGTTTTGGAGATGGAGCAGTTTGGTGACACCGATGGTGAGCTGGAGATTAGTGTCTTTTTGTCACTTTTAGACAGAAAATCTAAAGAAAATTAAACATATACAGAAAGATTGTACAAATACAATTTCAATCACCAAGCCTGTCACTTGAAGCAAATATCCATCCCTTCTGAAATGTCCGCGCCAGCGAGCGCGTTGGGCCGTTTAGTGAAACTGACGCAGCATTAAAATAATGATTTAAACTATGTTTTACTTCTGATATAAACATTTAGATTAAATATGCCATTCAAATTATGGAGTTAAACACGTAAACATGAAATCATTACTGAGAAGTTACAACATTTTTTATATTCAAATTCAATCAATAGAAATATTTGTTGTGGATGCGATGCGTTTGAACACTTGCGTTTCCTGTAGCGTGCTGTGTTTTAATGTTTTAACCACAGAGATAATTGCTTATCATGATAATACAAGATTGTCTGAGAAAATAGTTTTGTGCAAATAATGCACAAGGTCTATCCATTTTCATTAAAAATAGAAATCAATTAAAAATACTATTCGGCCAGTGGAAAAGATTGAGAAAAAATCTTTCTCTGAAATGTATTTTACACTATTTGATTTATGTATTCAAAAACAAGCTAAGGATAGACAACTATTTGATTTTTATTAATGTAATGTGTCTTGTACTGTTAAATCACGTGGATGAATAATCATATGCAAATGATATGCAGATAAGGATCTGCATAGTAAAACTAGGCGTTGTAAGCTCCATATATGGTTATTTCGGGGAGGAGACGCATGTGCGCACAATCCTCCGCTGACTGGGATTTATAAAGTGAATTCTGCGCAGGTTCTGGCGTACGAACGGTTTTATAAGTCTGAATATTTTTTTGCGTACGTCATTTTTGGCTTTCGGGCGCATGTACACTTTTAGTAAGGACTATACGCACAGTTTTATAAATTAGGCCCCAGGTGCGGCTCGAGCCACGCGGTAAACGCGTGAATGCTAGAAATAGAACATTCGAATATTCAACGTTCATTACTACCGAAGCTTCGAAGCCCAGAAAATGGTATTCAGACCAGCCCTATAGCAATATCACATATATAATTGATATAATCTATGTTTAAAAGTACAAGTTTTTTTTTTTTAAACATTTTTTACTAACTGTTCTTGCTCAGGAAGCTGAAGAAGAGGCTGATTGAGATGCTTTGTTATCTCGTTAGTCAATAAAGAGAGAGAACAGTCTTATTTGTTTCCAGTTTTACTTTCTTTTTGTATTTGCTGCACCAAATATTAAACTTTTATTGTCCATTTTTATTGTCTGCTCTTTCTTGCATCAAGAATAAATAATTTCTTAATTTTAATGATATCTAAAGCCTGGAACACACCAAGCCGACGGTCGGCCGTCGGGCAGTTTTTGTGCGTCGGCCGACTATGTTTCGTTCAGTGTGTTCTGCACCGTCGGCTGAAATTGGTCTTCGTCGGCTTTTTTCTGTTGTTACGTCATCTTACCTGAGTGTTCCTTGGCGAATATTTCAATATTAACACGAGAGGAGTGGAATAAAGAAAGTGTTTAGCAAGATTGATATTCAAAACGGTAAGCACGCACTGCTTTGTTTATGGTTTGTGTATCTGCAGCCGGCAATGTCAGTTTCCCTTTTTGAATGACGAAAATAGACGAATATAGTTGTCTAATTTACACGCAGGCGCAGAACACGCATTCTAGCTGACAGTCGGCTGTAGTTCGAGGCGACAACACAGTCGGCTTTCATCAGTGCTAGTTTGTCGGCATCGACTTGGTGTGTTCCAGGCTTAAGAGTCAAATCACTTGCCAGAAGGCTGTGTGGCCTGGGAAACTGGGAAAGGTCACAGCATTTTTATATTGTTGTACTATTGTTGGTTTAATACTCGATATTGGGACAGAAACTTTGAACTCTCTCTTTTCCAGCACTTTAGACACAGTTGTTCCGTTGCGCTTAAAGAAGATTCAAGAAAATAGTCTGACGCCGTGGTACAACGAGCACACTCGAGCCCTTAAGAGAACAGCCAGAAAAATGGAGCGTCAGGAAAAATTTCCAGTCAGGATTTAGACCGTACCATAGTACTGAGACAGCTCTCATTAGAGTCACAAATGATTTGCTCCTATCATCCGATCGTGGTTGTAACATTCTTTTAACCCTTAATCGCTGTTTGGGGTCATTATGACCCCACTGGACTTTTCTTTCATTTTTTAAAAATGTTACCTTCATATCAGAGGCATGAAACTCTGGGACTTTTCCTAAATAACCTATCTAAACATGCACAAAAAAACTGGGCTTGATTTGGTTGTTCTAAAGGTGTGTAAAAAAAAATTTACCGTTTAAGCTGTTTGGGGTCAAAATGACCCCACATTGAAAATGAATGGGAAAATGAAAAAAATTACTTTTTTTTATTTTGTTTGTCAAAAAAATAAAATTAAATCCATTATAAATCTGAAAATTTATACATATAAACCAAGGTCTGGTCCTAGAGCATAAATAAAAAGTAGAACGAACTTTCTTTCTCATACACACACACACACAGACACACACAAACACATAAACAAACACACAAATGTATGTGTTTGCAACAGAGAGCATTTTTACAGAAATTGGTAAATAAAATAAACAAAACTGGCATAAATCTAAAAAAATGTACATTTAAATCAAGGTCTGGTCCTAGAGCATAAACCCAAAGTGGAACAAACTTTCTATCTCATACACACACACACACAAACACACACAAACACACACATGTATGTCACTGCAACAGAGAGCATTTTTATAGAAATTGGCAAATAAAATAAATAAAACTGGCATAAATCTAAAAAAAAATTACATTTAAATCAAGGTCTGGTCCTAGAGCATAAACCCAAAGTGGAACAAACTTTCTATCTCATACACACACACACACAAACACACACAAACACACACAAACACACACGTGTATGTCCCTGCAACAGAGAGCATTTTTATAGAAATTGGCAAATAAAATAAACAAAACTGGCATAAATCTAAAAAAAAATTACATTTAAATCAAGGTCTGGTCCTAGAGCATAAACCCAAAGTGGAACGAACTTTCTATCTCATACACACACACACACACAAACACACACATCTATGTCACTGCAACAGAGAGCATTTTTATAGAAATTGGCAAATAAAATCAACTAAACTGGCATAAATCTGAAAAATGTCACATATGCAACATGGAACAAGCTTGTTAACACACACACACACACACACACACACACACACACACACACACACACACACACACACCACAGTCATGTCATAGTGGTGACTTGTAATGGTTCTGCAAATGTATGTATAATAATTTGCAAAAGCAGATAATTCAAAATATATCAGAAAACAACAACAAATTCTAACTCTGACAAAAATACAGATTTTTTATGTATTTCAAAATGTTTAAAGAAATATTCACAAAATATATATATCAAAGTTGTGAGGAGAAGTTGAAGCATCACAAACAATACAGTGAAAATGAATGAGTCTCTATGGCCCTCTATTGGATATATGTGGTCATTGCACTTTCTTTCTTTAATTATAATTTCTAAAGTTTTTCCACAAACCAGCAGATGTCAGTATTCTATCTCTAACACATAGAGCAATGACCAAAAACTATTTAGATTTAATTAAGATCATCATTTAAGTGATTTTTTCTTTAAAAAATCATTTTTCATGAGCCAATTTATGGCCTAGTTATGTAATTGTGCAGTAAATGGGTAAAAAACTTCAAAATTTCCACAAAAACACAGCATAAATGTATAGTTGAGAAGTAAATAAAAAAAATGATATATAGTTTTCCATATAAAAAATGTATATTTCCTTATGCAATTGCTCTTTAAAAGTTTGGGGTCAAAATGACCCCAAACAGCCTAAATGTTGTCCTTTTTTAACAGCGATTAAGGGTTAAATAGACTTGAAAATGATGTTGGCATTAGTGGAATTGCATTAGCATGGTTTAAATCATACTTATCTGACCGTTCTCAGTTTGTAGCAGTAAATTAAGAGATGTCTCATCGATCACAAGTTCAGTATGGCGTACGACAAGACTCAGTACTAGGACCGCTGCTATTCACTCTGTACATGCTACCCTTAGGAGATATCATTAGGAAGCATGGCATTAGTTTTCACTGTTATGCTGATGATACTCAGCTCTATATTTCTTCACGCCCAGAAGAAACTTACCAATTCACAAAATTAACGGAATGCATAGCTGATATAAAAAACTGGATGACTAGCAACTTCCTACTACTTGATTTTGAAAAAACAGAGATTGTCCTGTAGCTTAGTAATGTAAATAAATAAAAATGTACACTCACCTAAAGGATTATTAGGAACACCTGTTCAATTTCTCATTAATGCAATTATCTAATCAACCAATCACATGGCAGTTGCTTCAATGCATTTAGGGGTGTGGTCCTGGTCAAGACAATCTCCTGAACTCCAAACTGAATGTCAGAATGGGAAAGAAAGGTGATTTATGCAATTTTGAAGGTGGCATGGTTGTTGGTGCTAGACGGGCCGGTCTGAGTATTTCACAATCTGCTCAATTACTGGGATTTTCATGCACAACCATTTCTAGGGTTTACAAAGAGTGGTCTGAAAAGGGAAAACATCCAGTATGCAGCAGTCCTCTGGGCGAAAATGCCTTGTTGATGCTAGAGGTCAGAGGAGAATGGGCCGACTGATTCAAGCTGATAGAAGAGCAACTTTGACTGAAATAACCACTCGTTACAACCGAGGTATGCAGCAAAGCATTTGTGAACAATGGGGTTAGGGTTAGGGTTAGGGTTAGGGTACCACTCCCAACGGGGACCACTCATCTCCACTACAAATAGGAAAAAGAGGCTACAATTTGCACGAGCTCACCAAAATTGGACAGTTGAAGACTAGAAAAATGTTGCCTGGTCTGATGAGTCTCGATTTCTGTTGAGACATTCAGATGGTAGAGTCAGAATTTGGCGTAAACAGAATGAGAACATGGATCCATCATGCCTTGTTACCACTGTGCAGGCTGGTGGTGTTGGTGTAATGGTGTGGGGGATGTTTTCTTGGCACACTTTAGGCCCCTTAGTGCCAATAGGGCATTGTTTAAATGCCACGGCCTACCTGAGCATTGTTTCTGACCATGTCCATCCCTTTATGACCACCATGTACCCATCCTCTGATGGCTACTTCCAGCAGGATAATGCACCATGTCACAAAGCTCGAATCATTTCAAATTGGTTTCTTGAACATGACAATGAGTTCACTGTACTAAAATGGCCCCCACAGTCACCAGATCTCAACCCAATAGAGCATCTTTGGGATGTGGTGGAACGGGAGCTTCGTGCCCTGGATGTGCATCCCACAAATCTCCATCAACTGCAAGATGCTATCCTATCAATATGGGCCAACATTTCTAAAGAATGCTTTCAGCACCTTGTTGAATCAATGCCACGTAGAATTAAGGCAGTTCTGAAGGTGAAAGGGGGTCAAACACAGTATTAGTATGGTGTTCCTAATAATCCTTTAGGTGAGTGTATACATGTGATGTGATGATGTCCAACTGGTTTTATGAAGAAGAAAGTCTTAAGTTTTCAAAAAGCATTAGACATATGACCCACTATTCTGCTTCATAAGTACCATGTTAACAATGACATGACGTGGTTTAATGTACCTAAACAATGATTACCAAATTTCTCTCTCATGTTGCTCTTCATAACCACTGAAAACAGTCAAAAAATCAAACCAAAAGTCAAATTATTATGGACGCTATCTGACATTAAGCGTTTCTGCTTCACATTTTCAGCAGGACAGCGGAGCGGCTGTGGGTTGACTCCCCACGGTTCTCATGGGCTTTATATAAGTCCTTATCGTGAAAAAGCTTTACGTGGTTTAATGTATCTAAACAACGATCACCAAATTTTCTCTCATATTGCTCCTCATAACCACTAAAAACTGTCAAAAATCTAACACAAAGTCCAATTATTATGGACGCTATCTGACATTAAGCGTTTCTGCTTCATTGACGCTTGTAGGAAAAAGCTTAACGGTTTAATGTAGGCTACCTAAACAACGATCAGTGATCACCAAATTTCCAAAAAGAGTGAAGGTGAAGCTGGCTGCCCTTGTGAGGACGAACAGGATGTTCAGGGAGTGCAGTTTACTTTGCCTCTCTGAAACCTGGCTAACCCAGAACACCCCCGACACTAATGTGAATCTACCTGGATTTACTACAGTGAGAGCGGACCGGGACTGTGGACCAGTGATGCGCGGGTTGATCCAAAATGAGCGGTCACCCACGGTTACGAGTCATCCAAAAATATTTTTAATGATATCCGGGTTGCGGTCGGTCGGGTCGTTTGAAATAAAGATGCCAAATAAACCTTTGTAATTTATATAGTACTAGACACAATTTTCTATGAAATACATAGGCCTACACTTTATTGGCTGAATAACTGGCGCGAAGATGACGCACAAGCTCAGTCTGCGGGTAGTGATGGAGGCGGCAAGAAAAAAGGTGAAGACTGGGGAGTGGAAGCTCCGCATACACAAATAGAAAGAGCAAAGTGTGGGAGACATTTGCCGAAATAATGAAAGATGATGACCAAAGTGCTGGCTTTGTCATGTGTACTTCTTGCGATGCTATTTACACATTTGATAGCCACAAAACTGGCACGACCAACCAGCACGGTGCCAGGATTCCAGTTTTGGATGGGCCAGACCAATTGTGGGTGGGCCTTAAATTAAAAACGTAAAAAAAATTAAATAAATAATTTAAAAAAAATCCATTATCCAGTCACTGCTTAACCTAATAAAAAATTTTTTTAAAAATTGACTAATAGGCCTATAGCCTACTGTTATATTATCTGTGCGTAGCCTATACATAATATAGATTATAATAGCTTGATGCTCTTTAAATATTTTGTTGCATTGTGTAGCGACTGGGCTATTTGAATCATTCGTTCGTTTGATTCTGAATTAACAAATTCGGACTCTCTGTGTTTTCTAAGCACATTCCTTCCCAAAACGTTCTTTGCTAAGCTTACCAAAGCTTGTAACCTCCTGACTTCAAAATTACAAATCATACGCCAGCTCCAGAGAGACTGGAGCAAATGGACTTTTCTGACACTTATGGCATCTCAGAGATACTCCAGAAACCTGAAACCAACATTCTTCTTCCCTGTGGGGAGCTTCAAAAGGACCCACAGAGAGATAACGAAACTTTCTATGTAACATACACACACACACACACACACACACACACACACAAAACATCCTTTGGGTGCAACTTCATATAGAAATATGGCTCTTGAATGTATACCTTCCGATATGTATGTGTGATTAGTTTTGCTTTATAATAGAGGTGTGGTTTTGAAATGTATTCTTTAATCAATAGTGTTTTAGTTAGAGAATGTTCACCAACATTCTCTGGCAATTGCCTTCCCCCCCACACTTTGTTTTATTGCCTAATGGAATGTCAAGCAACGGAGATTTTAGGAGTGGAGCATAATTAAAGTGTTAATCTTTATTCCTACTTAAATCCTACATTTTCTATATGTATAACCACTAAAGAAATGTAAACATGGATGTAATTTCCCATCAGTTTGTGTATTCTGGTAAACTTTGGTAATAAGGTTAGACAAATCAGGTGTGTACTGTGTTTAGTTCCTTAAGCTTCATCTCCATTTGTAGCCTAGTGTACAACACATTTTGGGTAAACCTTATTTCTAGCCATGTAACGAACTTTAAAATGTTTGTAATTATGCATATCTTATGTAACTTGGTGTTCCTACAATCTTCCTATGACAAGTTTCATATCTCTGTAATCCTCGCAATCTAACAGAGTCGAATTTCGATAGCAAAATGCAGTAATGTACATTGTTTTACACTTTTCATATTTCTGGAGCCGAACGGCTTACTCTCATCTCCTCATGACTCATTCAAGTGGGCGTGTCTGACAAGACAAAGAAAAATCTTCCCGCCCGAAATGCTCTAAGATGATTGGTCGGCGTACGCACAGAGGCGTAAACCCATCTTTTTCCATAAAAGACTGACTCATGAAATCTTTAGAGAGCACTTTTTTCCGTGAGAGGTTTTCAAGATCCATCCATGGCTCCCTTTTAGGGAGCATTCTCCGTTTTCTCTTTTATTTTCTCTAAGTCTTTCCTTTATTTTCGTCTTCGGACTCTCCTGAACGTAGCCGGCAACGTCAGCTCAAAGAAAAAGACTCTTTTGAAATGACCGCGCTCCTCTTCCTGAGGGACACACGAGAGAGCACTTTTTCTGTGAGAGGTTTTCAAGACCCATGGCTCCCTTTTAGGGAGCATTCTCCGTTTCTCTTTTGTTTTCTTTAAGTCTTTTCTTTACTTTCGTCTTCGGACTCAGCGAAACAAACGTAGAAGCAACTTCAATTCAAAGAAAAGACTCTTTTGAAATCCCCGCTAAGAGACGAGAGCGCAAGCCCTGCTTTCTTAAGGAAACACACGCACGTGTAAGGACCTCAAATAATTATTTAATTTGTTTCATGTTTTTGTTTATTGTAGATATTTTGCACTAATATAATGTAGAGGATAAATATTGAAAGTCTCAGAAATTATGTATACTGTTGGGGGCGCTGTGAGAAGAAAAGAGTAGTGGGTAAAAAGGAAAAGAAGAAGCACAGTTAACACGTTTTTGTTCATGTTAAAACTTTCAGCCCCAGAATCTGTCACAGAAAACAAAAGAGAAAAACAACCGGGGCAAATAAATCTACAGAAAAGAAAAGCTGTCGTTGTTATTGTCCAAGGGGGCAACACACGCTGCTCTTAACAACGCACGCACGACTCTGCGTTCTTCAACAACAAAGAGAACCATTTTGCAAGATAAGTTTATTGAACTTTTAATGTGATTTGATTCCTTGTTGTCTCTCAAAAGGTTACTGTCTGTGATTTTGCCTAACTGTGATCTTTCTTTGATCGCACATGTTAGTTTCACTTTCTCTCATCTCTCTCATTGTCCGATCTCTCTCTCTCTCTCTCATCTGTTATCCGTTTGGTCTTGTAATGTTTTCGTCCGTATGTTTCTGTTGTAAATACAGTGAGGAAAATAAGTATTTGAACACCCTGCTATTTTGCAAGTTCTCCCACTTAGAAATCATGGAGGGGTCTGAAATTGTCATCGTAGGTGCATGTCCACTGTGAGAGACATAATCTAAAAAAAAAAATCCAGAAATCACAATGTATGATTTTTTAACTATTTATTTGTATGATACAGCTGCAAATAAGTATTTGAACACCTGAGAAAATCAATGTTAATATTTGGTACAGTAGCCTTTGTTTGCAATTACAGAGGTCAAACGTTTCCTGTAGTTTTTCACCAGGTTTGCACACACTGCAGGAGGGATTTTGGCCCACTCCTCCACACAGATCTTCTCTAGATCAGTCAGGTTTCTGGGCTGTCGCTGAGAAACACGGAGTTTGAGCTCCCTCCAAAGATTCTCTATTGGGTTTAGGTCTGGAGACTGGCTAGGCCACGCCAGAACCTTGATATGCTTCTTACAGAGCCACTCCTTGGTTATCCTGGCTGTGTGCTTCGGGTCATTGTCATGTTGGAAGACCCAGCCTCGACCCATCTTCAATGCTCTAACTGAGGGAAGGAGGTTGTTCCCCAAAATCTCGCAATACATGGCCCCGGTCATCCTCTCCTTAATACAGTGCAGTCGCCCTGTCCCATGTGCAGAAAAACACCCCCAAAGCATGATGCTACCACCCCCATGCTTCACAGTAGGGATGGTGTTCTTGGGATGGTACTCATCATTCTTCTTCCTCCAAACACGTTTAGTGGAATTATGACCAAAAAGTTATATTTTGGTCTCATCTGACCACATGACTTTCTCCCATGACTCCTCTGGATCATCCAAATGGTCATTGGCAAACTTAAGACGGGCCTTGACATGTGCTGGTTTAAGCAGGGGAACCTTCCGTGCCATGCATGATTTCAAACCATGACGTCTTAGTGTATTACCAACAGTAACCTTGGAAACGGTGGTCCCAGCTCTTTTCAGGTCATTGACCAGCTCCTCCCGTGCAGTTCTGGGCTGATTTCTCACCTTTCTTAGGATCATTGAGACCCCACGAGGTGAGATCTTGCATGGAGCCCCAGTCCGAGGGAGATTGACAGTCATGTTTAGCTTCTTCCATTTTCTAATGATTGCTCCAACAATGGACCTTTTTTCACCAAGCTGCTTGGCAATTTCCCCGTAGCCCTTTCCAGCCTTGTGGAGGTGTACAATTTTGTCTCTAGTGTATTTGGACAGCTCTTTGGTCTTGGCTATGTTAGTAGTTGGATTCTTACTGATTGTATGGGGTGGACAGGTGTCTTTATGCAGCTAACGACCTCAAACAGGTGCATCTAATTTAGGATAATAAATGGAGTGGAGGTGGACATTTTAAAGGCAGACTAACAGGTCTTTGAGGGTCAGAATTCTAGCTGATAGACAGGTGTTCAAATACTTATTTGCAGCTGTATCATACAAATAAATAGTTAAAAAATCATACATTGTGATTTCTGGATTTTTTTTTTTAGATTATGTCTCTCACAGTGGACATGCACCTACGATGACAATTTCAGACCCCTCCATGATTTCCAAGTGGGAGAACTTGCAAAATAGCAGGGTGTTCAAATACTTATTTTCCTCACTGTATATGTATTTACTCTGTGTATACTCGTAGTTCCGATGTAGTATTAGTCCAATTATTAAAATTCATTATATGCTTGACTGTCTCTGTCTAAGATGCTCATATAATCAAGTCAATGAGATGTTTAGATCTTAAGCTAGGCTACATGCTTTATCTGGTTACTATTTAAGTAACCTAATTGTACAAACACAGAGAGTTGTTCTTTTTCAAGGCCAGAAAAAAAAAACTCTTTCTTGCGTTTGTAAGAAGGATAATCTTCTTTGAGATTTGATGAGTTAATCTTACGTTAATGTTTGCCAGACAAACAGATTGTTTGATAGCTAAATTAATTCCATTGAAAGTTATGCAATAACTTCAATTTGAAATAAGATTATTGATATATGAATGAGGAATAATAATTCGTTGTGATTGGTTATTCATATATATATATCGATCTAGTTTCAGTTTCAATAAATTAATGTAACTGTAAATATTTAACATATTAATCATATTCATGATTAATTATTAAAATTCCCTATAGAACATTTAAACTATTTGTTAATGTACGTACCCAGTGCGGTTACAATTGTTAAAAGTTTCGGTGCATAGGACAGACCTATCCGCGATAGCTCTCCATGGTTCTGACCAAAGAAGAGCGCTCTCCATTACGTACGCATCATACCTGGGCTGAATTTTCCGATAACATTGTCTCTTAGCGCGCTACTAAAACTCTTCAGGTATAACTTAACTAAAGGTATACTACCACTAAAGGTATATATATCATTGCTAGGCGTCTTCAGGGCTATCATCCTTCCACGCACGAGGCAGAGGCGCTGAGAGGCAATGGCGCTGGCGCCCTCCAAGCAACGGCGCTGTTTTTGGTAAAATATGATTTTGACGACCTCATTATTTTGTTTTATAGAAAACTCTTTTTAAAAGATTTTCGTTTTGTATAAATTGTATCTTAATTTTGATAAATGTTTTATCAAACAATTGCCCGTATTTAATAAATAAGAAGCAAATAGGCTATATAGCAGACAATGTGCACGATCACTTGCATTGCATGTGAACTGGAGGGCGCCGAAACTCCGCTTGTTCCTCACAGATTTGAGAAATATAGGCTATATTACAGAAAGCTTGAAATGTCTACTTTTAAACGAAAATATTCAAACCAAAATAAATAGGCTACTCTCTGATTCAGAGACTCTGATTATGTAGGCTAATCCATATGCATTTCTCTCTGGCGCTCATGGCGAGTCCACATCGTCAACTTCATCTTTGCAGTGACACAGAAAACACCAGTTTATTACTAAACAATTAAATGTCTCCTTGTTAATTTAGACACATTCATAATCATTAGGCTTACTTTAACCGGTTATTTGTGGCAAGCTTTATGCGTGCGGTCATAACGCTTATTATCCTGTAGGATATAGCCTATTTAAGTAATTAAATTAATATAAAGGGGCGATTTGTCCACGAATGGCTTAAATGAACAACTAGGCCTACTAGTCGACTAGAAAAAAAAATAAAAAATTAGTCGGAGGCAGCCCTAATATTCAGAAATGCGCTCTCCGCTCACGAGCTCTGATCGGAACAAACCCGAACCTCATTGTCTGCTGAACTTGCGCAGAAACATCCAAATAGACATAGCCAGCTTTTTAAAATTGTTTTTAAAACTAAACATTTAGACTATTTTAGTACAAATTATAAGCTTATTGACGATTTTTTATAATTCTTGACAAAATTAGAATATATTAAGGTTTTTTTTTGTTTGTTTTTTGGGTGGGCCTGTTACTCCTCCGCACCCCTAGTTCCTACGTCTATGGACCAATGACGCTACAATGAGCATTTACTACTTTTAAAAAATGCGGGTCGGGTAGCCTACAATATTTTATTTTTCTGCGGTCCGAGTTGCGGGCGGGTTAGTTGAAAACGTCGGTCGGGTGCGGGTTGTTTATACATTGACCCGCGCATCACTGCTGTGGACGCAGCGGCAAAAGCAAAGGAGGAGCAACAACAGATGGTGCAACCAGGGGCATGTTACGGTGAAGGAGATCCTGTGCAACAGAGACATTGAGATGCTGGTGATAGGTCTTAGACCGTACTACATGCCTAGAGAGTTCTCCCACGCCATTGCTGTTGTTGTGTACGTCTCTCCGCGTGCGTACGCAGAAACTGCCTGTGATGTAATCCACTCCACCATTGCGAGACTGCAAACACCAACATCCTGACGCATTCATCGCCATCTCCAGGGATTTTAACCACGTGACACTGGATTCCATACTGTCAGACTTTCACCAGTTTGTAAGCTGCCCCACCAGGAAGAACAGGACATTAGATCTTCTGTATGCCAATGTGAGGGAAGCTTACATTGACACTCCTTTGCCCCCACTGGGAAAGTCTGATCATAACCTGGTCCTGCTCACGCCACAGTACAATCCACAGATCCAGAGACAGTCCACAACCAAACGCTCCTTCAGGAAATGGTCTCCTGAGGTAGCGGAGGCTCTGAGAGACTGTTTTGAATGTACTGACTGGAGCGTCCTGCAGGAAGCACATGGCGAGGACAGCGAGAGGGTCACTCACTGCACTGCTGACTACCTGAACTTCTGCATGGACGTGGTGGTCCCCACTAGAACTGTACGCTGCTTCCCCAACAACAAGCTGTGGATCACCAGAAATGTCAAGGACATCCTGAACAGGAAGAAGAGAGCATTCAAGGATGGTGACAGAGATCATCTGAAGTGCGTACAGGGGGAACTCAATGTTCACCTGATAGAGGTGAAGGAGGACTACAGAAGGAAGGTAGAACAGAAGCTGCAGCATAACAACATCCCAGCCAACATTTGTATGTGGGGCCCATATGGGTATGAAATGGGCTGAAAAATGGGCCCCATGTAGGATTGTCCGCGGGTTCCATAATGGCCCCATGTTAATTGCCCTGATGGATTTCATGTAGGATTGCACTTGGTACTAGGTGGGACCCAAGTGGGCAAAATGCACAAGACCCATCTCTGTCCCAGCTTTAACCCAGTAGACATTTGTATATGGGGCCCATGTGGGTTTGAAATGGGCGGAAAAATGGGCTCTGTATGGGATTGCCCGCGGGTTCCATAATGGCCCCATGTTAATTGCCCATATTGATTTCATGTAGGATTGCACTTGGTACTAGGTGGGGCCCAAGTGGGCAAAATGCACAAGACCCATCTCAGTCCCAGCTTAACCCCGCCAACATTTGTATATGGGGCCCATGTGGGTTTGAAATAGGCTGAAAAATGGGCTCTGTATGGGATTGTCCGCGGGTTCCATAATGGCCCCATACCAACTGCCCACATGGATTTCATATAGGATGGCACTTGGTACTAGGTGGGACCCAAGTGGGCAAAATGCACAAGACCCATCTCTGTCCCAGCTTTAACCCAGTAGACATTTGTATATGGGGCCCATGTGGGTTTGAAATAGGCTGAAAAATGGGCTCTGTATGGGATTGTCCGCGGGTTCCATAATGGCCCCATGTTAATTGCCCAGATAGATTTCATATAGGATGGCACTTGGTACTAGGTGGGACCCAAGTGGGCAAAATGCACAAGACCCATCTCTGTCCCAGCTTTAACCCAGTAGACATTTGTATATGGGGCCCATGTGGGTTTGAAATAGGCTGAAAAATGGGCTCTGTATGGGATTGTCCGCGGGTTCCATAATGGCCCCATGTTAATTGCCCAGATAGATTTCATGTAGGATTGCACTTGGTACTAGGTGGGGCCCAAGTGGGCAAAATGCACAAGACCCATCTCTGTCCCAGCTTAACCCCATCGACATTTGTATATGGGGCCCATGTGGGTTTCGAAATAGGCTGAAAAATGGGCTCTGTATGGGATTGTCCGCGGGTTCCATAATGGCCCCATACCAACTGCCCACATGGATTTCATATAGGATGGCACTTACAAAAAGGTGGGCCCCAACTGGGCTACATGCACAAGACCTTTCTTGGTCCCAGCTTTAGTTTTTTTGTAGGTACTACAACGTTACTACATGGGCCGAAATATGGGCTGTAAGTGGGTTTGTCCATGGGTTCCATGTTGGCCCCAGCAACTTACTCATTTAGGTTTTATGCAGGATTTCACAGGGCTTTAGGTGGGGCCCAACTAGGAATCATATGCATGTGGCCCAACTAGGGATCATCTGGGTTCCATCTAAATGAGTAGCAACACCACACAAACAAGTTTTAAAGCATTAGAGCACACAGTGAGATTGAAATCTTTTCAAATTAAAATTTTATTGAAATTACCCATCATATTATGCTATATTCTGAAATTCCAGAGACAATATTTAAAGAAGCAGATTTATGTCAGATTAAAGAGTATCTCTTTAAAGTTCTATACCTAATTGTTAAAATACATACTTTTAACCTGTATTTGACCCAGTCTTTACTGAAAGCTTTGAACATTTGAACAGGAAATAAATTGGGGACAGTTAGAAGAAGCAGCAACTACACATGTACCAGTACAGCTTACACTGCAGACAGTCATTTGTGCATTCTGGACACTGTCCTCCATCTCTTGTCCCAGACTATTTTGAGTGTTCCCTCTCAGTTTCTTGCCAGTTGATCTGAGCAGTCTTCTTAAGAGCCTCTGCAAAACAAATTTGTTTTTTTTAGAGATTAGGATTTTAGAGAAATCATGTTACTTACACGTCACAATACCTTATGAAAAAATAACTTTTACTCAAGATAAAAAACAAAAACAGCATTAAACTTCAATTGGAATGGTCATGGTATTGGAATGTCACTGGAAGGGCATTTGGGAAATCAACAGAGAATTACTGTTTATTTATTCAGACTATTCCGATTTAATTTTGTTTTAATAAAACCAGTTTATAAAGTATGAATATGCAATGTGTTTGAAAGCATCAATTCATTAATTGATACAAGTTAACCCTTAAAAAAAATTATAAACAAAAATAATAATAATAATAATAATAATACATTATTTGTCTCAAGTAATTTTAATATTAGGTAGTTTCTCACAATCAGATTCTCAGTCCATGATAGAATGGGCCGACAAAATGATGCATAATTAAAGTATTTTAATTATTTTTTTATTGCTAATGATTTATGATTGCTTTTAAAGTAAAAATATAAAAATATTATTCTTTGTGTCTTTGGAAAATAATTGAGGTGATCACAGGTGTGGATGATTCTTAAATTTCCAGGATGGCTCGACTTCAGAGTCACAGTTTTAATAACAAGTTAGAATTGTTAAAATGAGAATCTAAATTAACAACATAACATGTAATTTACTAGAGGTTCTGACAAATGTTAATTTCTGCAATCGATTTAAAATGAATATGAATCTGAATTAAAAAAAAAGTTTGAATGAATGATTTAATGACTAAAATACGCGTTTCATTACTGGATGAATCAGCGTTTTTGAACGAATCTCTAGAATGAATGATTAAAGTTTCAAGTGTCAAGATTCTTGCAAAAGTTGATTTACTCTATTTTGATTGCTACTGTAGACAGTGTTTATATCTGAACTATAAACTTTTATCTCAGTACTTCTGTGATCATTTGAATTAAGAGCTGATGTTGTTGTAATATTATTTAAGAATATAATAAATGACTGTTGTGTCAATCTAAAATGATCTTTCCACTCATCATTCTGTGAAGTGGTGCAGGACAATGTTGTCCAACAAGTGCTTGTTTCGGACTCTCATCTGCAGATGCCTTGTTTTGGGCATCTGGGCATTGTTTTGTTACTGCTTGATTAATATAAGCAGCACGGCAAAGCTTTGTGTACTCCTCGTCTCCTAATAAGGACCTGAAATATAGGTAAATATAAGTCTGCTTTTGAAAACAACGGAGGATGGTTAGTTTGTGACAACAGCAGGAAACTGCATATTACGTTCACATCAAAAAGATTAAATCAGATTTGAAGCTTGTGACTTATAAATGCCCATCAACCTGATGACTTAGCATTCATGTAAAAACTATGTTCAGATTCATCAATCAGAATGATTTCATTCCGATCGAAACAAAACATTTCCATGTAAATGTGGCTACTGACAGCGCCAACGCAGATATAAATGTTCACTGTGATCTTACTTGACAAAGGTTTAAGACAAATCGTTTGTCATTTAGGAAAATATTGCGTGGGTATTTGAATCGAGATCAAAATCTTTCAACAATTTCAGCTCTAATTTCTGATAATATAAGTGGTAGGGGTGGAACGGTACATGTATTCGTATTGAACCGAAACGGTACGGGCGTCACGGTTCGGCGCATAAATTTACACGGAGAATACACGGTATAAAAATAAATAAAACTTGTGTGCAAATTAATGAATGTAATGTGGAACTACTGTTAGATACGCGGGTTCTTTAGGGACACCTAATCTGCATTCCCGCCTTAGCTCTGAAGTTGGCTGCGATGTAAAGATTGCAATGCTGGAATATATTGTGTGTGTGTGAGAGAGAGAGAGGCGCGGTCGCGATCGAAAAGTCGCAAAGTGCTTACTGAAATTTGTGTGTGTGAGGTGTGATCGAACAGTGTAAACATAAAAACATACTCCGTCATTTTGTTTATACAGGACATCATTCAAACTGCAAAGTGTTTAAGTTTCTGTGAATTAAAATTTTAAGGAAAACAAATATATTAATCTGAAATGTAGCAAATTAATTCAATTAAATTCATTCAGGTACAATTACCAAACATATCTCAAGGTCTTTTTGTCTTTTTATTAATTTAATTAATAAACTAATTATATAAAACTATTGTCAGTGCACTACAAATAAACTGGTTCTATGCCTTACTTTATTAATAAAACTTATTTAAAAAATACAAGGCTTAAGTAATTTATTTTCCTTTGGTGGTACAGCCTGAGACATGCACAAGCCTTCTGCATTTTTGTTTTGCTTTGCTTTTTTCCTCCATTGTACCAAACTCGTACCGAACTGTGATGTCTGAACCGAGGCATGAACCGAACCGTGACTCCTGTGTACCGTTCCACCCCTAATAAGTGGCTCTGTATATTTCTGATATGTAGAGAAACATTACACTTAATTCAGAATCCTAACTACACATAGTATTAAAGTAGTTCACTTTAAAAATGAAAATTAGCCCATGATTTACTCATCCTAGGTATGTATGACTTTCTTGTTGCAGACGAATACAATCAGAGTTATATTAATAAACACATTGATGCTTCCAAGCTGCATAATGGCAGTGGATTGCAACCATTGCATCCATCAGATTGAAGCTCAAAAAAGTGCATCTATCCATTACATAAGAACTCTACGCGGTAAATAAAGGCCTTCTGAAGCGAAGCCATGAGTTTGTGTTAGAAAAATATTAATATTTAAAACAACTAGGTTCTGGGCAAACAAACATACGGATTCCACTTAAGGGTAAAGCGCAACTTATGCGAGTAATGCGACGTGCTGCTGATATTTACGCTACCCCATGATGCACTACGCTACTTCTGATGTCACAAGTTGCGTAAGTTGTGCTTTATACAAAAGTAGACTATGTATGGCCGGAAGCTAGTTATTTTACTTTCTAAAGTATTAAATATGGATACTTTTGGAAACTCATGGCCTTGCTCCAGAAGGGCTTTATTAACCCAACCCCATAGTTAATATAACTCCAATTGTATTTGTCTAAAAGAAGAAAGTTATATACACTAACAATGGCTTGAGGGTGAGTAAATCATGGGGTAATTTTCATTTTAGTGAAAATTACTACTACTCTAAGTCAATTATGTAAAATCTAATTTTGTAAATTTTATTAAATTAAGTAAAATCAAAACACCTCACACATAACAAAAGGTTAATAGATTCATACCAGAAGTGACAGTGCAATCCTTCACCAAATTGCCAGTACTCATCTGGATCCTTGGTCAATCTGAGGTGGGATGGAGGGGGCTGATAAGTCCTTAAAAAGAAAGATTTAATTTGTACCATTCCTTTAAACAATATTAAACAAAACGTATTTAAATTGTACCAACATTTGCCATTATTAAACATTCAGACAACATGAACAAATGGTCACCAATAGCTTCCTGGGTGCCGCAGCAAAAACGTCTGGCCACTGCTCCGGGTGTGTGTTCAGTGTGTGTGTGTGTGTTCAATACTCACTAACACACACACACACACTATGAACACACACCCGGAGCAGTGGGCAGCCATTTTTGCACATACATGTCACGTCACATCACACAATTGTAGCTTTGAAAAAAGCAAATTGGTACACCAAAATCAAACAGACCATCTAATAATTTTACCTGTCGCCACATTTATCCTGTTATGACACGTCTGAGGGTCTTTCCCTTGATGCTCTTCAGTGAACTAAATAAAGGACTGATGATGGTGACATGTTCTCCTTTCTTTGTCACTTTAGAGAAAGAAAGACAAAAGGATAAAAAGTTACTCAGATTTGTCACTGGTAGATGAAATTACTTTTGATGATGAGAATAATACTTTTAACTACATAATATATTAATCCCAATGTAAGGTTTAGAAGCAATGGTTAAAATTGACTTGCATCTTACTGAAGTTGATAATCGTGGTGGATTTGTCTCTCTGTTGGGTGCCTGTTCTCCCCAAAAAATCTTCTTCCAGTGCTTGAGATATATATATATATATATATATATACACATATATAAATGACAGTTATATCAGTCACTTTACTCATTCGGATGCTCCTTCCCAAGAAAAATAAATAAATACATCAAATGCAATAGTTCCACTTTAGCACAATCAAATACACTTAACCTCAGCACTACTTCCAGATAACTAAAGTTGCATTAAGTACAACATTTGTTGTTCTTATTGACTTTAAGTATATAATTAAGGATACCAAAGTACAATTGCAGGGTATTTATATTAAGTACATAAATATGTAAATGCATTTGTAGTAAACTTAGCATAAAATAATTTTTTCAAATATATTTTAGTTATATATTTTTTCCAATAGGGTTTTCATGTGTTTGAGTTTTAAACTAGCTGACTAACATTGACATCAGAGGCTACAACGTGCTAATACGCTAATCACTATTAGCATCTTACTGTAATCAAATCAATGGTACACGTACACGCGCGCGCGCACACACACACACACACACACACACAGCTGCAGGTTGTAGTACGTCCGTTATCCGTGTGTAAAAACATTTCTGGGAAGTTAATGAACTCCATTAACACAAGATTTATTTACCTGCATTATATATTCTACCATGAACTATATTAACATTCGTATCCACTTATTTTAATGTAATGCCTAAACGTTTAAATATATATTAATTGATCTCTGTTTTTTCTAAACTAATAGGACATGAACACAAAACATAACTACGTAATAGAGACTGAAAAATGTTCTCTTACCTGATATCACCAAAATGTTAGCAGGACTCACACATCCAGACCGACCTTCCTCTGTGTTCACATATCAGCTTCTGTTCTCCTCCGTTTACATGTCACAACGCAAATTAGTTTAAAATAATAATTTAACAGGCATAAGGAAAGACCGAGTAATCTTGCCGAGCAGTAGCACACACACGTCGTCATCGTATTTTCAAACTTGACCAGTAAAAAGGCGCGCACGGTTGTCATTGGCCAGTTACGTAGATGACAGTCATATTAACCAATCATGATCAAAGAAGGTGAAACAACCAATAGTAATTGTTTCAGCGTGGTAATGGAAAAGATTACTTTTCTTTCTTTTTTTTTTTTTTTTTTATTTAAAGAAATGTGTGTTTAGTTTTATTTGTATACTATATTTGATTAGTTGGTCAAATAGTGTTTGATGACAGTGTGAATAAAAATGCAATCCTGCATGGTAAGCTTTAGGCAAACACAAAATTGTAAGTCCAAACAAAATCACACAAAGCAAAAAAGTTTCTGCTTGTACTTCTCTCTTGAGATTGAAATTATATCCATTATTATTATTATTATAATTATTATTGTTAATAATATGATTATATTTTAACATAAATTTTGATTTTTGAAGTGGTGTTTTGATCAAAATATCATACAATGCTAAAATAACAAAATAATAATTAGAAATAATAATAATTCAAAGATTATGTATTCCTTGAAGACATGACATTGATTCAACATACAGATTTTGTAAAAACAAACAAACAAACAAAATAAAAAACTTAACAACATTAAAACAACAACTGACATTATTTCAACCATATTTCAACTTTGAGGGTCAGTCATGTGCCAACTATGACTGAAAAGAAAAGTCTGTACTGTTGACCTCAAAAGAAAACTGAACACAAAACACAAAATGCTAAATGAATGAAACTGCACTTTATTCTGTACTCCTGTATATGATGCAAATATGATTTCTGAATTTACATTGGATTTTCTTCAAACCATGAATTTCCATTCTATCTTTCTTTACTTGGGCTATTTCATCATCTGAACGGATGTGCCCCTCTCAATAATCAAAACCCTAACCCTAACCCTAACCCCAATATTCAAAATCAGAATTACATTGTCACTAACCAACTGACCAGAAAACTCTGGAGTATCTCCATTGAATAAGGGCATATGGCTGTTGCTAGAGGTTTGATTTCTTCTACCCATCTCTAAGCCATTATAAAAGATTTTGATAGACAGAATTTGATAGCTTCTGTAACCCATTCTTCATATTGTACAGTGACCATTTTCTGGATATTTTGAACCATTTGTATAGATTTTAAAATAACTATATGGAGATAAGCATTTTGCAGTAACTCACAAAATCAGACCACTAAAAGTTGACACTTTGAATATTTAAAGTCATGGGTTGGAACTAATGTCTGCTGAACACCAACACTCCAGGACTGGATTTGAAGAGCCATGGCCTATACTGTAACCACATGCACTATATTGCCAAAAGTATTGGGACACCCCTCCAAATCATTGAATTTCAATCACTTCCATCATGGCCACAGTTGAATAAAATCAAGCACTAGGCATGCAGACTTTTCTACAAACATTTGTGAAAGAATAGGTTGCTTTCAGGAGCTCAGTGAATTCAAGCGTGGTACCAGGTTTCCACCTGTGTAATAAGTCCATTTGTGAAATTTCCTCACTACTAAATATTCCACGGTCAGCTGTTAGTGGTATTATAACAAAGATTATAAATTACAAAAATATACTGTATATAATTATTTTAATGATTGTGAAGATATGTTATTTACAAGTGTATAGTTTATGATGTAATTTACAGATGCACAATTTATATTTACTACAAAATTCATTATATTTACAATTATACTTGAATGTATTTCCCCATTCATAACCCATATAGAGATTACCTATGTGGGTACAACCTTGGGCTCATGTAGGCAGCCTATATAGGACTGATTGTGTTTGCCCATGTCTGACCCATATGGTTTATCAAAGTGGACCCCATATGTTTTTCCCATTCATAACCCATATCGAGATTACCTATGTGGGTACCACCTTGGGCCCATGTTGGCAGCCTATATAGGACTGATTGTGTTTGCCCATGTCTGACACATATGGTTTGGCCAAGCGGGCCCCATATGTAACTCCCCATTCAGAACCCATATAGAGATTACCTATGTGGGTACCACCTTGGGCTCATGTTGGCAGCCTATATAGGACTGATTGTGTTTGCCCATGTCTGACCCATATGGTTTATCAAAGTGGGCTCCATATGTATTTCCCATTCATAACCCATATATAGATTACCTATGTGGGTACCACATTGGGCTCATGTTGGCAGCCTATATAGGACTGATTGTGTTTGCCCATGTCTGACCCATATGGTTTATCAAAGTGGGGCCCATATGTAATTCCCATTCATAACCCATATAGAGATTACCTATGTGGGTACCACCTTGGGCCCATGTTGGCAGCCTATATGGGACTGATTGTGTTTGCCCATATCTAACACATATGGTTTGGCCAAGTGGGCCCCATATGTATTTCCCTATTCAGAACCCATATAGAGATTACCTATGTGGGTACCACCTTGGGCTCATGTTGGCAGCCTATATAGGACTGATTGTGTTTGCCCATGTCTGACCCATATGGTTTATCAAAGTGGGGCCCATATGTAATTCCCATTCATAACCCATATAGAGATTACCTATGTGGGTACCACCTTGGGCCCATGTTGGCAGCCTATATGGGACTGATTGTGTTTGCCCATATCTAACACATATGGTTTGGCCAAGTGGGCCCCATATGTATTTCCCTATTCAGAACCCATATAGAGATTACCTATGTGGGTACCACCTTGGGCTCATGTTGGCAGCCTATATAGGACTGATTGTGTTTGCCCATGTCTGACACATATGGTTTATCAAAGTGGGCCCCGTATGTATTCCCCATTCATAACCCATATAGAGATTACCTATGTGGGTACCACCTTGGGCCCATGTTGGCAGCCTATATGGGACTGATTGTGTTTGCCCATATCTAACACATATGGTTTGGCCAAGCGGGCCCCATATGTATTTCCCCATTCAGAACCCATATAGAGATTACCTATGTGGGTACCACCTTGGGCTCATGTAGGCAGCCTATATGGGACTGATTGTGTTTGCCCATGTCTGACACATATGGTTTGGCCAAGCGGGCCCCATATGTATTTCCCCATTCATAACCCATATAGAGATTACCTATGTGGGTACCACCTTGGGCCCATGTAGGCAGCCTATATGGGAGTGATTGTGTTTGCCCATGACTGACCCATATGATTTATCAAAGTGGACCCCATATTTTTTTCCCATTCATAACCCATATCGAGATTACCTATGTGGGTACCACCTTGGGCCCATGTTGGCAGCATATATGGGACTGATTGTGTTTGCCCATGTCTGACACATATGGTTTGGCCAAGCAGGCCCCATATGTATTTCCCCATTCAGAACCCATTTAGAGATTACCTATGTGGGTCCCACCTTGGGCTCATGTTGGCAGCCTATATAGGACTGATTGTGTTTGCCCATGTTTGACACATATGGTTTATCAAAGTTGGACCCCATATGTTTTTCCGATTCGTAACCCATATAGAGATTACCTATGTGGGTACCATCTTGGGCTCATGTTGGCAGCCTATATAGGACAGATTGTGTTTGCCCATGTCTGACCCATATGGTTTATCAAAGTGGACCCCATATGTTTTTCCCCATTCAGAACCCACATAGAGATTACCTATGTGGATACCACCTTGGGCCCATGTTGGCAGCCTATATGGGACAGATTGTGTTTGCCCATGTCTGACCCATATGGTTTATCAAAGTGGAACCTATGTGTTTTTCCCATTCATAACCTATATAAAAATTACCTATGTGGATACCACCTTGGGCCCATGTTGGCAGCCTATATGGGACAGATTGTGTTTGCCCATGTCTGACCCATATGGTTTATCAAAGTGGAACCTATGTGTTTTTCCCATTCATAACCTATATAAAAATTACCTATGTGGATACCACCTTGGGCCCATGTTGGCAGCCTATATGGGACAGATTGTGTTTGCCCATGTCTGACACATATGGTTTGGCCAAGCGGGCCCCATATGTATTTCCCAATTCAGAACCCATATAGAGATTACCTATGTGGGTACCACCTTGGGCTCATGTTGGCAGCCTATATAGAACTGATTGTGTTTGCCCATGTCTGACACATATGGTTTGGCCAAGCGGGCCCCATATGTATTTCCCAATTCAGAACCAATATAGAGATTACCTATGTGGGTACCACCTTGGGCTCATGTAGGCAGCCTATATGGGACTGATTGTATTTGCCCATGTCTGACCCATATGTTTTATCAAAGTGGGCCCCATATCTTTTCCCCATTCATAACCCATATAGAGATTACCTATGTGGGTACTACCTTAGGCCCATGTAGGCAGCCTATATGGGACTGATTGTGTTTGCCAATGTCTAACCCATTTGATAAACCCGAATGGGCCCCATTTGTGTTGCCCATTTTGAGCCCATGCACTCATTTCCCATTAGTGACCCAACTAGGACCCACATGGGGAGCCCACCTGTTTTTGCCCATGTGGGACTTACTTAGCTGACCCAAGTGGGCCCCAGATGAGATGCCCATTTTGGGACCATGCCCACTTGGTACCCACGTAGCCCAAGCATAAACCATGTGGGGCCCACATATACATGTTGGCTGGGATGTGGGAGGTCTGGGATGGCATGAAAACCATCACAGGCTGTAAGAAGAAGGGCAGTATCACAGGAGATAAGGATGCTGGGAGAGCAAACCAGCTAAACCTGTTTTTTAACAGGTTTGATACACCAGCTCCCACAACCAGCTACAGCACCCTTCATACCCCCATGTCCATCACCTCCCCCAATGTCACCACTGTGCCCATTACCACCTCAGACTGCAGACCACCCACACCCTCCACACACATGGACAGTTCAACACCCCTCCCCATCACCATCACCAAGGATCAGGTGAGCAGAGAGCTGAGGAGGCTCCGACCAAGGAAAGCAGTGGGCTTAAAGCCTGGGGGAACTGGGGGAGCCACTTCAGCATGTATTCAACCTGAGCCTGTAGCTGGGGAGGGTCCCAGTGCTCTGGAAGACTTCATCTCTCATCCTGGTTCCCAAGAAAAAACACCCCAGGGAGCCGGGTGACTTCAGACCAGTAGCACTGACATCACACATCATGACGACCTTCGAACGGCTACTGCTCGACAGGAGCCTAGTTGAGGACTTTTTTTATGTATTCATTTATGGTTTTACTGTACAGCACTTTGTGTCCATTTTGGATTTTAAAGTGCTTTATAAATAAATTTTGATTGATTGATTGATTGATTGACTTCGTGAGGTGGTGCAGGAGCAACCATCTGCAGCTGAATTTGTCTGTAACGACTGAGACAAGTCAGACACGAATATTTGTTATAGTTTAACAACTGATATTTAGACCTCACTCACTGATTTATTTTTATTTCTTTCCCCAGCCAAAAAATAAATACAATTTCTTTTGAACTTGAACTTGAACCAAACTTTTGAACTGTGGTGATTAATATTACAAAAGATTTATATTTCTGTTCTTTGTAACTTTCTATTAATCAAAGAATCCTGAAAAAAAAATATTCTTTTGAATTTTTTTTGAGCATCAAATCATATTAGAATGATTTCTGAAGGATCATTTGACACTGAAGACTAGAGTAATGATGTCAAAATTCAGCTTTGGCCAGGAACAAATTATACTTTACTATATATTGACATATAATTTATTTTTTATTTTTTTTTGTAGAGACCTAGGAAAAAATGTTTTTTTTTTTTTTTAAATGTATACCTGTCATTTATCTTCTTTATAAATAAGATAATTGAATTATTTGTATTTGGGCCTGAAATTGTATTCTTACGCAAACAAAGTGTTGATGGACTTTGTTTTGTTTTTTCTCTTTCATGTTCATATGAGACATGTTTAGAAAAGGTTTTTTTTTCCAAATATGTGTGTGTAAATGAAAACAAATCATAAATGGTTGCATTTAATTGTGTTTTCTGAGAGCGTCAGTCTGACGATGAGAACTGTGTACTTTGACCCCTGAAAAGTTCGAGGTGCAGAGGATGAGAGCAGTGTTGCCAGATTGGGCGGGTTCCCGCCCAATTGGGCGGTTTTGAATTTGATTGTGCGGGTAAAAAAGGGTTTGGGCGGGTGGACAAAATTTGGGCTGGTTTGGGGTCAGTTCGGCGGTTTTCAAACATCTACATTTTAAAGTCTAATTGGTTAAAAAACTAAACTAAAGTGTGCATGTAGTCCATAAAATCAGTCATCATGACATTACTGTACACACACGCCCATGCAGAGTCAGCTGGCGTTGGTGTTGACATCACTGACGAGCACGCACTTTTAGCCAATCAGCGATCAGCAGGCAGATGCGAATGAGCGCGATAAGTTGTAGCTGTATATTCCGTATATTCAAGTGATCGCTAATGCCAAAGTGATATAGCCTACTAAACAGTAAGTTGTATCTGCACAGTAAAGAGTGAGATAGAGCAACTCTAAAAACGTACATGTGGTGGGAGATATCGATGGTGACTATAACTCTGAGAGGAGAGAGCACAGTTGAATGACTTGAAATTTGAAATCAAATATGGGACGACTCCTGTCCATGGTCATGTGCATTGTGCACACTACCTTACCAGACATCGGCAACTTTTACACCGTCCAGACTGCACTATACTCGACCCTGACAGCTGCTGAAAAAGGTTTGAATCGATGAATCCGTTTTTACTGCTAAATTCTGCGTTATGTTCTGCAATGTGTAGGCTACTTCCGAGGGTTAAAGTCATCGGTTCATTTCTTGATTGCCGTTTTGACAGTGTCCATCTGGACATTTTAGTCATATTGGCTAATTCTCCTTAATTATTGCCCTGTTTTGATCTGTTTTCCTGGAAAAAAAAAATTTTATTATTTTTTTTTTATCATTGTTATTTTGTTTTAAGGAGATACAAATTGTGCTTATCAACCTTGAATGACATGGTAATGAAATTATATCATATTATTTTGGCAGTAAAATTTTGGGCGGTTTTTTCTTGTAGTGGGCGGGTTTTGGTGAGCTTTTGGGCTGGAAATCACCGTCCCAATCTGGCAACACTGGATGAGAGAGGAAACGCAGTTTTTTTTTTTCCTTCTCGCTCTCTCGCGGATGAGTTGCAGTTCGGCTGACAGCTGAGATAAATCAATGTTCACGGACATTTTTGAGTGCCGTTTGGTGATGAAAGTTTGCGCGAGAGATTGGTGTGAACTGTGAAAGTGTCACAAATCAGTTTGCAACACGAAAAAACGAACATTTCGAGAGAGTTCGGTGAGAGACTGTGCATTTTCGTTTCGCGTGAGGAGGAGATCTAGCACGAGGTTCACACGTGAGAGAATCCGTGTTATTTTCTATCTTTACGTTGATTTGTTTTATTAGTTTTAGATTGTGAAATCACCCGGAAGAATATTCCTGAGTTTAATTTCTTGAGTGCAGTGTTGCAGTTTAAGTGATAATACGTTGGGTAAGTCGTTTGAAATCCGGAAGAAAATACCCGTGTTTTATTTGGTTAATTTTGGGAATAAGCTTTGCAGTGGTCTATCTAGTTGAGAGTGCACGTTAAGTGTGTGTTTATTTTTCTTTAACACCGAGAGATCGTCGAAATCGAGATCTATTTTGATTTTCGCGGTTGCATCTAGTTCGAGGAGGGAGGAGTTCATTGAGATCCACTCAAGCGTTGTCGTGGGATGTGTCATCATGGATGCTGTTTACCATCTCGGCGAGGAGTAAGGATTCGAGGTTACTATTCTACAATTGGAATTCTTCTTGTCCTGATTTGTGAAGACTCTGGTTTTGCATCAAAGAGCTCCAACTAGCGCGCGCGCCATCTGTGTACTGAAAATCCCAGCTGGGTAAATTTTGAGTATTGCATTGACATTTTATTTTATTCTTTATGGGGTTATGTTGATTCATTGTTGTGACTCTGTAAATTGAATTATTTGGTAATTCAAAGAGAAACAAAAGAGAAAAAGAGTTCCGGGGAAGAATAAATATGTTTATTGATCTGCCATAATTTTGTGTGATTTCCTGTGGAAAGAACTGATTTGTTAATAGGGTTTTTTTTAATCTAAAGGTAAACACAGTAGTGGTTTAATTATTATTATTTTTCAGAAAAGAAGAAACAGAAATCTGACACTATTAGGTGAAAATCTGACAATCTGGGTTATAGTTGTACTGTGACTGAAGAGAATGTGCCTTTACCGGGGTAGTGGGTAAATTCAAGATCCCCTAGACAGATTTCTAACTTGTGAGCCATAAGATTCTACCTGGCGGAAGGGCTACATTTTAATTGTAATAACATTTCACAACATTACTGTTTTTTTTTTTTTTTAATGCAGTCTTTGTAAGCAGAAGAGACTTTTAAAAACATGCCTGATAAAAGTTGAATAAGGCCACTGGGAATAGTTACAGGGATCTTATAATGATTAAGGAATTCACAGTAGAGATGTTCATTATTCTTAAATAACTGTCTGACCAAAATTACACCGTTATTGTACCAGTCTCTGTAAAATAAAGATTTGTTTTTAAACGTAATATATTTGTTGTTCCAAATTACAGAATTGTGTGGAGAAAAGTTATGCTTAAAAAATTGTTTTTGATCGTCTCGCGGTGATGACGTCACCACTTTCACCGTCGCGCGTCTCCTGAGTCTTTTGAGGTAAACAGTTCACACGTTAATCTACTGTACAGTTTACACGGTTTACTCAACATTTTACGGGGTCTTTTCAGAAAGGTTTTCATCGTGTGTCTGTTTCTTTTCCCATACAAAACGGTAAGATGTTAGCGAACTACTTTGTTGTTAAGAAGTTATTAAGGAATCGGATTAATATGGACAAATTACAAGGGTTGATAATGTCATCAGCGGCTGTCTTTATATTTACATTTATATTACTTTTATTATATATTTTCTGTATCATTCTTGTATTCTCTATATTCTTGTTGAATGAGTATTGATAGTCTATCATCACTATTATAAGAGCAGCTGAAAAGCCTCTTTATTTCATGTCAGTAGATCCTGTTTTCTCCTCATTCATTATGCTGATGTCTTCAGATCTGTAAATTGACACATTAAGCTAATTTTATTGTCAACAGATTTGAGCAAACGACACGATCAGCTATTGTGACATCTGCAAGATATAGGTACGTTTTATAATGGTTTTTATTTCAATAATCTATTAACTATGTTTCATATGCAACACAATAAACAAAAACAAGTTGAGTTAACTGTATTTGTGCGCCATTTGTTTCTTGCAAATCTGTAAATATATTTTTACGTTTTAATCTGTTTTTTTTATTCTTAATTTTTTTATAATGTGACCATAAATACTTAAAGGGACAATGTGTAACTTTTTAGGTATTTTATCATCTAAAATGAATAGTTTTATTCATAAATATGTCCTCAATGGTGTACAAATACCTCTGCTAATTATCTGACTTATCCTTGTAAACGAAGAATTTATTATCTTTATATACATGGGACGGGTAGGTCCACGGAGGCTTCCATGTAGTTCCGCCATCTTGAAAAACTATAATAGCAGAGAGGGACAAAAAGTACTAGGCCAACGCGTTTCCACAACGCGTTTTCGTTCAGAGCCAGCATCACGTGACTGAAACCAGCATGAGCGGAAGAGCAGCCCCGGCAAGTTTAAAAGGCTGCACTGCACGGTTATTTACACACCGTTCATTCATACATATGCCGAGTCACAGGATAAGGAGTCCTCGTCGTCGAAAAAGTCCAAAATAGACCGTAAAAGGAAACGTGAACGGAGATTACAAAAACAAGGGTTAATGTCGGGTAGGGCTGGGCGATATGGACCAAAAGTCATATCCCGATATATTTAGGCTGAATATCAATATACGATATATATCCCGATATTTTTATAGGCAAATTATAACACGTTTACACAAAATTTGTTAACACACACACACAAGTACTGTCCCTGTTTACTTAACAAATTGTCAAATTGTAAGAATATGACTAATAGTAATGACTATGTACTAATAAATAAACATTAGGCCTATGCTAAAGCTATTAAATAGCAGTCCCAACCTAGTTTTTGTTAATACAATGTTGGTATGAGCCACTACAGTCATTTAAAAATATGTAGAGCAGAGAGCTCCGGGTCAGCACGCAGCTTGCTTGGAGCAAGGATATGTATATGTATGTGTGTGTGTGTATATATATATATATATAATGCGTTTTTTTATAATAATAGCATTATAATATTTTAATGATATAGGTAAAAATATAATAAATATGTGATATAGTTATCATATTTAGCAAAATACTCCTCTCTACAGCAATTATTTTAAAGTCCAACTAACGTTCTATGGTCATTAAATGGCTTTCCAGAGGTAAATGTAATGTTACGTGACATATTCTCCAGCTGTTATTATAGACCTCTTTCCGCGGTTGAAAAACACTGATCGATCGATTTTATTTCATTTCGGTAAGTTGAACTGTATCTTTCAAATTACCTATTGATCATTCCTGTTTATTTAGCCTACAATTAACTAGTAGTAAAGAGTAACAGATGATCGGTTCACGTGCCGCTTGAACTCTGTCAGCCAGGGCTGGACTGGTAATCTGGCATATTTGCCCGGTAGGCCGACGTGCTTTTTGGGCCAATACATCTTTTTTTTTTTTTTTTTTACGGCCCATAAAACTCGTACATCGGCGGCCCATTCGTTTTGTTTTGTTTAATTGACGGCGCTGGGTTAGTGCCGGTGTAATGCATTGGTCAAAAAAAAGTAAGCGTTAGTTTTTTTTCCACTGACAGACCGGCCCATGAGTTGAACAAAAACATATTCAAGGGCGTGCAAAGATGCGTGGTGTTTATGATCATATGTAGTGGGCCAGTCTGGGCCAAAATGCCAGGGCTGATTTTCTGTCCCAGTCCAGCCCTGCTGTCAGCGATCTGTCAAGCGCCAAAACGGTGTTTATTGTTTGAATTTCGTAATTAAATCGATAGAATCTGAGAGCTGAGAATTTGTTTCATTGCAATAGTAACCTTCTCTGTCTTGTCTGTCGGTGTCAGTGTCCTCTTTGCGATTTTTCTCTGCGTGAGAAAATGGATGTGTGGCGTGAGAGCGTGTAAAAAGTGACGATTGCGTGACGGTGAACTCGTGAGAGTTGGTCCTGCGGATTCAGTTTGTAAGACTGTAACGTTAGGTCGTTTTTTGGCGGGTGTGCTTGTGCTGCCGCGGTCTTGTTAATTTGCCATGTTGTTTGTGTATCTATGCCAAACGCGCGGGGGAAGGGCTAAGCCCGTTCTATCAACTAACGTTAGCTCCGCTGTTGGGAAAATGCTCTGGTTGGTTGAAGCGCTGTCCTATTGCATGCAGAGCGAATTTGAAAGACAGCCGTTTATCCCGCCCCTCAGATTGAGCCGTGTCTATGGTGAGTTGCCAGACCTTACATCTTGATGTAGGTCTGACTTGCCAGGCTAGCAAATAATATGAACCAGGTGCAATTTTTTTTTTTTAACAAGGATGTTTGTTATCTGTAAGTCAATATAAGTATTATCTGAGCATTTTTTTTTTTTTTTACAAATAAATAGACGTGGTTTAGTTTGTGTAAAAACAGGGAGTGTTAAAATTATAGCATTATTGCGTATTTTTAAAATGTTATTATTTTAGGTAGTTGCATAGTTTATCAAATATTTAATAGTTCTACAAAAATGTGATTTATTCAGAGCCCCTAAAGCAGGGTTCACCAATCTCGGTCCTGGAGGGCCGCTGTCCTGCAGAGTTTAGCTCCAACCCCAATTAAACACACCTGAACCAGCTAATCAAGGTCTCACTAGGCATACTAGATGCATTATATTTATTTTGAGACGTTATTAACCTTTAATGATAATACCAGCTGACAGGGCTTTGAATTAACATGCATCTACTGTACCTAGTATTTATCCAAAGGAATCAATATTGAATCAAGATCAGAATCAAATCACAAGAATTGAAATTGTGAAAGCAATAATAAATATAGCTGCGAGCAGCGATTACGGGCCCAAGCCGGTGGCACCGCAACCCTGGTGCCTTTAGATACCTAAAGGCACCGGGGTGGCGGTACCGCCGACTTTGGCCCTTCATCGCTGCTCGCAGCTATATTTATATATATATAGATAGATAGATAGATAGATAGATAGATAGATAGATTATTTTTTTAACAAGGATGTTTGTTATCTGTAAGTCAATATAAGTATTATCTGAGCATTTTTTTCTGTTTATTTTACATCTGGTTCACAATTACTGCAACCATGTTACCAAAATTATGGATATGTCTTAATACAGTTTGCGCATTCCAAAATATTGTTATTATCTTGCTAAAACACCAACATTTAAAAACAATGATCAAATAAATAGACTTTGCTACACGTGGTTTAGTTTGTGTAAAAACAGGGAATGGTAAAATTATAGCATTATTGTGTATTTTTAAAATGTTAATATTTTGTATTTATATTGCATAATATTTATATTGCATAATTATCAAATATTTAATAGTTCTCGCTACAAAAATGTGATTTATTCAGAGCCCCTAAAGGGACATGGTGATGGAAAAACTATATGTCATTGTTTTTGCGTTCTTTAGGGTTGCAAATGAACAAAGACGTTTGCTTTCCTGCTCCAACCCCCTCTTTCTTACCACAAGGGCCATTAGTGATCCGTAAAGAAGTGCTGATAGTGATAAAGGTCTGTCGGCCAAGATGTGTGTGTACATCTGAGGTTTGCTAAATGTCACACCTTCAGTACGATGTGGGAAAGCTGTAATCTGCTGATTGGTCAGTTTAAATGTCTCACATTTGGTTTCAATCACATGTTCAAAAGGATTAAAGAAGATTGTGAGGCTTTGTCTACAGCTGGTGTTAAGATGCGTTTTGGTCAGTTGGATCACAAGTATACAAGGGCCCATTCCCGTTTACACCTGGTGCTTCAAATCCATCTCTTTTATCCACTTTCGACCACTTTTGTTCTGTTTCTTTGAGGGGATGGTCTATGGGCAGGTAAATGTACAGGCTTTGAATATAATGGGTGAAATAAGCTCATGCAATTTGCATGTGAGCATGATCAGAGATGGACAGAAAAATAGACAAAGTTTTGTTTCTGCTCTTAAAGCTGCAAGTCCACGTCAAACACAGAGTTTTCCTTCTTCAAACCAAACTTGGGTCTTCAGCCAACAAAGTTTAAATGCCGTCTGGCTAAAGCGCTTCCCATAATGTTTACGCATTTGTGTCTGTTTGAACACACTCGACCACATGACCAAAGCAATCCGGTTGAATGTGTTTTCGACTACCTCTGGAAGTGGTCAAAAGTGGACAAGCTCAAATTGTTTTAGACCCTGTTTACACCAGTGTTTAGCACGTCCACTTGTGATCTAGTTTTTTTTCACTACATAATTTTTCTTTTATTGATTTACTGAGCATTTTTTTAACTTTAATTTCAGGCCTGATGGATGAGAATGAAGAAGTGAATGAAGTGGAGAAACATCAAAGAAGATCTCAGAAATCTTTCACTTGCACTCAGTGTGGAAAGAGTTTCACACGCAAACGGAGTCTCAATGTTCACATGAGGATCCACACTGGAGAGAAACCGTTCACATGTGATCAGTGTGGGAAGAGTTTTACACAACAAGGACACCTTCAGGAACACATGATCATCCACACTGGAGAGAAACTGCATGAATGTGATCAATGTGGCAAAACATTTTTGAGGGCTTCAGGCCTGAAGAGCCACATTACAGTTCATTCACAGGAGAAACCACATTCATGTTCTTTGTGTGGAAAGAGTTTTTCACTTATGCAGAATTTTAAAGAACATCAGAAAATACACACTGGTGTAATAAATCATATGTGCTTTGATTGTGGGAAGACTTTTATTACAGCTGGAGATTTAAAAAAGCACCAGAGAATTCACACTGGAGAGAAACCTTACAAGTGTTCACACTGCGACAAGAGATTCAATGTGTCAGGAAACCTGAAATCACACAAGAGGATCCACACTGGAGAGAAACCTTACATGTGTTCACACTGCGACAAGAGATTCAGTGTGTCAGGAAACCTGAAATCACACAAGAGGATCCACACTGGAGAGAAACCTTACATGTGTTCACACTGCGACAAGAGATTCAGTGTGTCAGGATCCCTGAAAAGACACGAGAGGATCCACACTGGAGAGAAACCGTATCACTGCACTGCATGTGGGAAGAGCTTCACTCATTCATCTTCTCTACACAGTCATACAAAAACTCACATTAAGTAGCTTATCTTAAGTTCCAGCACTTTCAAGTGCGATGCCACCTCTCTTTCCTATGAGTTTGTCTTAATCAGAAAATGAAGAAAAAATAAAATAAAATAAATTACCCAAAGAGCAATATCGCATATATAATTTTGCTTTATATAATCTATGTTTAAAAGTACAAGTGTTTTGTAATTTTTTTTTACTAATTGTTGTTGCTCAGGAAGCTGAAGAAGAGGCTGATTGAGATGCTTTATTATCTTGTTAGTCAATAAAGAGAGAGATCTGTCTTATTTGTTTCCAGTTTTACTTTCTTTTTGTATTTGCTGCACCAAATATTAAACTTTTATTGTCTGCTCTTTCTTGCATCAAGAATAAATAATTTCTTAATTTTAATGATATCTAAAGCCTGGAACACACCAAGCCGACGGTCGGCCGTAGGGCAGTTTTTGTGCGTCGACCGACTAAGTTTCCTCAGTGTGTTCTGCACCATCGGCTGAAATTGGTCTTCGTCTGATTTTTTTCGGCCGATTCGACATGTTGAATCGGCGTCGGGCCGTCGGTGAAAGAGGGAACTCTGATTGGCTGTTCAGCTTAATGAACGAGTCAGCGCACGAGAAGAATAGCAAAACAGCGAGCAAAGTCAATATGGTACAGATAGAAGGCTGTTGTTACGTCATCTTACCTGAGTGTTTCTTGGCGAAAATTTCAATATTAACACGAGAGGAGTGGAATAAAGAAAGTGTTTAGCAGGATTGATATTCAAAACGGTAAGCACGCACTGCTTTGTTTATGGTTTGTGTATCTGCAGCCGGCACCGTCGGTTTCCCTTTTTGAATGACGAATACAGACGAATATATCTGCAGAAATAGACTGTTGTCTCATTTACACGCAGACGCAGAACGCGCATTCTAGCTGACAGTCGCGAGGTGACAACACAGTCGGCTTTCATCAGCGCTAGTTCGTCGGCGTCGACTTGGTGTGTTCCAGGCTTAAGAGTCAAATCACTTGCCAGAAGGCTGTGTGTGGCTGGTCACATAGACGAAACTGGGAAAGGTCACAGCACTTGTATATTGTTGTCCTAGTTGGTTTAACCCTCTGGGGTCTGGGGTGTTTTTGGAGTCCTTGAGATGTTCTGACATGCCCTGACATTTGTGCTTTTTTCAGTTGCTTATAAACATATCAATGGCAAAAAAAAATTACACTCTATTTAGCACAAACAGGACTACAATATGTGAGCCACATGTATGTACATGTTTTCATTTTTGAGAGAATAATGTTTATGCATGGTTATTGAAAAACTAAAAATGAAAGTTTCTGAAATAAGGCAACAAAACACATACTAAATATATGTCAATAAGACTTTTGACTAATGGATGTCGTCGCCTAGAGTTTTCTTCAAAATGATGTGAAAGTCATCCTGCCTAATCGTTCACATAAAACGATACATTGATTTAAGTTTTGCAAAACACTTTTAGTTTGGAAAGGCAATATAATATAAGGCAATATGGGGCGTAAACGATCATGCATATTTAGTAGTTCACACTTGATGAGACAATGCCCCTGCATGCTTAATGAGCCATTCATTCAGGTGTGTCACCTATAGCTAACTTAAATATACAAGCTTCATAAAAATGATCATTCTAGAAGAAAATTTCAGATGGCATTTAGAGGCTTTTGCATCTAAACTCTTCATACACACACACACACACACACACACACAAAAAATATATATATATATACACACACACATATATATATATATATATATATATATATATACACACACACACACACACACATATATATGTGTATATATTTATACACAAATATTTTATATACATTTTTTTCACAAATTGTGCTTGCAAATTGTATAATATCCAAGGTAAACATGTCTAGTAATTGTGCAGTTAATTCTCATACTGTATTTTCAGTTTTGGAATATTTATCCTCTCCCCAAATTTGTTACTAATAAAACACAATACAAATTATTTAAAGAAAAAAAATTATATTTACCTTTTAATAGTTTGTTTACATCTACCTTGTAAATATATTTTTTATTAAAAAGGTTACAATTACAACAACAATTCAAGTGTAATCTTACAGTATATTCTACAGTAAAAACTGTACCCAAATCGAGTCAACAAAATGTTGTCTTTCATATTTCGCATGACTGTAACATTGTTTTCATGAAATATTAGGGCATATAAATGTTAATTTGCAGTATAATACGTTGCTTATACAAATAGCCTACATTTTATTTCAACATATTTCAGTCGATTTTTACTCATCTCAGTATAGCAATACAGTTTGCTAAAACATCATCATTCATTCACACACTCGATTTAAATTTAAACTGTCTTTGCCAGCTGTGGTAAACAGCGCGCATCTCTGCCGTTCATTCATTCATAAACAGAAACCCGATTCACGTGAGAAGGAAAAAAAACTTACTACAGCATTCCTCAGCTCGCTCCTCGATATACCCGCACTTCTGAGGTACATTTTCCAGACGGTGTAAACAAGTAATGATCTGAATAAACTTGTGTTTTATCAAGCTGATATGGGGGCATTCACAGGATTGCGTGGATTGCCTCAGCCATTTGCGTTTGAATAGCGCACGCTCTCCGTGGGCGTGTCACATTACATCTGAATGAGCTGTAATGAGGTCGACTGAAATCGCTCTCTTTTAATACAGATTTTACAAGATGAGAATATTTGTTTTTTAAATAAATTGCTTCACTTAAAAGAAGAGAATTCAAGCTTCATGCCTGTGTGTCTGCATGCCTCTTTGACTGAGTATTCGCTGAGTTATTGTTCATTTTCGGACGCGTTTCAGAATGGACTTCACTGGCAGAGAGAAGGCAGAACTCGCTTCGTGTTTATTTTTCTTTATTTGTCAAAAAACACAACACTTTGTTTTTATTGTGAGTATACACAAAAATAATACACATTTAACAGAATCGATTGATGTATGAAACTCCTATGGAAAATCAAAGTCAACAGAGTTTTTATGATTTTTCTTTTACACTGATAAAAAAAAGCGAGCTGGTATCGCCGGCGATACCGTCGACTTCAGGGGGTTAATACTCGATATTGCGACAGAAACTTTTAACTCTCTCTTTTCCAGCACTTTAGACACAGTTGCTCCGTTGCGCTTAAAGATGATTCAAGAAAATAGTCCAACACCGTGGTACAACGAGCACACTCGGGCCCTTAAGAGAGCAGCCAGAAAAATGGAGCGCAACTGGAAGAAAACAAAACTAGAGGTATTTCGCATTTCATGGAAAGAGAGCTCAATTGCAAACAGAGAGGCTTTAAAAGCTGCTAGATCTGCTTATTTTTAAACCCTATTAGAAGAAAATAAACAAAACCAAAACCCTAGGTATTTATTTAAAACAGTGGCTAAATTAATGAAAAATAAAACTTCAATCCCAGAAGTTTCCAAGCAGCACAGCAGTAATGACTTTATGAACTTCTTCACTTATAAGGTTGATAATATCAGGGAGAAAATTATAACTATGCAATTGTCTACTACAGTATCGCATCAGGGAGTGCATTGTAGTCTCCTCGAGGAAAAATTCGATTCACTCATTACTATTGGAGAGGAAGAATTTTCTAAACTCGTTTATTAATCTAAACTGACAACATGTATGTTAGACCATATACCGACTAAGCTACTGAAAGAGATGCCTCCAGAGGTCACAGATCCTCTTCTTAATATCATCAATTCATCTTTGTCTCTAGGATACGTACCAAAAAACTTTAAGCTGGCTATGATTAAACCGCTCGTTAAAAAAACGTAACTTGATCCTACAGAATTAGTCAATTACAGGCAATCAAAGATACTAGAAAAGGCAGTATCTTCACAACTGTGTTCCTTTTTAGAAATAAATGATATCTGTGAGGATTTCCAGTCCGGATTTAGACCGTACCATAGCACTGAGACAGCTCTCATTAGAGTCACAAATGATCTGCTCTTATCATCCAATCGTGTTTGTATCTCTATATTAGTGTTACTCGATCTTAGTGCTGCATTTGACACTATCGACCACAACATTCTTTTAAATAGACTTGAAAATTATGTTGGCATTAGTGGAATTGCACTAGCATGGTTTAAATCATACTTATCTGACCGTTATCAGTTTATAGCAGTAAATGAAGAGATGTCTTATCAATCACAAGTTCAGTATGGTGTACCACAAGGCTCAGTACTAGGACCGCTGCTGTTCACTCTGTACATGCTACCCTTAGGAGATATCATTAGGAAGCATGGCATTAGTTTTCACTGTTATGCTGATGATACTCAGCTCTATATTTTTTCAAGCCCAGACAAAACTTACCAATTCATAAAATTTACGGAATGCATAGCTGATATAAAAAATTGGATGACTCGTAATTTCCTACTACTTAATTCTGAAAAAACAGAGATTCTAATTATTGGACAAAAAACTTCCACACGCAATAACCTAGAATACTGACTAACACTTGATGGCTGCTCTGTCAAGTCTTCGTCGTCGGTTAGGAACCTGGGTGTGCTCTTTGTTACCAATCTTTCATTTGAAAGTCACGTGTCTAGTATCTGTAAAACCAAATTTTTTCATCTTAAAAATTATATCTAAATCACATCATATGCTCTCAATGGAAAATGCAGAACAATAAGTTCATGCGTTCATGACCTCAAGGCTAGATTATTGTAATGCTCTACTGGGTGGTTGCCCTGCACACTTAATAAACAAACTACAACTTGTCCAAAACGCAGCAGCTCGAGTTCTTACCAGAACCAGGAAGTATGACCATATTAGCCCAGTTCTGTCAACACTGCATTGGCTCCCTATTAAACATCGAATACATTTTAAAATATTGCTGATACTTACAAAGCACTAAGTGGTTTAGCTCCGCAGTGCTTGAGCGAGCTCTTAACGCATTATAGTCCTAGCTGCTAAAAACATATGTTTTATTCACCCAAGTAAACGCTGACTGCATAGTTCTAGCTAATTATATCCTTGTGTTGGTTTGGCGAACATAAACGTCAATTTAGAAAAAAAAAATGGATTTACCCACCTGTCCAGCAAAAACAGAGCAACCTGAATGCCGGCGGAGTTCTCGCCACCTTTCGAATGCTTTCCTGATGTAAATCCGGGACTTTGCAATATAAAAACTCCACATTTTAATTTTTTTTTAATTAGGCTACTTGTCAGGTCGGGCAAGTAAAATTCTCTTTTACTTGTCCCTTCAAAAGATCCACTTGCCCCGGACAAGCGTTAATGTCGAGCCCTGGGTAAAGGTAGAAGTGCTGATAGTTATAAAGGTCTGGGCCCGTATTTATCAAGCCTCTGAGAATTACTCACAGTTGCTTATGTTTAGCTGTGTTTCTTTTCCGCCTCCCACTGGACATTTAAGGTACTGCACTATGTTTATATAGTTTACTTTTGATTTCCCTCAGTGAACGCAGTCAAGAACAACGGGCACGCAGTTTCTATCGGCTATTGGTTCCATCGTTTAAACCTTGGAAATATATGTCTGTAAGTGCAATATTTTACAATAAATAGTGATTTAAAGTGTTTAAGAATTATTAGATCAAGATTATTGCTATATTTTTGTTATAAGCACACTTGATTTGTGTTATTGGTAACATGCAATGTTGTAGCGTCGGTACATGCTAATTTCTCTTCTGTTTGTACATAATCTCATTTGAATATAATTTCTCTGTGTTTATTACTTAAAATTAGAGGTCGACCGATTAATCGGTCGGACGATTAGTCGGACGATTTTTTGCATTTTTTAACATAATCAGCATCGGCCAATATCCACCTATATCAAGCCGATTATTAGGCAGGCGCACACGTGTACGACGCACGCTGCCCCTAGAGTCATTTTTCAGCAGAGTGAGCAGACCGCAGACCTTCAACTTCCAGTGCCTAAGGAAAACGGTAAGGATTAAATTCTTATAACTCCTTTATATTTAATTAAAAACTTTTGATATGTTACTGCCAACTTCGAGAAAAAACATGAATAGGCGACATGACGTTCGGCTACTTTGGATATTGATAGCGTAGTTGAGGTTGCATTATCACAGCAGAAGGGTTGCTATCATGTCACAATAAGCAAGAATTTTGCAATTACAGACAGTGAATTTGAGACTTATTTTTTCTGTTTGTGTGTCATATTTGAGAGGGTTGTCACTCAATGCAAAGAAATAAGTAATAAAAAAGAGACCAACGCACTTTAAGCTAGTGAAGGACTGGCTTTGCTTTGCTAGCGTCGTCGTTGCGGCACTGGTGCCTTAACGACCGTTTCATTTCGGTGCTACTGTTATGCATTTGTTTCTCTTTGATGCTCTGAAAACGGACGTTAGAATAACAGAAACACCGCTTCGCTGCATGTGACGCTAGTCAGCAGCTAACTTTAGCATACCGTTAGCTAGTAATGTTAGCTGGATTAAACACGGTTAAAATGCTGGCCAAAAAGTGTAATGTTGTGTGACTGTATTTCACTGTAGACGCGGGAGCGAACGAGAAGTCGAAGAGTGTTTACTTATATTTGTGTGTGTGACTGCACTGCATGTGGGAAGAGCTTCACTCATTCATCTTCTCTACACAGTCATACAAAAACTCACATTAAGTAGCTTATCTTAAGTTCCAGCACTTTCAAGTGCGATGCCACCTCTCTTTCCTATGAGTTTGTCTTAATCAGAAAATGAAGAAAAAATAAAATAAAATAAATTACCCAAAGAGCAATATCGCATATATAATTTTGCTTTATATAATCTATGTTTAAAAGTACAAGTGTTTTGTAATTTTTTTTTACTAATTGTTGTTGCTCAGGAAGCTGAAGAAGAGGCTGATTGAGATGCTTTATTATCTTGTTAGTCAATAAAGAGAGAGATCTGTCTTATTTGTTTCCAGTTTTACTTTCTTTTTGTATTTGCTGCACCAAATATTAAACTTTTATTGTCTGCTCTTTCTTGCATCAAGAATAAATAATTTCTTAATTTTAATGATATCTAAAGCCTGGAACACACCAAGCCGACGGTCGGCCGTAGGGCAGTTTTTGTGCGTCGACCGACTAAGTTTCCTCAGTGTGTTCTGCACCATCGGCTGAAATTGGTCTTCGTCTGATTTTTTTCGGCCGATTCGACATGTTGAATCGGCGTCGGGCCGTCGGTGAAAGAGGGAACTCTGATTGGCTGTTCAGCTTAATGAACGAGTCAGCGCACGAGAAGAATAGCAAAACAGCGAGCAAAGTCAATATGGTACAGATAGAAGGCTGTTGTTACGTCATCTTACCTGAGTGTTCCTTGGCGAAAATTTCAATATTAACACGAGAGGAGTGGAATAAAGAAAGTGTTTAGCAGGATTGATATTCAAAACGGTAAGCACGCACTGCTTTGTTTATGGTTTGTGTATCTGCAGCCGGCACCGTCGGTTTCCCTTTTTGAATGACGAATACAGACGAATATATCTGCAGAAATAGACTGTTGTCTCATTTACACGCAGACGCAGAACGCGCATTCTAGCTGACAGTCGCGAGGTGACAACACAGTCGGCTTTCATCAGCGCTAGTTCGTCGGCGTCGACTTGGTGTGTTCCAGGCTTAAGAGTCAAATCACTTGCCAGAAGGCTGTGTGTGGCTGGTCACATAGACGAAACTGGGAAAGGTCACAGCACTTGTATATTGTTGTCCTAGTTGGTTTAACCCTCTGGGGTCTGGGGTGTTTTTGGAGTCCTTGAGATGTTCTGACATGCCCTGACATTTGTGCTTTTTTCAGTTGCTTATAAACATATCAATGGCAAAAAAAAATTACACTCTATTTAGCACAAACAGGACTACAATATGTGAGCCACATGTATGTACATGTTTTCATTTTTGAGAGAATAATGTTTATGCATGGTTATTGAAAAACTAAAAATGAAAGTTTCTGAAATAAGGCAACAAAACACATACTAAATATATGTCAATAAGACTTTTGACTAATGGATGTCGTCGCCTAGAGTTTTCTTCAAAATGATGTGAAAGTCATCCTGCCTAATCGTTCACATAAAACGATACATTGATTTAAGTTTTGCAAAACACTTTTAGTTTGGAAAGGCAATATAATATAAGGCAATATGGGGCGTAAACGATCATGCATATTTAGTAGTTCACACTTGATGAGACAATGCCCCTGCATGCTTAATGAGCCATTCATTCAGGTGTGTCACCTATAGCTAACTTAAATATACAAGCTTCATAAAAATGATCATTCTAGAAGAAAATTTCAGATGGCATTTAGAGGCTTTTGCATCTAAACTCTTCATACACACACACACACACACACACACACAAAAAATATATATATATATACACACACACATATATATATATATATATATATATATATATACACACACACACACACACACATATATATGTGTATATATTTATACACAAATATTTTATATACATTTTTTTCACAAATTGTGCTTGCAAATTGTATAATATCCAAGGTAAACATGTCTAGTAATTGTGCAGTTAATTCTCATACTGTATTTTCAGTTTTGGAATATTTATCCTCTCCCCAAATTTGTTACTAATAAAACACAATACAAATTATTTAAAGAAAAAAAATTATATTTACCTTTTAATAGTTTGTTTACATCTACCTTGTAAATATATTTTTTATTAAAAAGGTTACAATTACAACAACAATTCAAGTGTAATCTTACAGTATATTCTACAGTAAAAACTGTACCCAAATCGAGTCAACAAAATGTTGTCTTTCATATTTCGCATGACTGTAACATTGTTTTCATGAAATATTAGGGCATATAAATGTTAATTTGCAGTATAATACGTTGCTTATACAAATAGCCTACATTTTATTTCAACATATTTCAGTCGATTTTTACTCATCTCAGTATAGCAATACAGTTTGCTAAAACATCATCATTCATTCACACACTCGATTTAAATTTAAACTGTCTTTGCCAGCTGTGGTAAACAGCGCGCATCTCTGCCGTTCATTCATTCATAAACAGAAACCCGATTCACGTGAGAAGGAAAAAAAACTTACTACAGCATTCCTCAGCTCGCTCCTCGATATACCCGCACTTCTGAGGTACATTTTCCAGACGGTGTAAACAAGTAATGATCTGAATAAACTTGTGTTTTATCAAGCTGATATGGGGGCATTCACAGGATTGCGTGGATTGCCTCAGCCATTTGCGTTTGAATAGCGCACGCTCTCCGTGGGCGTGTCACATTACATCTGAATGAGCTGTAATGAGGTCGACTGAAATCGCTCTCTTTTAATACAGATTTTACAAGATGAGAATATTTGTTTTTTAAATAAATTGCTTCACTTAAAAGAAGAGAATTCAAGCTTCATGCCTGTGTGTCTGCATGCCTCTTTGACTGAGTATTCGCTGAGTTATTGTTCATTTTCGGACGCGTTTCAGAATGGACTTCACTGGCAGAGAGAAGGCAGAACTCGCTTCGTGTTTATTTTTCTTTATTTGTCAAAAAACACAACACTTTGTTTTTATTGTGAGTATACACAAAAATAATACACATTTAACAGAATCGATTGATGTATGAAACTCCTATGGAAAATCAAAGTCAACAGAGTTTTTATGATTTTTCTTTTACACTGATAAAAAAAAGCGAGCTGGTATCGCCGGCGATACCGTCGACTTCAGGGGGTTAATACTCGATATTGCGACAGAAACTTTTAACTCTCTCTTTTCCAGCACTTTAGACACAGTTGCTCCGTTGCGCTTAAAGATGATTCAAGAAAATAGTCCAACACCGTGGTACAACGAGCACACTCGGGCCCTTAAGAGAGCAGCCAGAAAAATGGAGCGCAACTGGAAGAAAACAAAACTAGAGGTATTTCGCATTTCATGGAAAGAGAGCTCAATTGCAAACAGAGAGGCTTTAAAAGCTGCTAGATCTGCTTATTTTTAAACCCTATTAGAAGAAAATAAACAAAACCAAAACCCTAGGTATTTATTTAAAACAGTGGCTAAATTAATGAAAAATAAAACTTCAATCCCAGAAGTTTCCAAGCAGCACAGCAGTAATGACTTTATGAACTTCTTCACTTATAAGGTTGATAATATCAGGGAGAAAATTATAACTATGCAATTGTCTACTACAGTATCGCATCAGGGAGTGCATTGTAGTCTCCTCGAGGAAAAATTCGATTCACTCATTACTATTGGAGAGGAAGAATTTTCTAAACTCGTTTATTAATCTAAACTGACAACATGTATGTTAGACCATATACCGACTAAGCTACTGAAAGAGATGCCTCCAGAGGTCACAGATCCTCTTCTTAATATCATCAATTCATCTTTGTCTCTAGGATACGTACCAAAAAACTTTAAGCTGGCTATGATTAAACCGCTCGTTAAAAAAACGTAACTTGATCCTACAGAATTAGTCAATTACAGGCAATCAAAGATACTAGAAAAGGCAGTATCTTCACAACTGTGTTCCTTTTTAGAAATAAATGATATCTGTGAGGATTTCCAGTCCGGATTTAGACCGTACCATAGCACTGAGACAGCTCTCATTAGAGTCACAAATGATCTGCTCTTATCATCCAATCGTGTTTGTATCTCTATATTAGTGTTACTCGATCTTAGTGCTGCATTTGACACTATCGACCACAACATTCTTTTAAATAGACTTGAAAATTATGTTGGCATTAGTGGAATTGCACTAGCATGGTTTAAATCATACTTATCTGACCGTTATCAGTTTATAGCAGTAAATGAAGAGATGTCTTATCAATCACAAGTTCAGTATGGTGTACCACAAGGCTCAGTACTAGGACCGCTGCTGTTCACTCTGTACATGCTACCCTTAGGAGATATCATTAGGAAGCATGGCATTAGTTTTCACTGTTATGCTGATGATACTCAGCTCTATATTTTTTCAAGCCCAGACAAAACTTACCAATTCATAAAATTTACGGAATGCATAGCTGATATAAAAAATTGGATGACTCGTAATTTCCTACTACTTAATTCTGAAAAAACAGAGATTCTAATTATTGGACAAAAAACTTCCACACGCAATAACCTAGAATACTGACTAACACTTGATGGCTGCTCTGTCAAGTCTTCGTCGTCGGTTAGGAACCTGGGTGTGCTCTTTGTTACCAATCTTTCATTTGAAAGTCACGTGTCTAGTATCTGTAAAACCAAATTTTTTCATCTTAAAAATTATATCTAAATCACATCATATGCTCTCAATGGAAAATGCAGAACAATAAGTTCATGCGTTCATGACCTCAAGGCTAGATTATTGTAATGCTCTACTGGGTGGTTGCCCTGCACACTTAATAAACAAACTACAACTTGTCCAAAACGCAGCAGCTCGAGTTCTTACCAGAACCAGGAAGTATGACCATATTAGCCCAGTTCTGTCAACACTGCATTGGCTCCCTATTAAACATCGAATACATTTTAAAATATTGCTGATACTTACAAAGCACTAAGTGGTTTAGCTCCGCAGTGCTTGAGCGAGCTCTTAACGCATTATAGTCCTAGCTGCTAAAAACATATGTTTTATTCACCCAAGTAAACGCTGACTGCATAGTTCTAGCTAATTATATCCTTGTGTTGGTTTGGCGAACATAAACGTCAATTTAGAAAAAAAAAATGGATTTACCCACCTGTCCAGCAAAAACAGAGCAACCTGAATGCCGGCGGAGTTCTCGCCACCTTTCGAATGCTTTCCTGATGTAAATCCGGGACTTTGCAATATAAAAACTCCACATTTTAATTTTTTTTTAATTAGGCTACTTGTCAGGTCGGGCAAGTAAAATTCTCTTTTACTTGTCCCTTCAAAAGATCCACTTGCCCCGGACAAGCGTTAATGTCGAGCCCTGGGTAAAGGTAGAAGTGCTGATAGTTATAAAGGTCTGGGCCCGTATTTATCAAGCCTCTGAGAATTACTCACAGTTGCTTATGTTTAGCTGTGTTTCTTTTCCGCCTCCCACTGGACATTTAAGGTACTGCACTATGTTTATATAGTTTACTTTTGATTTCCCTCAGTGAACGCAGTCAAGAACAACGGGCACGCAGTTTCTATCGGCTATTGGTTCCATCGTTTAAACCTTGGAAATATATGTCTGTAAGTGCAATATTTTACAATAAATAGTGATTTAAAGTGTTTAAGAATTATTAGATCAAGATTATTGCTATATTTTTGTTATAAGCACACTTGATTTGTGTTATTGGTAACATGCAATGTTGTAGCGTCGGTACATGCTAATTTCTCTTCTGTTTGTACATAATCTCATTTGAATATAATTTCTCTGTGTTTATTACTTAAAATTAGAGGTCGACCGATTAATCGGTCGGACGATTAGTCGGACGATTTTTTGCATTTTTTAACATAATCAGCATCGGCCAATATCCACCTATATCAAGCCGATTATTAGGCAGGCGCACACGTGTACGACGCACGCTGCCCCTAGAGTCATTTTTCAGCAGAGTGAGCAGACCGCAGACCTTCAACTTCCAGTGCCTAAGGAAAACGGTAAGGATTAAATTCTTATAACTCCTTTATATTTAATTAAAAACTTTTGATATGTTACTGCCAACTTCGAGAAAAAACATGAATAGGCGACATGACGTTCGGCTACTTTGGATATTGATAGCGTAGTTGAGGTTGCATTATCACAGCAGAAGGGTTGCTATCATGTCACAATAAGCAAGAATTTTGCAATTACAGACAGTGAATTTGAGACTTATTTTTTCTGTTTGTGTGTCATATTTGAGAGGGTTGTCACTCAATGCAAAGAAATAAGTAATAAAAAAGAGACCAACGCACTTTAAGCTAGTGAAGGACTGGCTTTGCTTTGCTAGCGTCGTCGTTGCGGCACTGGTGCCTTAACGACCGTTTCATTTCGGTGCTACTGTTATGCATTTGTTTCTCTTTGATGCTCTGAAAACGGACGTTAGAATAACAGAAACACCGCTTCGCTGCATGTGACGCTAGTCAGCAGCTAACTTTAGCATACCGTTAGCTAGTAATGTTAGCTGGATTAAACACGGTTAAAATGCTGGCCAAAAAGTGTAATGTTGTGTGACTGTATTTCACTGTAGACGCGGGAGCGAACGAGAAGTCGAAGAGTGTTTACTTATATTTGTGTGTGTGTGTGAAAGAGAGAGAGAGAGAGAGAGAGATAGAGAGAGAGAGGCGCGGGAGCGATCGAGAAGTCGCAGAGTGTTTACTTATATTTGTGTGTGTGTGTGTGTGTGAGAGAGAGAGAGAGGGAGAGAGAGAGGCGCGGGAGCGATCGAGAAGTCGCAGAGTGTTTACATATATTTGTGTGTGTGTGTGTGTGAGGCGCAGGCGCGATCAAACAGTGGAAACATGTACAATTTACTAGTGAAATACGTTTTTGCTACTACTATATTATTAAATCATTCAATTTTGACCATATGGCCTAAAGTTTTTTTTCCCCCTTTTTTGCGATAATTAGGTTATGTCCATTTAGCTTTGTCCGTCAAACAAAATAAACAAACCATAAATACATGTTTCAGGACAGTTTTTGGGAAGAGGATAGAAATGTTTTTAGCCTTGTATTACTTACAATGCACTGAATTATTAGCTGAATTATGAAACATTTTTTAGATTTATATATATACCTATCTATAAAATGACTTGAAGATGATGTCAAGATACTATACAAAAAATACTAACATAACCTTTTATTTTTCCCCTTTTTTAGTCATTACAGTCTGATGGCTGAAAAGAAAACCACCCCCTTATGGCAGCGCTTTACCCAGCCAACACCAGGGAAGGCCAAATGCAATATATGCAGCAAGTTGGTAAGCATGGGGGCTGAGAAAGGCAAAAGTAAAAATACTACAAACATGTGGAATCACCTGAAGGCAAACCACATCCAGGATTACAAAGAGGTAGTAAAAGAAAAAGAAGATGCAGCGGCTGCTGCTTCCGCCAATCTCAGTCAGCCTACTGTAGCACAAATGTTCGATTCGCAAAGAAAATGGCAAAATTCTGACCCGAGGTAAAAAAAGATTGATACACAAATACTTGAAATGATTGCTACAGACAACCAGCCATTTACAGTCTCGGATGTTGGCTTTCGGCGTTTAATTGCAACACTGGAACCCCGGTATAGCCTCAAGACTGAAAAATATTACCGCACAGACATGCTGGAAAACATAATGAAAGGTGTGGAGAGGAAAATCAAAACACTGGTCACCTCAGAGAATGCTGGCCCTCATTTGGCGTTCACGACAGACTGTTGGTCTGGGGAGACGGAGTCGTTGATGAGTCTTACATGCCATTTCATTAATAGTGACTGGGAAAGAAAACAAGTGGTACTAAATGTTAAGGCCATGTCTGGCTCCCACACTGGAGAATACATCAGCAAGGTGCTCCTTAGCATGCTGAAACATTGGGACATCACCCCCGACAGAGTTGTGCTGGTGCTCCGAGACAGTGGTGCTAATATGATTAAAGGCCTCAGATTGGCAGAAATACCAGATCTCAGCCTCAGTGCACACACATTACAACTTGTGGTAAATGAGGGCATCAGCAGTCAGAGAGCAGTGGGGGACGTTATCGCCAAGTTAAAGACATGTGCTACACACTTCAGCCACTCTGTGCTCGCAAAACAGCGTCTGAGTGACATTCAAGAAGAACTTGACCTCCCCCGGCACAGCATAATTCAGGCTGTTCCCACCCGTTGGAACTCCACGTTGCACATGTTGCAGAGGATGCTGGAGCAGAAGCGTGCTCTGAACATTTATGCAGGAGAACATGGAAAGTTTACAACCCCAACTGCAGACCAGTGGGCCCTCATCTCAAATTTGATCGAGACACTGGGCCCCATTGAGGAAGTGACTTTTGAAATGAGTAAGGCAGAGGCGTCCGTCTCCTGCGTCATTCCCAGCATTGCTGTGCTGAAGATGGTGCTTCAGGCAGAGGGTCCCACTACGAGTGGTATCAAAACACTCAGGGAAACCATATTTCAAAGCTTGGAGAGGAGATTTTCAAAGATGGAGGAGAACAGATGTTTGGTGCTGGCGACGCTGCTGGATCCTCACTATAAGGGTCAGATCTTTGCAGTGGAGACACTGAATAAGGCCAAAGAGTGGGTGAAAGAAGAGAACGCCATCGTGTCTGAACAGTGCAAAACAGCCACCACTGGAGTCCAAAAATCTGATCCGAAACGGAGACGGGAGGAGGAGGAGGAGGAGGAAGAGGAAGAACAACCCAGTCCCTCTGGTCTTCTTGAACGGATGTACGCAAACACTTTGGGGGCACATGGTGGAACTCCTGCTGAAGAAAATGATGAGCAACACATCACTGAGCAGCTGGATCAGTACCTCCGAGAGCCACTGATTGACAGACAGACTGGTCTGCCACTAGAATGGTGGAAACAGAATGCATCCCGCCTACACCTTCTAGCACCACTTGCAAGAAAATTCCTTTGTCCACCGCCCTCCTCTGTTCCCAGCGAGAGAATATTCAGCGAGATTGGGATTATCTATGGAAAGAAGAGGAGCTGGCTCACAGGGGAACATGCAGAGCAGTTGTGTTTCCTGCACTACAACCTGCAGCTCTTAAACTGGGAGTATTGGCCTAAGAACTTTCAGTGGAGAATGGGTGGGCTGAAGAAGACTCAGGGTCTGGAAGTTGGATTAAAACTAAATATAATATTATGCACATTCCTATTTTTATTGTTGTTTACAAATCTTCCTTCCCTCAGAAACAAGGAGATATCTAAAGCAGAATATCTAATGCTGCTAAGTCAAGTGCACTCAACTTTTTATTCACTTAGTAACTCCAAGAATGTTTTAATTTAAAATGATTAGGTAGCCATAAGATTTATTGTGTTCACTTGTTACTTACTGTATATAGTTTTATTCAAACCTAAAACAAAGAAATCTTGCTGGTTGCTACTGTGTGTCAGCACTACTTTTGTTAAAATTGTTAATTTATTTGATTGTTCTCAGAAGTTTGATAAATGCTGCTAAGTGCACTAAACTTTATTTTTTTCGTTGAAGTTTATTTGACAGCTTATTTTCTTCTTACCTGTTTCGTTTATTTAATATATTTGTTATACATTATTTATACAATGTTTTTACATTATACATTTTTAATTTAAGTGTACAAGTTCAGATTGGTGTGTTCAATAAATGTTTTTGTTGAGAAATTTTGTCTATCTCAGTAATTATTTGTGTACTTAAATTATATCTTTCAAATAGAGGTTAAAAACAAGCACATATCAGCCAAATATCGGCCAAAATAAATCGGCAGCATTTATCAGCCATCGGCCGACCCGGATTTAAAAAAATCGGCATCGGCCTGAAAAAACTCATATCGGTCGACCTCTACTTAAAATTATGTGAAAGGAACTATGTACAAACTGTAATGTTAAGCTGGATATGTGTATGTAAATGTGAACATAATGGTCATACATATTTTTCTTCTTGTTTGTAGTTTTACAGAAAAAAATTGAGAAGCGAATCACCAGTAAAGTCACTAAAGTTATGAAGACTGCTTTCTGGAGTTCTTTTTTCAAGTTGTACGCTATCTGTTAAGCCTTTGCTTAAGCTACGCAATTGGTCAGAACAGAATAAGAACACTGCTAAGAATTAACTGAAGAGTAAAAAAATGCGTGATTCGTGTGTCTGCTAACTAAAATACAATCTTCATGATTTGGTTTCTCTTCACATACAAAACGGTTAGATGTTAGCGAACTACTTTGTTGTTATTAGGAAATCAAACTATATTTAGATTCATATAGACAAATTACAATGGTTGATAAAGATGGGTGTCATAGTGTCTGTCTTTATATTATTACTATGTTTTCTGTGTCATTTGAGAAATAATAGTCATTTTAAAGCATTTTAATAGTCTTTCAGCAGATATTCTGACTCAAACAATCTGTTTCTAGCAGCAAATACTTATAATAAAGTGAGATGTTCTGCTGATCCTGAATGGCTTGTTGAATGAGTATTGATAGTCTATGGCTCATCACTATTATCAGAGCAGCTGAAAAGCCTCTTTATTTCATGTCAATAGATCCTGTTTTCTCCTCATTCATTATGCTGATGTCTTCAGATCTGTAAATTCACACATTAAACTCTTTTTATTGTCAACAGATTTGAGCAAACGACACGATCAGCTATTGTGACATCTGCAAGATATAGGTAAGTTTTGGCATAATGGCTTTTATTTCAATAATCTGGATTTAAACACGTTTCATATAAAATATGATAAACAAAAACAAAATAAGTGAAACTCAATTGTTGCATTTTTTGTTTCTTGCAAATCTGTAAATGCATTTTTATAAGCTTTATTCTTTCATCTTTATTCTTTCATATATTTAGTGTCTGTTAATTGTTGTACTCCTTAATATCTTATAAAATTCTTGGCCAATATGTTAATGAGAGGTAAGATAAATGTAGGAATAAAGTATGTGGTTGAAAATTTTCCATTAATTTACTTAAAAGTTACTTCTCTAGATAGACATGTGACCATAAATAAGTAAAATGTGTAAATTAGAATAAAAACATTAACTCAGTAAGTGATTTCTTCTTGATTTTGTCAGATCTGCTCCTCCTCCTTCAGTGAAGCTCCTCCTCCTGCAATTCACCAATAAATGCTGGAATATTCCCATCAGCTACAAGTGAAGACGAGCATCAAACCATCAGGAAGAGCTGAAATCTGCAAAGACAGAGTTTATTGAAGGACAGTGAGAACATGAGAGATCCAGAACACTGCAGAATGAAACACACTGAAGAACAAAGAGGTTGGTGTTTATTCCTGATTCTTCATTAGTGAGGCTGAAGAACATTAAGGTTATAAAGCAGTTCATCAGATTTAGCTCTGTTATAGTAGGAAAAATCTAGTTGTGACTTAGAATTAAAGCAGCAAATAATATGAACCAGGTGCAAAAAAAAAAAATTTATCTGAGCATTTTTTTCTTTTTATTTTACATCTGGTTCACAATTACTGCAACCATGTTACCAAAATTATGTATATGTCTTAATACAGTTTTTGCGAATTCCAAAATATTGTTATTATCTTGCTAAAACACCAACATTTAAAAACAATTATCAAATAAATAGACTTTGCTACACGTGGTTTAGTTTGTGTAAAAACAGGGAATGTTAAAATTATAGCATTATTGTGTATTTTTAAAATGTTAATATTTTCGGTAGTTGCATAATTTATCAAATATTTAATAGTTCTCACTACAAAAATGTGATTTACTCATCCCTAAAGGGACATGGTGATGGAAAAACTATATGTCATTGTTTTTGCGTTCTTTAGGGTTGCAAATGAACAAAGACGTTTGCTTTCCTGCTCCAACCCCCTCTTTCTTACCACAAGGGCCATTAGTGATCCGTAAAGAAGTGCTGATAGTGATAAAGGTCTGTCGGCCAAGATCTGAGGTTTGCTAAATGTCACACCTTCAGTACGATGTGGGAAAGCTGTAATCTGCTGATTGGTCAGTTTAAATGTCTCACATTTGGTTTCAATCACATGTTCAAAAGGATTAAAGAAGATTGTGAGGCTTTGTCTACAGCTGGAGTTAATATGCGTTTTGGTCAGTTGGATCACAAGTATACAAGGGCCCATTCCCGTTTACACCTGGTGTTTCAAATCCATCTCTTTTATCCACTTTTGTTCTGTTTCTTTGAGGGGACGGTCTATGGGCTGGTAAATGTACGGGCTTTCAATATAAGGGGTGAAGTAAGCTCATGCAATTTGCATGTGAGCATGACCAGAGACAGACAGAAAAATAGAAGGTACAAGGCACACCAGCCCACAGCCTGTCGAATGCCAGGCGAAGCGGCACTCCTCTTCAGAGGATCTCTTTTCTCAGTATGGAAATCGCCTCGGTCGCCATGTGTGCGCAGCTTCCAAACGAGTGTGCGCAGTCACTGCTGAATTGCCTGAGTCAATTTTAGGGTAAGAGTGTGCTTCATCTGAGACTGCTTCAGCACTGGCTTCGCAATCGAGTCCCTGGCAGTATGCTTGGCTTACTGTTGTCAGGTTCCTAAGTGGGGCGAGAAGACTAAATCCTCCTCGCTCTCCTCTTATACCCTCTTCAGACCTCGCAGTGGTCTTATCAGCCCTGCAGAGAGCTCCCTTAGAGCCATCGTGATCAGTGGAGCTTAAGTTCCTGTTTATGAAGTCAGTGCTTCTGGTCACTTTGGCCTCCATCAAGAGGGCATTTTCGGTTGGTAAAGCGTGCCTGGAATTCGGGCCGGCTAACTCTCACATTATCTTGAGACCCCGGCCTGGATACATGCCAAAGGTTCCTACCACACCTTAGGGTTAGGGTGAACTTGCAAGCGATGCCCTCGGAGGAGGCAGACCCAGCCTTGGCACTGCTCTGTCCAGTATGCGCCCTCCGTGCTTATGTAGACAGAACGCAGTGTGTTTCAGGACCTCAGACCAGCTCTTTGTCTGTTATGGTGGGAAGCTGAAGGGAAAGGCTCTCTCCAAGCAAAGGTTGTCTCACTGGATAGTGAACGCCATTGTCTTGGCTTATCTGTGTGGCTTCCTCCTGGGCTCTAGCGCATGGCGCCTCGCTAACAGACATCTGCAGAGCTGCAGGCTGGGTGACACCCAACACTTTCGCGAGATTCTATAATCTCCAGGTAGAGCCAGTGTCCTCTCATGTACTCGCTTTCACTAGCCAGCAAGTAGGACCTGCTCGATGTCATCGCTTGCTGGGCCATTACACTCCACGGACTGGATGTGTGCGCTATTTCACTCAGATGAGTTCTTCTTAGAACCATGAGTTCTTCTTGGTTCCCCCGTTGGGCAACCCCCACATGTGTATTTCCACGGTAAGTCTCCATTGAAGACGTGTCTTTCCCGTGATTCGAGGTTGAAAAATTCCACCATGCGGGCTGGATACCTCTGAGGTTTCCATATGCATCCCACTCTCAGGTCATATGTGTGTTCTAAGTCCTCCCTACGGGTAGGCGCTGTGTTACATATTCCACCTGGGATATGCCACCCATTGTACCTTGGTTTTCCTACATTAAGCCTAGCACACGACAGGGAGCTCAGTATTGCGCAGGGCACTGGAAGACAGCCGCCGTGGCGTGATTAAATTGGGACCCCCATTTCGTGATTCACTGACGTAACTCGCAGTGATTGAACGAAAGGGAATGTCTTGGTTACATATATAATTCTTGTTCCCTGAGGAGGGAACGGAGACCTTACATCCCTCTGCCACAACCACTGTACCGCTGGAACGGTCTGGAGTTCAGTGTCCTTTTATACCTACACGGTGGGGCGAAGTTGCACTATGCAAATTCTGCAGACCCATGGCATTTCCCTTGCCATTGGCTCGTTTTGTAGAAGGTAATAGGCTTCTAAGCGAAACCTCCATTTCTTCATTCACTGATGTAACATTGCCGTTTCCCTCTTCAGGGAACGAGGGTTACATACAATGTTTTTTTGTCTTCAAATCAAACTTGGGTCTTCAGAAATGATGTAGAGAGAGAATTAAAAGATTTGCAGCAAGTTATAAATTATTGGTAATGCCTTTTTTTCTTCCTTTAAACTGATCAAGGATGATGTAATATGCAAATAAGACAAATGAGTATGAATATAATTCCTAATCTGCAGAAATCAAAAATAAATAAAAAATTATGTTTGTTTCCAATTTTACCTTTTGTATTTGCTGCACCAAGTATTTATCCAGCTAACAAAAAAAGTTCCCCAGAACGTCCCTAAATGGCCTCTGCAAACGTCCCCCAAACGTCTATGTTCCTCTTGATGTCTAGTGTCCGTTCACAGGACGTCCAGCGGCCATTCGGGACTTTTAGGGGACATACTGTACACTTTTTGTTTTACTTCTAGGCCAACCAAAGAAAACAGTATGATTGTAAGATTCAAATATGTTTACAAAATCATATTATTTTATTTTCCACAATTCTTGTAGATGAATTCTGCAGCAGGTGGTGATGCACAAGATTGCATTGGAGAGAAGATCTACCCCAGTGTTAAGATTAGACATGAAGAATCCCTATTATCAATTTTATGTTATGGTTTTAGGCACACCACAACAACAAAATCTGCCCTTAGTGTTTTATTAGACCTAATTAATCTACGTTGTCCAGAAGGAACAAATGGAGTACCCAGTAGTTAAGTAAAATCACCTTTATTTATATAGCGTTTTTTTTACAATACAGATTGTATCAAAGCAGCTTCACAGTGTTAACATGAAAATAATACAACAGAGATTGTTTCTAGAAGAAAACTTGCGTCATCGTCCACCTTAAGTAAGGCAGATCAATAATATTGTTGAATATAATCAAGCCAAAAGCCAAGGCAGTAGCCTATATATGTTTCTTAAAATCTGATTGCAACTCTTTTGAGATTATGTAAATCTGCCCTGAATGTCATCATTACTTCAGAAATGAAATCCCAGCTGTGCCTCATGTGGTTCTGAACCCGGGGATATGAATTCACTTGTTAAATCAGGTGACATTTTTATGAAAGTATCAATTAGAAAACAATTGGAAGAAAAGATGTCAGATTCAACATTTAGATCAGCGTTGGATTACAAATGGACCACGGCTAAAAGCTGTTCAAGATATATTTGATGGTGCCTTGTATAAAGCTGTAGATCCCCTAAATGATCCGGACCAGTTGAACATTTCACTTACTTGGAATGTTGTTGGTATCCCCATTTTTAAAGCGTCTCCCTTCCACATTTGGCCAATCCAAATTATAATTGACGGGCTTCCCCCAGACATGAGAAGCAGATGTGCTGCTGGCTGGTTAGTGGTTTGGTGCATCTAAGCCCAAAATGAATTATTTTATGCAGCCATTTGTCAATAATTCAGCAAGAGCAGGAATGTACAAAGCTTGAATGTTCGTGTGTTTAATCTTGTCTGTGTGTTGCTCACTGCACTGTCCAAAATATAAAACAATTTAATGGGGACATGGAATTAAACATGGAATTAGCTTTCACTGTTATGCTGACGATACTGAGCTGAATAGTTCTTCACACCCTGACGAAACTTACCAATTCACTAAATTAACGGAATGCATAGCTGATATAAAAAATTGGATGACTAGTAATTTCCTACTACTAAATTCTGAAAAAACAGAGATTCTAATTATTGGACAAAAAACTTCCTCACGTAATAATCTAGAATACTGTCTAACACTTGATGGCTGTTCTGTCAAGTCTTCGTCGTCGGTTAGGAACCTGGGTGTGCTCTGATACCAATCTTTCATTTGAAAGTCACGTGTCTATTATCTCTAAAACCGCATTTTTCCATCTTAAAAATATATCTAAATCACGCCATATGCTCTCATTGACACATGCGGAGTTCATGCGTTCATGACCTCAAGGCTAGATTATTGTAATGCTCTACTGGGTGGATGCCCTGCACGCTTAATAAACAAACTACAGCTGGTCCAAAATGCAGCAGCTCGAGTTCTAAGCAGAACCAGGAAGTATGACCATATTAGCCCACTTCTGTCAACACTGCACTGGCTCCCTATTAAACATCACATACATTTTAAACTATTGCTGATTACTTACAAAGCACTAAATGGTTTATCTCCGCAGTACTTAAGCGAGCTCTTAACGCACTATAGTCCTACACGTCTATTGCGATCTCAAAATTCCGGCCAGTTAAAGGTGCTATAAGCGATGTCATTCAATCATTCACACAAATTGTCGCCCTACTGTGAATTTGCGTGATCATTTAACGTTACAATAGAGATTGATCACTAGCTGCTAGAAACATATATGTTGTACTCACCAAAGTTAACGCTGACTGCATAGTTTTAGCTAATTAACGTTAAATCCTTGTGTTGGTTTGGCGAACATGAACGTCAATTTAGAAAGAAAAATGGATTTACTCACCTGTTCTGCAAAAACAGAGGAACTGAATGTCAGATTGGAATCCCTTCTGCCGGCGGTGTTCTCCCACCTTTCGAAGGTTTTTCCGATGTAAATTCGGTACTTCGCGCGTTCCTTATCCTTGTCCCTCTTCTTTGCAATTTGTTGATCGGAACGTCGTCTCTTTGGTCGTGTGTCGGCCATAATTCAAACTTCCCTCTTCATGCTTCTCTCTCCTTCACACCCCCTTCATGTGTACGCGCACTAACCTAAAAAAATGTGTGACATCGCTTATATCGGTAGATCCCAGGCCCGGGGTGGGTAATCGGGAGAATCGGGAGAATTCCCGGTGGGCCGCTTCAATTTTGGGCCGGTCGAGGATTGTTTGGGGTTTTTTTTTGTTTGTTTTACATTTGTCACGTTAGTTACATTAGGCTACACGTTCCGCATTCTGACACCGCAGCGCGCAGCCTCTGCATGGGTTGTACCATGAGAGGGAGTTCTCCCCTCCCCTCCCATAGAGTTGGTTGGGACCATAGCCCGTCTTTTCCAAAACGTTTTCTCAGGTAGGCTACCACGGCACCGCCGGCGCCTACCGATAGCTGGGCCCGGCCCGGCCCTATGGCGGAAAGTCAATGACAAAATTAACGGAGCGCACAACTGATGCTTGGCGCGCGCAGTAAATGACATTCGCGAGAGGATAACAGATCTACAAGCGAGGAAACGGGAACTCGCGAGCTCATTCAAACCCTGCGCGCGCGCATGACATCTCCTCTGCACGCAATACAAGCCCTCGCGCGCGCATGATCATTCCCCGCGCTCTTGATCTCCTGCTTTTGCTCGCTCGAACGCTTTTATTTTTGGCAGTCGATGGGCGGGACTTACTGTTTTAATAACCTCAAATGTCATTAGGTATCACGTTTTTTTATTAAAAAAGCATGCCTTATTTTTGAATATTTTTTAATACAAATAAATCTGTAAACATTAGTTCAATATGCCTTTTTGTGGAAGAGTGGGATACATTTCAAATGCTTTCTTTCTTTCTTTCTTTCTTTCTTTCTTTTTTTCTTTCTTTCTTTCTTTCTTTCTTTCTTTCTGCTTTTGTTAATTTATCAACCTATCCTTGTGGAATAGTGGAACATTTTTTGTTAACTTCTCAGCTTAAGTGAATTTTTATTTAACCTTTACATTATTTCTTGCACCATGTTATTAATAAAAACTACACAATGGTAAGAGCTGAACTGTTGCTTCATTTATCCAATTTGGAAAAAATGCTAATTTGGAATTCCACCATGGAAAAAGAGGGCCGGTCTTGGGCCTGAAACTCCCGGGCTGAAAAGTGGCCCCACTCCGGCCCTGGTAGATCCTTTTCCTATTTAGCACCAAAACTTTGGAACAGTCTTCCTAACATTGTCTGGGAAGCAGACACACTCTGTCAGTTCAAAGCTAGATTAAAGACACATCTCTTTGACCTAGCATTCACATAACACATTATAGACTTCTATAATTCAATGTTAGGCTGCATAGATCAGGTCAGCCAGAACCGGGAACACTTCCCATAAATCCTGATGTACTCGTTACATCATAAGAAGAATGGCATCTACGCTAATTTTAGTGTCTTTGTTTATCCCGAGGTCTTCCCGCAGCCTGCCGGATCCAGGCCGTATCCAGATCTGATGAAGGACCTTCGCCTGGACCCGATGACAACGCAGTGCTGAAGTGCCAACTAGTCTCTCCCTATGGAGGATCCCGTTACGACGGAAGCGAATCAATCAAAACTGACTTTAGCTGGAAAATAACTTTATTAAAGAACCGCTATAAAGCCAAAACAATCTCTGTTAAATTAAATTTTCTTAAATTATACGCTTATCTCTGTAAAGCTGCTTTGAAACAATCTACATTGTTAAAAGCACTATATAAATGAAGATGACTTGACTTGACTTATTAGGAAATCAAACTATATTTAGATTCATATAGACAAATTACAATGGTTGATAAAGATGGGTGTCATAGTATCTGTCTTTATATTATTACTATGTTTTCTGTGTCATTTGAGAAATAATAGTCATTTTAAAGCATTTTAATAGTCTTTCAGCAGATATTCTGACTCAAACAATCAGTTTCAAGCAGTAAATACTTATAATAAAGTGAGATGATCTGCTGATCCTGAATGGCTTGTTGAATGAGTATTGATAGTCTATGGCTCATCACTATTATCAGAGCAGCTGAAAAGCCTCTTTATTTCATGTCAATAGATCCTGTTTTCTCCTCATTCATTATGCTGATGTCTTCAGATCTGTAAATTGACACATTAAGCTCATTTTATTGTCAACAGATTTGAGCAAACGACACGATCAGCTATTGTGACATCTGCAAGATATAGGTAAGTTTCATAACACTTTTTTATTTCAATAATCTGGATTTAAACACGTTTCATATAAAATATGATAAACAAAAACAAAACAAGTGAAACACAATTGATGCTTTATTTGTTTATATTTGGTGTCTGTTAATTGTTGTACTCCTTAATTTTTTTATATATATTTTTTTGCCAATATGTTAATGAGAGGTAAGATAAATGTAGGAATAAGTATGAGGTTGACACTTTTCCATTAATTTACTTAAAAGTTACTTCTCTAGATAGATAGATATGTGACCATAAATAATTAAAATGTGTGAATTAGAATAAAAACAAACTCAGTAAGTGATTTCTTCTTGATTTTGTCAGATCTGCTCCTCCTCCTTCAGTGAAGCTCCTCCTACTTCAGTGAAGCCCCTCCTCCTTCAGTGAAGCTCCTCCCACTGCAATTCACCAATAAATGCTGGAATATTCCCATCAGCTACAAGTGAAGACGAGCATCAAACCATCAGGAAGAGCTGAAATCTGCAAAGACAGAGTTTATTGAAGGACAGTGAGAACATGAGAGATCCAGAACACTGCAGAATGAAACACACTGAAGAACAAAGAGGTTGGTGTTTATTCCTGATTCTTCATTAGTGAGGCTGAAGAACATTAAGGTTATAAAGCAGTTCATCAGATTTAGCTCTGTTATAGTAGGAAAAATCTAGTTGGCAAACTAAAGCAGCAAATAATAAGAACCAGGTGCAATTTTATTTTTTAACAAGGATGTTTGTTATCTGTAAGTCAATATTAGTATAATCTGAGCATTTTTTTCTGTTTATTTTACATCTGGTTCACAATTACTGCAACCATGTTACCAAAATTATGGATATGTTTAAATACAGTTTTTGCGCATTCCATTATTATCTTGCTAAAACACCAACATTTAAAAACAATGATCAAATAAATAGTCTTTGCTACACGTGGTTTAGTTTGTGTAAAAACAGGGAGTGTTAAAGTTATAGCATTATTGCGTATTTTTTAAAATGTTAATATTTTAGGTAGTTGCATAGTTTATCAAATATTTAATAGTTCTCACTGCAAAAATGTGATTTATTCAGAGCCCCTAAAGGGACATGGTGATGGAAAAACTATATTTCATTGTTTTTGCGTTCTTTAGGGTTGCAAATGAACAAAGACGTTTGCTTTCCTGCTCCAACCCCCTCTTTCTTACCACAAGGGCCATTAGTGATCCGTAAAGAAGTGCTGATAGTGATAAAGGTCTGTCGGCCAAGATGTGTGTGTACATCTGAGGTTTGCTAAATGTCACACCTTCAGTACGATGTGGGAAAGCTGTAATCTGCTGATTGGTCAGTTTAAATGTCTCACATTTGGTTTCAATCACATGTTCAAAAGGATTAAAGAAGATTGTGAGGCTTTGTCTACAGCTGGTGTTAAGATGCGTTTTGGTCAGTTGGATCACAAGTATACAAGGGCCCATTCCCGTTTACACCTGGTGCTTCAAATCCATCTCTTTTATCCACTTTTGTTCTGTTTCTTTGAGGGGACGGTCTATGGGCTGGTAAATGTACAGGCTTTGAATATAATGGGTGAAATAAGCTCATGCAATTTGCATGTGAGCATGACCAGAGACAGACAGAAAAATATACGAAGAGTTTTGTTTCTGCTCTTAAAGCTGCAAGTCCACGTCAAACACAGAGTTTTCCTTCTTCAAACCAAACTTGGGTCTTCAGCCAACAAAGTTTAAATGCCGTCTGGCTACAGCGCTTCCCATAATGTTTACGCATTTGTGTCTGTTTGAACACACTCGACCACATGAGCGTCTACACTACCAAAGCAATCCGGTTAAATGTGTTTTCGACAACCTCTGGAAGTGGTCAAAAGTGGACAAGCTCAAATTGTTTTAGACCCTGTTTACACCAGTGTTTAGCACGTCCACTTGTGATCGTTTTTTTCACTACATAATTTATCTTTTATTGATTTACTGAGCACTTATTTAACTTTAATTTCAGGCCCGATGGATGAGAATGAAGAAGTGAATGAAGTGGAGAAACATCAAAGAAGATCTCAGAAATCTTTCACTTGCACTCAGTGTGGAAAGAGTTTCACACGCAAACGGAGTCTCGATGTTCACATGAGGATCCACACTGGAGAGAAACCGTTCACATGTGATCAGTGTGGGAAGAGCTTTGCACGACAAGGAAACCTTCAGGAACACATGAAGATCCACACTGGAGAGAAACTGCACAAATGTGATCAATGTGGCAAAACATTTTTGAGGGCTTCAGACCTGAAGAGCCACATGACAGTTCATTCACAGGAGAAACCACATTCATGTTCTTTGTGTGGAAAGAGTTTTTCACGTCTGCAGGATTTAAAAGGACATCAGAAAATACACACTGGTGTAAGAAATCACATGTGCTTTGAGTGTGGGAAGACTTTTATCACAGCTGAAGTTTTGAAACGGCACCAGAGAATTCACACTGGAGAGAAACCTTACAAGTGTTCACACTGCGACAAGACATTCAGTGACTCAGGATCCCTGAAAAAACACAAGAGGATCCACACTGGAGAGAAACCCTTCACATGTGATCAGTGTGGGAAGAGTTTTACACAACAAGGACACCTTAAGTCTCACATGAGGATCCACACTGGAGAGAAACCGTATCACTGCACTGCATGTGGGAAGAGCTTCACTCATTCATCTAATCTACACAGTCACACAAAAACTCACATTAAGTAGCTTATCTTCAGTTCCAGCACTTTCAAGTGTGATGCCACCTCTCTTTCCTATTAGTTTGTCTAAACCAGCCTCAACCACGGCTGTAGCCAGTTATGAAGTCCAGACTTCAGTATATTTCCGAGGTGTATATAACAAAGGTTGTAAAATAATTCTCTAATATAGTATTAACTCTACTTTAGTGCTGCAAGGATATTGCACAGCTCCAAGATCTTCTCGTCTGAGCTCTGCGGTCTGTCGCCGCTCATCAACATCAGAATATTGAGATGACCAATCAAATTAAAGTAGACAGGCTTTATGTTCACAGAAGCTGCTGAGCGCATGTTCTAGTGCTTCAGTTAACAGTCATGAAGTGTGAGATTAAATATAGCTAAACTAAACATTTCATATTTGACAGCTATTTTAGGATAGAAATGTTAAACAACCGACAAAAATAATCAGGAAAACTGATGTATATAAATATCAGTTGAGCCTATGTTTATGACCCCGAACCCCCTGAACTACCTCATATCTGGGATGCCGGTGATTCTAGAACTCTACAGCCCTGGCCACAACCATCGACAGTATAAAAGAAACATTGTCAACATTTGTCACATTAAATAGTTTATATTTAACTGTGAGATTCACATCAACTCAAAGATAAAGTTCCTTCTCAAAGAGCAATATCGCATATATAATTTTGCTTAATATAATCTATGTTTAAAAGTACAAGTGTTTTTTTTTTAAACATTTTTTACTAACTGTTCTTGCTCAGGAAGCTGAAGAAGAGGCTGATTGAGATGCTTTGCCCTCTTGTTAGTCAATAAAGAGAGAAATCTGTCTTATTTCCTTCCAATTTTACTTTCTTTTTGTATTTTGTGCACCCAGGCCCGGCCCTAACCAATTTGGTGCCCTAGGCAAGATTTTAAGTGGCGCCCCCTTGCATCGCAGTACAGTACTTGCACTGTTAGTGTACATATACTCACAAGAAACTTAATAGCTTTGTTTTAGACATTCTTTTATTTAAAGGTTGGGTAGGTCAGAATTGTCTAAAAAAAACTTTTATTCAAATTTGTTTAAACTGTCTTTATATACCAATACATAATTAAAATGCAAGTACTCTGAAATAGAGAGTATAAAAAATTGAGTGACTCTAGTGTATTTAATCTTCAATAAACACAGCTCATTAATTCCATTCACTCCCACCTAAAAACGGGTGCTCGACTGCGCGCACGTGGGCAGAGCCAGTAATAGCGGCGGTAGTCATGGCGACGGAGAGTGACAGTCGCGCAAGCCAATCACTTGTTTCGTCCCGGTAGGAATTAATGAGCTGTGTTTTTTGAAGATTAAATACACTATAGTCACTCAATTTTTATACTCTCTTTTTCAAAGTACTTACATTTTAATTATGTATTGGTATATAAAGACAGTTTAAGCCAATTTGAAAAAAAGTTCTTTAGACAATTCTTACCTACCCAACCTTTAACTAAAACAATTGCACATTCAAAATACTAATTATAATAATAATAATTAAAGAAACAAATAAAAAAATGAACTCAATATATGAAATACAATATAGATAGCTTACTTATTATTTTAATACTCCCGAAATGAAAAGTGTAAACAAGTGACATTAACTTATATACAATAGAAATACGGCACTGTGCAAAATAAGACATTAGTATATTATCTTATCTATCTTATATATCTTATCTATTTGTATCTTTAAGTAGACACAGAAATACTACAAGGATTTGAATAAAAAAAATGAAAAGATGATCTTAAAAAGAGCTCTATTGGTGTTTTTGGTCCTGCCTTAAATTACTAATATTTACACATTTGTCCGAGGAAGGTACTCATATTACTATTTTCCATAATAATAGCGCTAGGCTTATCTGTTAGAACCATTGACTGTTAATATTTTGGTTAGAACTAGCAGATAGCGCTGGTTATTTATAGATTAACGTTAGCTAACCACCATGTATGCTAATGACTAATGGCATTATTGATCATCTTTCTGTAACATCAAAATAATATCATTAACATCATCTTTACTGTAACATTACCTTTGTCTTTGTCGCGTTTTTCCTCCTTTTCTTTTTTTCCTCCCCTGGGCACCAGATAATTTGGGACGCTTTGACATATTAACTTTTTTTGACGCAATAAAAACGAAAAACGAATGGTGGCCGCGGGTAAAAGAAGTCTGATTGGTGGAAGTGTATGATCCCTTCAACTCCCCCCTGGTCACGTTAAAGTAAGAATTTATAAGAGAAAGTCAATGCCATTAGAAAAATTTGATCACAAAAAAAAAAGAAAGAAAGAAAGTCAATGCCATGTACATCCCATTATTGCTCCACTCGTTGCAGTGTTAATGAAGTACAATAAAAGCGGAAAGTTCCTTACGCGGCTCTGGCGCCCCCCTTAGGGTATACGGCGCCGGCGCCCTTAGCATTTGCCTATACTGCCTATGCCACGGGCCGGCCCTGTGTGCACCAAGTATTAAACTTTTATTGTCCATTTTTGTATGCTCCTCCTTGCATCAAGAATAAATAATTTGATAATTTTACTTTATTACATCTAAAAGTCATGCTGAGTAGAAATACATAATTATGTTTCTCTTGGTCCCTTCAAAGTTGCATTGGATTTTCTCCTCAGCGTAAAGGTTAAGAGGCCCATCTATCACTGTTTTACATGTTTGAGGAGTTAGTTTCTAGAGTAAATATATAGGCTTTAATCTGTATGTTTACACAGCCATTTTTTTTTAAAAATTACGTTTCGTGTGTGTTCGGCCAATCAGCCGAAATTAAGTAAAAAAGTAAATTAGTTCCTCCAAAAGGAGTTCCTAGAACGAAAATCATTCCTGGTTTCCAGGTGCGAACACGCCAAAATTGGGGTACTTCCACCAATAGTTCTATGAACTATGAAAAGGTTCCTTCGGTGCGAAAGCCTCTAATGTCACACCTAAAGTATGATGTGGGAAGCTGTAATCTGCTGATTGGTCAGTTTAAATGTCTCACGTTTGGTTTTAGTCACATGGTCAGGAAGGGATGAAATAAGATTGTAAAGCTTTGTTTAGAGCTGGTGTTAAGATGCATTTTGGTCAATTGGATCACAAGTATACCAAGGGCCCATTCACGTTTACACCTGGTGTTTTAATCTGTCTCTTTTGTCTACTTTCAACCACATCTGTCCAGATTTCTTCGAGGTAGGGTCTGTGGGCCAGTTAATATATGGGATTTCTCAATTCTTTTATCTATTGGATTAAATAAGCTCACACAATTTGTATGTGAACGCAACTGGAGAAAAACATACAGATCTGCTCTTAAAGCTGCAAGTCCAAGTCAAACACAGAGTTCCCTTTCGTTCAGTCACAGCGATTTACGTGAGTGAATGACGTGATGGGGGTATCACTTAGAAGCCTATCACCTTCGAGTTCTAGAAAACCGAGGGAACTAACAAGGGAAATGTCATGGGTCTGCGAAATTTGCGTAGCGCAACTCTGCCACTACGAGACAGTCGGCTCTCCAGTGTGTTGCTGCAACGACACACTCCAGCGAGATCATATTGCTTGCTGCTGATCTGTGCAGTGATCTGCCAACAGTGTGTGTTCTTCTCCTTGGGCGCTTCAGCACTCAGCACTTTTTAAAGATGTCTCGCCCATGCACTTCTGGGTGCGGTCGGTTCGTTTTGCCATCTGATGGGCACAATCGCTGCCTAGCGTGTTTGGGTTTAGATCACGCTCAGGCAGCGTTTATGGAGTGAACATGACCATTGCGGTGCTGCGTTGACCTCCATAGAGTCCCCTCTACCAAACCCCAATCTATCCTCTCCGCGAGAGGTGATACTTTGGCTGGTGGCCAGGGTGACTTGAGGGTGACGGTGTGGAATAAAGCCCCGACGATACTTCCTCGGGCCACAGCCCACTTTTGTGCACCGCAACCCACGAGTGTTTAAGCTGAGATCGTGGGACCGCCAAGGCACACCAGCCCGCAGCCTGTCGAATGCCAGGCGAAGCGGCACTCCTCTTCAGAGGATCTCTTTTCTCAGTATGGAAATCACCTCGGTCGCCATGTGTGCGCAGCTTCCAAACGAGTGTGCGCAGTCACTGCTGAATTGCCTGAGTCAATTTTAGGGTAAGAGTGTGGTTCCACTGAAGTTATTTCAGAGGCTCCTGGGGCATATGGCGTCCGCAGCGGAAGCCACACCGCTCGGACTACTTCATCTGAGACTGCTTCAGCACTTGCTTCGGAATCGAGTCCCTGGCAGTATGCTTGGATTACTGTTGTCAGGTTCCTAAGGGGGGCGAGAAGACTAAATCCTCCTCGCTCTCCTCTTATACCCTCTTCAGATCTGGAAGTGGTCTTATCAGCCCTGCAGAAAGCTCCCTTAGAGCCATCGTGATCAGTGGAGCTTAAGTTCCTGTTTATGAAGTCAGCGCTTCTGGTCACTTTGGCCTCCATCAAGAGGGCAGGGGACCTGCAGGCATTTTCGGTTGGTAAAGCGTGCCTGGAATTCGGGCCGGCTAACTCTCACATTATCTTGAGACCCCGGCCTGGATACATGGCCAAGGTTCCTACCACTCCTTTCAGGGATTAGGTGGTGAATTTGCAAGCGATGCCCTCGGAGGAGGCACACCCAGCCTTGGCACTGCTCTGTCCAGTATGCGCCCTCCGTGCTTATGTAGACAGAACGCAGTGTTTCAGGACCTCAGACCAGCTCTTTGTCTGTTATGGTGGGAAGCTGAAGGGAAAGGCTCTCTCCAAGCAAAGGTTGTCTCACTGGATAGTGAACGCCATTGTCTTGGCTTACCAGATGCAGGGTCGTCCATGCCCCCTAGTGAAGGCACACTCCACCAGGAGTGTGGCTTCCTCCTGGGCTCTAGCGTATGGCGCCTCGCTAACAGACATCTGCAGAGCTGCAGGCTGGGTGACACCCAACACTTTTGCGAGATTCTATAATCTCCAGGTAGAGCCAGTGTCCTCTCAAGTACTCGCTTTTACTAGCCAGCAAGTAGGACCTGCTCGGTGTCATCGCTTGCTGCGCCATTACACTCCACGGACTGGATGTGTGCGCTATTTCACTCAGATGAGTTCTTCTTAGACCCTGAGTTCCTCCTGCACTGTTGATGCCGTCACCAGAGTGTATGCCCGCTCGGTCAGCCCTTGTGATTGGCTAGGTGCCTTCATGTGCATGGTTCCTCCGTTGGGCAACCCCCACATGTGTATTTCCATGGTAAGTCTCCACTGAGGACGTGTCTTTCCCGTGATTCGAGGTTGAATAATTCCACCATGCGGGCTGGATACCTCTGAGGTTTCCATATGCATCCCACTCTCAGGTCATATGTGTGTTCTAAGTCCTCCCTACGGGTAGGCGCTGTGTTACATATTCCACCTGGGATATGCCACCCATTGTACCTTGGTTTTCCTACATTAAGCCTAGCACACGACAGGGAGCTCAGTCTTGCGCAGGGCACTGGAAGACAGCCGCCGTGGCGTGATTAAATTGGGACCCCCATTTCGTGATTCACTGATGTAACGAAATGTCTTGGTTACATATATAATTCTTGTTCCCTGAGGAGGGAACGGAGACGTTACATCCCTCTGCCACAACCACTGTACCGCTGGAACGGCCTGGAGTTAAAGGAGAACTCCGGTCAATTTTAACATTGAGCTAATTTTTTTGTACATTTGGAGTGCTGTCAATACAGAGAACAACGACAAAAATCGGTGTTGCCTACACCATGTTATCCTCTTTTTAAAATTTGCACCCTGTTGACTTCAATGGGGCAAGTTTTAAACCTGCTTTTAGCCTCTTAACATCCTTGATGTGTCATTACAAGTGCACAGCCAATGTGAGTGATTACTTCAGAGTGAACGCGTGTGACTCTGACTGCAGTAGATGTGAAAGATATGAATAAAAATGATGTTATTTCAGCCAGCGCTCATACCTGTATTTACATCCTGTTTTCGGTCGAAGTCCATAGTAATCGATTGTCGAGTTCACGCGCATAGGTTTAGTACCTATGATCACGCGTGTGAACTCGACAATCGATTACAATCTCTGTTTTTTTGCCTTCAAATCAAACTTGGGTCTTCAGAAATGATGTAGAGAGAGAATTAAAAGATTTGCAGCAAGTTATAAATTATTGGTAATGCCTTTTTTTCTTCCTTTAAACTGATCAAGGATGATGTAATATGCAAATAAGACAAATGAGTATGAATATAATTCCTTATCTGCAGAAATCAAAAATAAATAAAAAATGACGTTTGTTTCCAATTTTACCTTTTGTATTTAAGTATTTACCCAGCTAACAAAAAAAGTTCCCCAGAACGTCCCTAAATGGCCTCTGCGAACGTCCTCCAAACGTCTATGTTTAGCGTCCTCTTGATGTCTAGTGTCCGTTCACAGGACGTCCAGCGGCCATTCGGGACTTTTAGGGGACATACTGTACACTTTTTGTTTTACTTCTAGGCCAACCAAAGAAAACAGACATGTTTGTATGACTGTAAGATTCAAATATTTACAAAATCATATTATTTTATTTTCCACAATTCTTGTAGATGAATTCTGCAGCAGGTGGTGATGCACAAGATTGCAGTGAAAGAGAAGATCTACCCCAGTGTTAAGATTAGTCATGAAGAATCCCTATTATCAATTTTATGTTATGGTCTTAGGCACACCACAACAGCAAAATCTGCCCTTAGTGTTTTATTAGACCTAATTAATCTACATTGTCCAGAAGGAACAAATGGAGTACCCAGTAGTCAAGTCAAATCACCTTTATTTATATAGCGTTTTTTTTTACAATACAGATTGTATCAAAGCAGCTTCACAGTGTTAACATGAAAATAATACAACAGAGATTGTTTCTAGAAGAAAATTGTGTCATCGTCCACCTTAAGTAAGGCAGATCAATATTGTTGAATATAAGCAAGCCAAAAGCCAAGGCAGTATCCTATATATGTTTCTTAAAATCTGATTGCAACTCTTTTGAGATTATGTAAATCTGCCCTGAATGTCATCATTACTTCGGAAATGAAATCCCAGCTGTGCCTCATGTGGTTCTGAACCCGGGGATATAAACTCACTTGTTAAATCAGGTGACATTTTTATGAAAGTATCAATTAGAAAACAATTGGAAGAAAAGATGTTAGATTCAACATTTAGATCAGCATTGGATTACAAATGGACCAGGGCCAAAAGCTGTTCAAGATATATTTGATGGTGCCTTGTATAAAGCTGTAGATCCCCTAAATGATCCGGACCAGTTGAACATTTCACTTACTTGGAATGTTGTTGGTATCCCCATTTTTAAAGCGTCTCCCTTCCACATTTGGCCAATCCAAATTATAATTGACGGGCTTCCCCCAGACAGGAGAAGCAGATGTGCTGCTGGCTGGTTAGTGGTTTGGTGCATCTAAGCCCAAAATGAATTATTTTATGCAGCCATTTGTCAATAATTCAGCTAGAGCAGGAATGTACAAAGCTTGAATGTTCGTGTGTTTAATCTTGTCTGTGTGTTGCTCACTGCACTGTCCAAAATATAAAACAATTTAATGGGGACATGGAATTAAACATGGAATTAGCTTTCACTGTTATGCTGACAATACTGAGCTGAATAGTTCTTCACACCCTGACGAAACTTACCAATTCACAAAATTAACGGAATGCATAGCTGATATAAAAAATTGGATGACTAGTAATTTCCTACTTCTAAATTCTGAAAAAACAGAGATTCTAATTATCGGACAAAAAACTTCCTCACGTAATAATCTAGAATAATGTCTAACACTTGATGGCTGCTCTGTCATATCTTCATCGTCGGTTAGGAACCTGGGTGTGCTCTTTGATACCAATCTTTCATTTGAAAGTCACGTGTCTAGTATCTCTAAAACCGCGAATTTTCCATCTTAAAAATATATCTAAATTACGCCATATGCTCTCATTGACAAATGCGGAGTTCATGCGTTCATGACCTCAAGGCTAGATTATTGTAATGCTCTACTGGGTGGTCGCCCTGCACGCTTAATAAACAAACTACAGCTGGTCCAAAACGCAGCAGCTCGAGTTCTTACCAGAACCAGGAAGTATGACCATATTAGCCCACTTCTGTCAACACTGCTTTGGCTCCCTATTAAACATCACATACATTTTAAACTATTGCTGATTACTTACAAAGCACTAAATGGTTTATCTCCGCAGTACTTAAGCGAGCTCTTAACGCACTATAGTCCTTCACATCTATTGCGATCTCAAAATTCCGTCCAGTTAAAGGTGCTATAAGCGATGTCATTCAATCATTCACACAAATTGTCACCCTACTGTGAATTTGCGTGATCATTTAACGTTACAATAGAGATTGATCACTAGCTGCTAGAAACATATATGTTGTACTCACCAAAGTTAACGCTGACTGCATAGTTTTAGCTATAATTAACATTAAATCCTTGTGTTGGTTTGGGCGAACATGAACGTCAATTTAGAAAGAAAAATGGATTTACTCACCTGTTCTGCAAAAACAGAGGAACTGAATGTCGCGCGTTCCTTATCCTGTTTCATGGTGCGGGTGAGCCCAGTTTGTTTTTGTTGCCGTTTGTGGAGCCTGTGGTGTCTACAGAGACCGCGTTTTTTTACAGTGTGTTCAGGGGACAGGCAGCTAGCGGATAGTGAGGAGATGTTTGATGTATGTGACAAAAAAAGTTTTGGCTTGTGTGATGAAAAAAAATGTGTGACATCGCTTATAGCGGTAGATCCTTTTCCTATTTAGCACTAAAACTTTGGAACAGTCTTCCTAACATTGTCTGGGAAGCAGACACACTCTGTCAGTTCAAAGCTAGATTAAAGACACATCTCTTTGACCTAGCATTCACATAACACATTATAGACTTCTATAATTCAATGTTAGGCTGCATAGATCAGGTCAGCCAGAACCGGGAACACTTCCCATAAATCCTGATGTACTCGTTACATCATAAGAAGAATGGCATCTACGCTAATTTTAGTGTCTTTGTTTATCCCGAGGTCTTCCCGCAGCCTGCCGGATCCAGGCCGTATCCAGATCTGACGAAGGACCTTCGCCTGGACCCGATGACAACGCAGTGCTGAAGTGCCAACTAGTCTCTCCCTATGGAGGATCCCTTTACCACTCTACAGATAAAGCGTTGTCGGGAAAATTCGTTTTGCGTACCTACCCCATAGTGACAAAATAAAATAAAATTCTGTATCAAAATTTATAAGGAAAGACCAGTACTTTGATTAAGCTTGGTTTGTAGGGAATTACAAACCTGCACACATATATTCAAACGCACATAACTATAGAACCCATTCTTAATGCGCATATGAACGCCATCAGCGTTTCTCACAGGTTCGCATCTAAAGTCTGTGTAGAGTGAATGGTGTCGTCTTGGCGGCCCCTAATTTAATAACAAATGATCGTTGCGACGGAAGCGAGTCAATCAAAACTAACTTTAGCTAGAAAATAACTTTATTAAAGAACCGCTATAAAGCCAAAACAATCTCTGTTACCTTAAATTATACGTTTATCTCTGTAAAGCTGCTTTGAAACAATCTACATTGTTAAAAGCACTATATAAATGAAGATGACTTGACTTGACTTATTAGGAAATCAAACTATATTTAGATTCATATAGACAAATTACAATGGTTGATAAAGATGGGTGTCATAGTGTCTGTCTTTATATTATTACTATGTTTTCTGTGTCATTTGAGAAATATTAGTAATTTTAAAGCATTTTAATAGTCTTTCAGCAGATATTCTGACTCAAACAATCTGTTTCTAGCAGCAAATACTTATAATAAAGTGAGATGATCTGCTGATCCTGAATGGCTTGTTGAATGAGTATTGATAGTCTATGGCTCATCACTATTATCAGAGCAGCTGAAAAGCCTCTTTATTTCATGTCAATAGATCCTGTTTTCTCCTCATTCATTATGCTGATGTCTTCAGATCTGTAAATTGACACATTAAGCTCATTTTATTGTCAACAGATTTGACCAAACGACACGATCAGCTATTGTGACATCTGCAAGATATAGGTAAGTTTCATAACACTGTTTATTTCAATAATCTGGATTTAAACACGTTTCATATAAAATATGATAAACAAAAACAAAATATGTGAAACACAATTGATGCTTTATTTGTTTATATTTTCTAAGTGTTATTCTTACATATATTTGGTGTCTGTTAATTGTTGTACTCCTTAATTTTTTTATATATTTTTTGCCAATATGTTAATGAGAGGTAAGATAAATGTAGGAATAAAGTATGAGGTTGACACTTTTCCATTAATTTACTTCAAAGTTACTTCTCTAGATAGATAGATATGTGACCATAAATAATTAAAATGTGTGAATTAGAATAAAAACAAACTCAGTAAGTGATTTCTTCTTGATTTTGTCAGATCTGCTCCTCCTCCTTCAGTGAAGCTCCTCCCACTGCAATTCACCAATAAATGCTGGAATATTCCCATCAGCTACAAGTGAAGACGAGCATCAAACCATCAGGAAGAGCTGAAATCTGCAAAGACAGAGTTTATTGAAGGACAGTGAGAACATGAGAGATCCAGAACACTGCAGAATGAAACACACTGAAGAACAAAGAGGTTGGTGTTTATTCCTGATTCTTCATTAGTGAGGCTGAAGAACATTAAGGTTATAAAGCAGTTCATCAGATTTAGCTCTGTTATAGTAGGACAAATCTAGTTGTGATTTATAATTAAAGCAGCAAATAATATGAACCGGGTGCAAAAATTTTTTTAACAAGGATGTTTGTTATCTGTAAGTCAATATATATAATATAATTTTTATATTATATTATTATAAATATAATTTTTTCTGTTTATTTTTACATCTGGTTCACAATTACTGCAACCATGTTACCAAAATTATGGATATGTCTTAATTCACTTTTTGCGCATTCCATTATTATCTTGCTAAAACACCAACATTTAAAAACAATGATTTTTTTTTTTTTGCTCCTGTCAAAGTCAGGAAGAAGAGTGGCAGACAAAAAGCACCTTGGAGAAACTCAACAGCAGTGCAAAATATGAAAAGACAATGCAGAAAAGTAGAGGGCATGTGGCGGAAGACAAAACTTGTAGTCCATTATAACATCTACAAAGACAGCCTTCATGCTTTTAATATGGAACTAGGCAAAGCTAGACAGACTTTCTTCTCAAATATTATAAACAGTAATTTAAACAACACACACACTCTTTTTGCTACTGTAGAGAGACTGACAAACCCTCCAAGCCAGATTCCCAGTGAAATGCTCTCAGACAACAAGTGCAGTGAGTTTGCTTCTTTCTTCTCTGAGAAAATCAATAATATCAGAAAGGTGATCAGCACATCCTTGAGTTGCCCTGGGGTCAGACAGATCGAGCCACCTGATAAAGTAGTTACTATGTCTGATTTCAAAGAAATTGATGGCAAAATTTTGGAAGAAACCGTATAGCACCTTAAAACATCAACCTGCGCTCTTGACACACTTCCCACATCATTTTTCAAAAGTGTGTTAATCAGTTTAGAAGCAGATCTTCTAGAAGTGGTAAATGCCTCACTTCTCTCTGGGAGTTTTCCAAACTCCCTGAAAACTGCAGTTGTCAAGCCCCTCCTGAAAAAGAGCAATCTGGATAAGACCATATTAAGCAACTATAGGCCGATCTCAAATCTTCCTTTCATAGGCAAGATCATTGAAAAAGTTGTCTTCAATCAGCTGAACAAATTCTTAAGCTCGAATGGATACTTTGACAATTTTCAATCTGGTTTCCGACCGCACCACAGCACAGAGACAGCGCTCATAAAGATAATAAACGATATTCGCTTAAATACTGACTCAGGCAAATTATCAGTGCTGGTACTACTCGACCTCAGTGCTGCATTTGACACTGTCGATCATAACATACTTCTTGACAGGCTGGAAAACTGGGTGGGGCTTTCTGGGATAGTCCTAAAATGGTTCAGGTCATACTTAGATGGGAGAGGTTATTATGTGAGTATAGGAGACCATAAGTCTGAGTGGACATCCATGACATGCGGAGTCCCTCAAGGCTCAATTCTTGCGCCACTCCTGTTCAACCTGTATATGCTCCCAATGAGCCAAATAATGAGAAAGAACCAAATTGCTTACCACAGCTATGCAGACGACACACAGATTTACTTAGCCCTATCGCCTAACTATTACAGCCCCATTGACTCCCTGTGCCAATGCATCGATGAAGTCAACAGTTGGATGTGTCAACTTTCTTCAGTTAAACAAAGACAAAACTGAAGTCATTGCGTTTGGAAACAAAGATGAAGTTCTCAAGGTGAACGCATACCTTCACTCTAGGGGTCAAACAACTAAAAATCAAGTCAGGAATCTTGGTGTGACACTAGAGTCAGACCTTAGTTTCAGTAGTCATGTCAAAGCAATAACTAAATCAGCATACTATCATCTGAAAAATATTGCAAGAATAAGATGCTTTGTTTCCAGACAAGACTTAGAGAAACTTGTGCATGCTTTCATCACCAGCAGGGTGGATTATTGTAATGGACTCCTCACTGGCCTTCCCAAAAAGACCATAAGACAGTTGCAGCTCATACAGAACGCTGCCGCCAGGATTCTGAGCAGAACCAGAAAATATGAACATATCCCACCAGTCCTCAGGTCTTTACACTGGCTCCCAGTTAAATTTAGGATTGATTTTAAAGTATCATTACTGGTATATAAATCATTCAATAGCCTAGGATCTAAATACATTGCAGATATGCTCACTGAATATAAACCCAACAGATCACTCAGATCACTAGGATCATATCAGCTAGAAATACCAAGGGTTCACTCTAAGCATGGCGAGTCCGCTTTTAGCTATTATGCCAGCCGCAGCTGGAACCAGCTTCCAGAGGAGATCAGACGTGCTCCTACAGTAGTGACTTTCAAATCCAGACTCAAAACACTTCTGTTTAGCTATGCATTTAATGAATGAGCACTGTGCCAATGTTCGTCCAACTATCTGTACTGTACTGTATTTTATTTTATTTTTCTAAACTGTTTTAATTATTCTTATTTCTTTTTATTATTTTAATTTCTTCAACGTAAAGCACTTTGAATTGCCATTGTGTATGAAATGTGCTATATAAATAAACTTGCCTAATCAAATAAATAGACTTTGCTACACGTGGTTTAGTTTGTGTAAAAACAGGGAGTGTTAAAATTATAGCATTGTTGCGTATTTTTAAAATGTTAATATTTTAGGTAGTTGCATAGTTTATCAAATATTTAAAAGTTATCACTTCAAAAATGTGATTTATTCAGATTTATATATTTATTGCTCAGGAAGCTGAAGAAGAGGCTGATTGAGATGCTTTATTATCTTGTTAGTCAATAAAGAGAGAAATCTGTCTTATTTGTTTCCAGTTTATCTTTCTTTTTGTATTTGCTGCACCAAATATTAAACTTTTGTTTATAATTTAAACAAATTAGTTAATATTAAACAAATATTGTCAATTTTTATTGTCTGCTCTTTCTTTGTATCAAGAATAAATAATTTCTTAATTTTAATGATATCTACAGCCTGGAACACACCAAGCAGACGGTCGGCCGTCGGGCAGTTTTTGTGCATCGACCGACTAAGTTTCCTCAGTGTGTTCCGCACCGTCGGCTGAAATTGGTCTTCGTCAGCTTTTTTAGGCCGATTCAACATGTTGGGCCGTCGGTGAAAGAGGGAACTCTGATTGGCTGTTAATTTCAGCTTAGTGAACTAGTCAGTGCACGAGAATAATAGCAAAACAGCAAGCAAAGTCAATATGGTATATAGACGAATATATATGCAGAAATAGACAGTAATTTACACGCAGGCGCAGAACTTCTGAAAATAGTCCAATGCCGTGGCACAACGAGCACACACGGGCCCTTAAGAGAACAGCCAGAGGAATGGAGCGCAACTGGAAGAAAACAAAACTAGAGGTATTTCGCATTTCATGGAAAGCTCGATTGCATACAGAGAGGCTTTAAAAGCTGCTAGATCTGCTTATTTTTCAACCCTATTAGAAGAAAATACACAAAACCCTAGGTATTTATTTGAAACAGTGGCTAAATTAAGGAAAAATAAAGCTTCAATCCCAGATGTTTCCAAGCAGCACAGCAGTAATGACTTTATGAACTTCTTCACTTATAAGGTTGATAATATCAGGGAGAAAATTATAACTATGCAACCGTCTACTACAGTATCGCATCAGGCAGTGCATTGTAGTCTCCCTGAGGAAAAAATTGATTCATTCGTTGCTATAGGAGAGGAAGAATTTACTAAACTCATTAAATCATCTAAATTGACAACATGTATGTTAGACCCTATACCGACTAAGCCACTGAAAGAGATGCTCCCAGAGGTCATAGATCCTCTTCTTAATATCATTCATTCATCTTTGTCTCTAGGATACGTACCAAAAACATTAAAGCTGGCTATGATTAAACCGCTCGTTAAACCACAACTTGATCCTACAGAATTAGTCAATTACAGGCCGATCTCGAATCTGCCTTGTCTGTCAAAGATACTAGAAAAGGCAGTGTCTTCACAACTGTGTTCATTTTTAGAAAGAAATAATATCTGCGAGGATTTTCAGTCAGGATTTAGACCGTACCATAGTACTGCGACTAATCTCGTTAGAGTCACAAATGATTTGCTCTTATCATCCGATCGTGGTTGTATCTCTCTATTAGTGTTACTCAATCTTAGTGCTGCATTTCATACTATTGACCACAACATTCTTTTAAATAGACTCGAAAATTATGTTGGCATTAGTGGAATTGCATTAGCATGGTTTAAATCATACTTATATGACCGTTATCAGTTTGGGCCTGGACATGATGACAACGCAGTCCTGAAGTGTCAACCAGTCTCTCCCCTGTTTCCTGAAGTCAGCCGGATCCCGGCCGTATCCAGATCAGATGGTGGACTTGCACCTGGACCCATCCATGACGCATCCCTGAAGTGCCAGCCTCATCAGCCCTGTGAAGGCCTCATCGACACCACAGCCATCGGCACTGATCCTCAACAAACTCGTCTCCAGACCGGCGTGATGACTCCGACTTCCAACCAGATGGAACTGGATAAATATTCTGAATGTACTGATCCAATCTGACCTCTGAACTGTAATGCTGCCTGGATCATAATCATACACTGTTCGCTCGTTGACCAGAGGAGAACTGAGTGACTGAGTCTGGGTTCTCCCAAGGTTTTTTTCTCCATTCTGTCACTTGTTGTGAACTTAGAATCGAACGACCAGGAGACTTGGTTGTTTCTTCAGCAGGTTTCTTTATTGAGAACACGAGCCGTCGGCAGCTGCAGTCACCAAGCCTGACGTGAATGTTCTCTCACAGTTTATATACATTTAGGGGCAGGAACCGAAATAGACAGGTTTAGGAACCAGTTTTAGACGGAGAGCATTGCCCACCCTAATCCACTCAGCATATCTATTCAAACACTGAGACCCGAGTACAGGACTGGCTGGACTTTCTTGCTAAAACACAAACTCCAAGAGTTTCAGTCAAACAGGACTGACCAGAGTCTTTTGCTAGAAAACTCGGATAATCATAATTTATACCTAACCTTAACATGCTAAATTCAATGTAAACCTAAATTAAACATTTTAATAAATCTGGATTCCCACACACTGATGGAGTTTTGGTTCCTTGCCACTGTCGCCTTGGCTTTTGGCTTGCTTAGTTGGGGACATTTAATATTCAACAATATTATTGATCTGCCTTACTTAAGGTGGTCGATGATGCATTTTTCTTCTAGAAACAAAGCTTGTTGTATTATTTTCCTGTTATCACTGTGAAGCTGCTTTGATGCAATCTGTATCAATAATAACCAACTGCAGAACCGCAAAACCATTACGTCATAACAGTCTGAGGACGACAGCGCCAGCCCGACAGTCTGAGGGCGGAAGTGGGCGGGGTCAAAGTCTGATGCCGGAAGTGTACGGAGTTCATGTTTAGATGTGTTTAGACTAGACAGTAAAAGGTTTTTAGACAGTAAAAGGTTTAACTATGGCGGAGCACACTGTAGAACCAGGAAAAGAAGAAGAGAAAGAGGTAAAAAGAAGTTATATATTTGATGGATGCAACATACTTAACATTATAAAGGTAACGTTACGCTTATACAAAGCGGCTCTGTACTGAAATGTTTTTTTGAAAGGAAGTATTTTGTAAGTTAATATTTAACAATATCACAGTATCACTTTGTTGGGTTACATATTCATGGTTTGTGATTTAATTTGTTGTTGGCGTTGTATTTTACAGCATTTGTTAAATTTTCTGACCATGAGAATTGCATTAATTGTATTTTATTTCACCTATAGAAGCACATATCGATTCAGAGAGGGTCAGCCCTACCACTTCTGACCCAATGCACAACATGTTGCAGAAATTTTCACTGCCCATTTTGTGATGCCAGCATCTTTAAACCAACAAGACGGGACAAATTGACCAGTCATATGAAAATCCACTTCAAAAAGGCTGTTGTTCATGGAGGTATGAACATCTTGAGTTATTTTTTTAAATATACAGTGGCAATAGATAATTTTTTACATGTATGCATTTGGCAGACACTTTTATCCAAAGCTAATTGCATTGCATTTCAAGGTACACATATTGAATAGTAGTCCCTTTGGAATTAGATAGATGTAAATGGTTTTCTGCATGATTTAGCCATCAAATCTAAATCTATAAATAAAAAACTCAAAGAATTATGTATTTGTATTTTGTTATAATAATATGAATGCATCCCATTAAACATTTAAACCATCAGGGATAGGTTTGAGTAGGTTTGGAGTTACACTCTGAAGCACAGGAACTGAGTGTTTCCTTTTTTTTATATTTCATATTTTATATTTCATGTCATATTTCACATTTCACAGATGTGGTTTGGGCTGCAGACAATCTTTTCATTTCCACTGTCTCTACTGTACAGCCACAATTCTGAGAAAATTAGATTTTCATAATCATTTAGAAATATGTAAAGGGAAGCCGCTGTCCACCAGCACTGTTCATACTACTGGGACCCCATCAGCCACCAGCACTGTTCATACTACTGGGACCCCATCAGCCACCAGCACTGTTCATACTACTGGGACAGCATCAGCCACCAGCACTGTTCATACTACTGGGACCCCATCAGCCACCAGCACTGTTCATACTACTGGGACCCCATTAGCCACCAGCACTGTTCATACTACTGGGACCCCATCAGCCACCAGCACTGTTCATACTACTGGGACCCCATCAGCCACCAGCACTGTTCATACTACTGGGACAGCATCAGCCACCAGCACTGTTCATACTACTGGGACCCCATCAGCCACCAGCACTGTTCATACTACTGGGACCCCATTAGCCACCAGCACTGTTCATACTACTGGGACCCCATCAGCCACCAGCACTGTTCATACTACTGGGACCCCATCAGCCACCAGCACTGTTCATACTACTGGGACCACATCAGCCACCAGCACTGTTCATACTACTGGGACCCCATCAGCCACCAGCACTGTTCATACTACTGGGACATCATCAGCCACCAGCACTGTTCATACTACTGGGACATCATCAGCCACCAGCACTGTTCATACTACTGGGACCCCATCAGCCACCAGCACTGTTCATACTACTGGGACATCATCAGCCACCAGCACTGTTCATACTACTGGGACCCCATCAGCCACCAGCACTGTTCATACTACTGGGACCCCATCAGCCACCAGCACAGCATTTAACGTCCCAGGCAGGGTTCGTGCACGGCCTGTTATTAAACAGAAATGCCCAATCTGCAATACCCTCATGAATAAAAAAAATATAAAAAAACATATTGACCGTAAACACACAAATCAACCAATTCAGGACATTAATGCCAGATTTCACCTTGCAAGCCAGTGTGTGGACAAATCAAATGGCATATTCACAGTGCTTAAAGTTGCAAGTGGTCAGAATAGTCCTCTTCATGTTCAATACAAAACATGGGGAGAACAACAAAAAGTCTGCTGCGAATCAAACAAATGCCAAGTAAACATGGAAGTAGCACAGAGGAGTGGTATGTTATCCTATCAGTGTATGCATGTCAGATCTGTAAGTTTCTGCACATCCTCAGCTGAAGGAGTCTCTCTAAAGGAAGATGTTTTAACGGAAATGGTGAGAGCAAAATGGTTTGGTGACGAGAAGAAAAACATATGCCTTGCTCGTCAGCAGCTTGCCGTTTCTAGCAGTGTACCACTGTCTGTAGAAACCTCAATTGGCAGCCCTCAAACAAAATAGTTCATCTCCGTTTTTGAGCCAAATGTGTCCTGTTATAGCCGGTTGGGGCGTGTCATTGTTGTTTACAACACCAAATTAAACACATGGCACTGCCCCTGTTCCAAAGTGCGCCGTTCGTGTCCACATAAGTACATCGCGAAATGGCATCTATTTCAAACAGACCGTGAGCTTTTCCGTACTGTCTTCAGCAGAGAAGAATCCCCACCCCAAAAGGCTCATACACATTCAGAGGAGAGCAACGTCACAGAAGACCATCCATTGTATCCTCCATATGATCTGGGACTGAAACAAATGGTACAGTACATTCTACAGAACAAGATGATACCTGCTGTCCTACCAGACAATATACGTGCACCATCACTTGGCCAAGACTACCCAAAATAACTTTGTGTCATAGATGCCCGGGTGTCGTCCCCCTTAGTGACCCTATTTTAATTACAAAGAGAGCTAAAATACTCTCCAACTGGTGCATTGTTGAAGGTAGGATGTTGTTATAAATATGCACATATGCAATGAAATTACACTGTCCTCTGATGTAATGCTTTGTTTGAATAATAGAAGTATCAACCTACTGTAAGCAGTGCCCACTGTGTGGAATGTTTTATCGCTACCAAGAGTGGAAAGACCAACTCCACAACTTTAACGACCACATCATCCTTGACATACACTTATGCCTTATCTTAAGAAACCTTCTACAGGTAACCTTCAATGTATGAATGTTCAGTAAGTACAGCATCTTTCAATGTCTCCAAGTTTGTACATATATATATATATATATATATATTTTTTTTTTTTTCTCAGGCCCATACTGCTGTGAGCAGAGCAGTCGAGTTTTTGCAAGATATGACAGGTCTGAAGTTTCCTCCAGCAGACACAGTGCTTCATGCATACTTGCACTTTGAGGCCTGATCATGAGTACAAGTATCCTGCATTACTTGTGGTGATCATCCCCCTGTGGTGATCATGGATTTACACAAAAAAGGTGTTTTCCATCTATCAGGTATGACTATTGTGATACTCTACTTGCTAATTGTGTTTACATTAACATTTATGTATTTGGCAGACACTTTTATCCAGAGCGACTTACTTTACATGGTCATTGTAATTGGATTTTTTTTTCTTAAATGTTGTTCTTAGTGTGACCTTGTCATAATGCACAATTTTTTTCACTCTTTAGTAAGTGACATCCAGGGTACTGCAGAGAATTTTGATGGGGAGGTCAACCTGGAAAAGTTTTGGGAGGCCATGTCCTGTGATATGATTGGTTGTGGATTTGTTTCAAGTATGAACACAGTGCTTTATACACTATTGGGAAGCGTGTTAAAATGCAACATAATACAATGTGGGGTTTTTTTGTGGTTTTTAAGTGGTAGACACAATCCATGTGCGGTATCACCAACATACCATTTTTGGGCTCCTTGGATAGGGAAGGCCACACGGCGTTCAGACTGTGTATTAAACACAGAGTTTGAAAAGATTCATGTTTCGAAGTCTGTATCTGAAATTTCTGAAATTACGGTTACAGAGGACAGACTCAGAGGGCCCTATTTTAACGATCTGAAACGCAAGTGTCAAAGCGCAAAGCGCAAGTAACTTTGTGGGCGGGTCTCGGCGCTGTTGCTATTTTCCCGGCGGGATAAATGACTCTTGCGCTTGACGCAAATCTAAAAGGGGTTGGTCTGAAGTAGCTTCATTATTCATAGGTGTGGTTTGGGCGTAACGTGAAATAAACCAATCAGAGCATCATCTCACATTCCCTTTAAGAGCAGATGCACTTTTTCCTTGGCGTATTGCTATTATAACGGCGGATTTGCCAGGTGCGCGCCAGGAGCGGTTCACAGCCGAGGAGAGCAACGCTCTCGTCACGGCCGTAAAAGAGAGAGAAGTGAAGTGACATTGGGGATGGAGAAACACACCCACATTATCTATCTATCTATCTATCTATCTATCTATCTATCTATCTATCTATCTATCTATCTATCTATCTATCCATCTATCTATCTATCCATCTATTTATCTATCGTTTGTAATAATATGATTTGCAAAAATGAAAACTGCTGCTTCTGTGTAGATTAGAGAATCAAAGTGTATGCGCGTTGTGCACGCTATACATTATGGTCAAGCATGCGCCCTTAAAATAGCATAATGAACAATGCGCAACGCGCCACTGACTTTAGACTAGGTTTTTTCTGGCCAGTGGCGCAATTGTTTTATGGAACAGTAAAATAGCACCAGGGATTGTTTGCGCCGGAACACGCCTCCTTTTTTGCGCTGAACCGCCCAGGGAGCGCAAGTTCATTCCCTAGTTTAGCGACGTGCTTCTGTGGAGGGAAAAGCGCGCTTTGCGCGGGTGCAAAATAGGAATGAAACGTGCGTCGGTGTACAAAGTCAATTGCGCTGGGTGCAAGATAGGGCCCAGAGAAGAACTGTACAAACAAAAGGTAGGGTTTGTTAGTCAAAAACACTGACTGTGTTGTGTTTTTAATATGACCTTTTTAACAAGACTATATACTTTGTTAGGTTGGGGTCATTCGGAAGTTATGTAAAGAGTGTGGCTTGGACTCCAATGGATCCCGCAGTGATCTTCTTCTGAGGTTGTCAAATGAAATGAAATCCAGACAAACGTATGACAAAATCTTTGACAAAATCTGGGGGGCCTCTGGTAAGTTTAAGTTGACTTGCACATAATATTTTCAATTGCAATCTAGTTTATGTCTAGTTAGAAACAAAACAAACTAATTTTATACTTTGATTTACTCATTGGATGCGATTAATATATTGTTTTTTAGGAGGCTGGGCAGTGATTATGTGCCCATGTGGGATTGTTTATAGTATCAAATGCAATCTGCGAGCTGAGAGCCCTCGAGACTTTGCAGACTTACTATTATCCTGGAAGCATATGCCAAATGTCATAATTTATGACTTTGCACGGGGTCTTGCAACTCACTTGAATTTAAGGGCATCAGAAAAGGTACCTATCTCTCCATTTGAAGGTCGCTTGGCAGAACCCACTCAATCCAACATCGAATTGGCCAAATGTGGAAAGCTTAAAGTGTCGCTACCTTGGCTGAACACTAAGAAGACAGAGCCAGACCTTAATGGTCACCCAGTGACGGGTTCATCGGATCACTATGTGCTGTATGATCGGTTTCATGAAGCCAATACGAAAGACTGCAAAGATGTGTTGAGGAAGCTCACTCTAGTACCTCAATTGGCTGGCAAAGTGAACAGCCAGGTTGCAGAGCAACTCTTCGCAAAGATGAAAAAAAAACAACTACTTTTTGAACATGTCTTTGCCATCGACCCATCTCTTTCAAATGAGGAACATAATTCATCACTATAATGAAAAGAAAAACAACAAATTGCTGGAAAGATTAAAGAAGACATTTGGGGGCATGATGGTGAAAAATGTGTACGGACAAGCTGTGTTTGGTAAATTACCTTTTTTTTTTATATTAACCTACTAATATTTGTAGATAGACATTAAAATATCCTATGTTATAATATTGTAATTGTCCACTAACCACTGATGAATTGAGTTCAGTACAGTTCAATTTAATATCCCTTTAACTCTCTTAAACAGATAATCCTTGTTTCTCCCATGAGGAAGCAGGTGGGACTGATGTTGTGATGGAGGACAGTACCCCGGCTGCTTCAATGGTTACAACTGGTGGTGAGTGTTTTCATTCATGGGTTAAATGGTGGTAACATACTTTAGAAACTGTGTGGTGTATTTTTATTGTGTGTATAATTTATGTCTTCACTGCAACAGGAATGGTTTGTGACATTAAACACTTGTCTGCCAGTAGAAGTTGTTGGGATTTCCAGCCAAGTGATTGGCAGTCATCAATGGTAATATTGTTTGTTTTTATCACACTTTTATTAACACATTTTGTGTATACTGAATGTAATTTTGGTCTCTTTATCTTAATCTGTGGTAAAGCTTAACCAGATTTTGAGTAAAAGTGACAGAGATGAGACAATTGCTCAAGTTGGAAGCATTAAACTGCAGAGAAAAGATTTCTTGACCTTGGGCCTCAATGCAGCGCTTGAGGCAACAGTAAGTGGACAAATAATGATTTAAAAAATAGAAAAATTGACCATACAGCTAATATTTTTTTTTTTAGTAATTAACTAATATATAATATATTTAAAAACAGATTGCAAACAGCTGTCTTGATGTGATCGTCAGGGTGGCTAAGGAAAAGGTATTTTTGCCTACAACTGTATAACTCATGATCACCTGGAGACGTAATTGTGTTTTTGTAATGGATGTGCAAATGAATGCTATGCTTAGGGAACAGATGTGTTTGCAGCAAATTCCTATGTTGTAGTTACCTGGCTACCACCACTTGAATTGGACCCATTTTTATCGTTTCCAGTAAGTCCATCAAGTTGTATTTTATCTAAAACTGGAACAGTTATAAATGCAGTTACAACAAATGAATGGATCTTATGTTCCCCCAAGGATAACATAGGATCCAAGGATTACATTCTGCTCCCTGCTTGAATGCCAGGACACTGGATGCTATGTGTATGTTGTTCCCTTCATTTTTGGGTGAACTAACTCTTTTAAGATTATATGGTGATATTAGGATTCAATAAACTAACAACTGTATTTCACAGGTTCTGAAGCCTAAAAACAAGGCTATGTATTTTTTTGATTCAACTCACCCCTACGGGATTGGTGATGTAAAATATGTGACTGTCTTCAGGTTGCACTTACATATATAAATATTATGTTAAGAGTTCGGAGTTCAAGGTTTGCTGTTCGAAGTTCGTTGTTCCAAAGTTTGCTCTTCATTGATGTTCACTGCTGTTTGTTCTGTGCATGATGTTCATTTGCATGATGATCTGCATGCTGTTTTTATATTCTAAATTTGAAATGTTGTTTTTTGCAATTCAGTCAGGGGTAATTTTTTTGCTTTAGAATAAATATACTTTGCTTTTTGTCCAATTTTTCTGGTTATAATATATTAAAATATTTCTGTTTGATTTTGTTGCAGTAAATTGACAAACAGAATCGCTCCAGGACCATGGAAGCTGATCAAGAACAAGGTTAGTTTTATTAGGCTTTCAAAAAACATAAGCTACTTATATAGATTGTGTTTTTATATGTTTGTCACATCCTTTCCAGGAATAACTTGATGATAATTGCATTGTTTTAGAATGTTCCACAACAGTTGACTGGCTCTGTGGACTGTGGGATCTTCATGCTGATGGTGAGAAAAAAGGGAAAGTAAAAAAAATAAATAAAAAAAAGATAAAATAGGAAATATTATAAGGAAACATGGAATTAGTTTCCATTGTTATGCTGATGACACTCAAATATATATTTCATCACGGCCGGATGAAAACGCTAAATTATCCAAATTGACAGAGACAGAGGTAATACTTATCGGTTCAAAAAACCGCCCACAGAACCTCTCACAATACAACTTTGACATCGTAGGATGTCCTGTTACTTTATCCTCTACAGTAAAAGACCTGGGTGTTATACTCGATTGTAACCTGTCTTTTGAAAATCATATTTCATATGTTACAAGAACAGCCTTTTTCGACCTTAGAAAAATTGCTAAGCTACGTAACATGCTATCAGTTTCTGATGCAGAAAAGTTAGTTCATGCATTCATGACCTCGAGACTAGATTACTGTAATGCTTTATTAGCTGGTTGTCCTGCATCCTCAATAAACAAGCTACAGTTAGTCCAAAATGCCGCCGCTAGAGTTCTTACTAGATCAAGAAAATATGATCATATAACACTGATTTTATCATCACTACATTGGTTACCTATAAAGTTCTGTATCAATTACAAGGTATTGCTACTGACTTATAAAGCCCTAAACGGCTTAGCTCCAGTCTATTTAACGGATCTTCTATCGCCCTTTAATCCATCGCGCTCTTTAAGATCACTAAATTCGAGGCTTCTGGTCATACCTAGGATATCCAGATCAACCAAAGGAGGGAGAGCATTTTCACATTTAGCTCCGAAACTCTGGAATAGTCTTCCTGATACTGTTCGTTGCTCGGACTCACTCTCCCAGTTTAAAACTAGATTAAAGACGCATCTCTTCAGCCAGGCATTCATATAACATTTTAAATCTTACTGTTCAAACTACAATCTGGCCTCTAGTTCATAAATGCCAGAGGAGAACTGGCCCCCGACTGAGCCTGGGTTCTCCCAAGGTTTTTTTTCTCCATTAGGTCACCTGATGGAGTTTTCGGTTCCTTGCCACTGTTGCCTTTGGCTTGCTCAGTTGGGGATATTTTGGGGATATTAATTTAATTTTATCAATCAATAAATTTACACTAGAAACAACCTTGTTGTGTTATTTTGGTTTAATGCTGTGAAGCTGCTTTGATGCAATCTGTATTGTGAAAAGCGCTATATAAATATACTTGACTTGACTTGACTTGATAAATCATAAAAATGAAAACATGATATGGTTGCCTAAACTTGACTGATTTCCTTTTTTGGGGGGGAATTTCAGTATGCTCTGCACATGGTCTTTGAGGCACCATTTGATTTTACAGCTGTAAGTCTTTGTTAAAATATATATATTTTAACTAGATGATATAATCTATTAAATTGATCTATTAACACTTTCTCCCCTTATGCAAGTCGGATTTTCCTCTTATTCGAAAATGGTGGTGCCTTATTCTCATGGAGAATTTTGCCATTGAAAGGTAACTCTCTTGCTTTCTCAAGTTTTTCTCTGTCTATAAATTTACTTAAAAAATGTATTTGTCACAGAAAACATGCTGCCGTTGATGTGCAGGAGCCACCTAAAGCACAAGAAGACACTGAAATCGGCGACAAGGTATGTTTTTATTGTCTCAAACGGGCACATGAAAGAGCATAATTTCAAAACATTAATTTACATGCATCCTGATTAAACCACAATGTATTGTTGAGGACACTTCCAATCTCCCCAGGGACAACAGATGGAAATTAGCTAGCAGCCAAATGTGGTGCATCTCTTCTCTTGTGAGAATAATTCTTTTAAATGAATTAATTATTTCATTCCTTTTTTGTACTCTTCTCTCATGAAGGAACCACAGATGGTCAAAGACCTCAGGACCGCAGTTGGAGGTTTTGTGCAAGAGCCGTCATATCTAGACCTAGAGAAGGAAGACCAGGAAGAGCTTCTTAAGCTTGATCGGGCGGAAAGAAAAGAGGATCTGGAACTGGCCAAAGAGCCTTTCATGTTTCGGTTCCAGTTTCAACAGGACATGGAAGTTTTTCTTTCCAAATGTCACGACGAAAGGCACCTTAGAATAAACTCCATGTGTATGGAGTTTTAATTTATGTTATTTATTTTTCTCTTGAGAATTATTATTGTCAGATTTGTGCCTGTATAACTTTTATAAGATTTATTTTCTTTGGTTTGATTTTGTTTTATATAATGTATTTATTTAGTTTGATTTTGTAATTTAATTTAATTAGAAAACAGCTAGTGTGTGATTTATTTTTATATTTCAGAGGAAAAAACTCATTTTATTTAAATTAATATTTTTGTGTTTTCAGTCAAACTGAAACTGTTGGTTGAGTATTTAAAATTATTTTCAATTGAATAAAATGTTCAAACTCTCAAGCTTTGTTTTCATTGTATTTATTTTTAATTTTATGCTTTGTTTAATGTATAATATTGTTAATCAATCTTAAATATACATTTTCAATTAAATCGTTTAAAACAAAGTCTTTATAATAACGTTGTTTAAAACGTTCCAAAACACGGAAGTAGCGTAATGCCTTGCCGCGCCCACTTCCGCCCTCAGACTGTCGGGCTGGCGCTGTCGTCCTCAGACTGTTATGACGTAATGGTTCTGTGGTTCTGCAGTCAGACCTATCTCATCTGTATTGTAAAAAGCGCTATATAAATAAATAAGGTGACTTGACTTAATTGCTTCTATTGCTCTCTGCTTTTGTAAGTCGCTTTAGATAAAAGCGTCTGCTAAATTATAAATGTATTTTATTTAACAGATTTTATAAGGAAGCAGATTGATGGAGGTGAAATGTGTGCAATGGTACTCTTGGATCTCCAAAAAGCTTTCGACAGTGAATCATTCAGTACTGTAAGATAAATTAAGTGTCATGTTTTTTTTCCAAGTATGCTGATAGCCTGGTTGAACTTTTATTAAACTGGGAGAATTCAAAGTGTAGAAATTGATGGGTTTCTCTCTGAATAAACAATTATTAATAATGGAGTTCCCCAGGGAAGTGTCTTAGGCCCCCTTTTATTCCTCCTATACATAAATGATATGCAAGCAGTTTGTGACTGTAATTTGTTCTCTGCTTTACTGGTTTCAGACACGGATGTCAGTAAAATACAAGTGATATGAGGAGTTATATAAAGTAAGAGAGACTTGTGTAATATCAAACAGAAATAGTGTTGATTATCTTGGCTGTGTCCTTGACAATGATTTAAGTGGTGCAAGTATGGCTATGAAAACTTTAGGTAAGGTTAATGCTAGAACAAAACTTCATGCTAGATATGTTAGTTTTCTGGGTAAACAAAATTTAAAACTACTTGCATCATGTTTAGTGCAATGTCATTTTGAGTAAGCATGCATTTCTTGGATGTCTGATCTGTTTTGTGTATGGTTGGATAAGTTACAGAAATCTCTAAATAAATTGATATGATTTTGGGTTTAAGTAGTTTTTCACATGTTGATGATCCCATTTTAGACATCTAAATAGAAATAGAAATAACAGCATTTATTAGAAATAGAATCTTTTGTAATATTAGAAATGTCTTTACTGTAACTTTTGATCAATTTAATTAATCCTTGATGAATAAAAGTATTGATTTATTTTATTTCTTTCCCCCGCCAAAAATTTAATAAAATTTCTTACTGACCCCAAACTTTTAAACGGTAGTAATTAATATTACAAAAGATTTATATTTCTGTTCTTTTGAACTTTCTATTAATCAAAGAATCCTGAAAAAAAAAAAAATAGAATGATTATATCTAGGGTTGTTATATATATAATAATAATATATAATTTCATATTAGAATGATTTCTGAAGGATCATGTGACTCTGAAGACTGGAGTAATGATGCTAAAATTCAGCTTTGGTCACAGGAACAAATACGACTTTACTATAAATTCACATGGATTTTTATTTATTTATTTAATTGTAATAAAATTTCACAATATTAGTGTTTTTTTAAATGCAGCCTTGGTGAGTAGAATATACTTTTAAAAAACATGCCTGATAAAAGTTGAATAAGGCCATTGGGAATGGCATCAAATACTACAGCAAACTCTTTAGTAGTTACAGGGATCTATATAATGATTAAGGAATTTACAGTAAAGAGATGTTCATTATTCTTAAATAACTGTCTGACCAAAATTATACTGTTATTGTACCAGTTTATGTAAAATAAAGATTTATTTTTAAACGTATTTTTGCTCCAAATCACAGAGTTGTGTGGAGAAAAATTATGCTTAAAAATTAGTTTTGATAATCTATCATTTATTTCGTCTCGTGGTGATGACGTCATCACTCTCGCCTTCGCGCGTCTCCTGAGGCTTTTGAGGTAAACAGTTCACACGTTAAATCACGCAACTACTATACAGTTTACACGGTTTACTCATCATTTTACGGGGTCTTTTTAGAAAGTTTTTCATCGTGTGTCTGTTTCGTTTCCCATACAAAACGGTAAGATGTTAGCGAACTAACTGTTACTTTGTTATGAAGTTATTAGGGAATCGGATTCATATGGACAAAGTACAAGGGTTTATAATTTCGTCAGTGTCTGTCTTTATATTTACATTTATATTACTGTTGTTATATTTTACTGTAGGCTATCATGTATTCTCTATATTCTTGTTGAATGAGTATTGATAGTCTATGGCTCATCACTATTATCAGAGCAGCTGAAAAGCCTCTTAAGTTCATGTCAATAGATCCTGTTTTCTCCTCATTCATTATGCTGATGTCTTCAGATCTGTAAATTGCCACATTAAGCTCATTTTATTGTCAACAGATTTGAGCAAACGACACGATCAGCTATTGTGACATCTGCAAGATATAGGTAAGTTTTATAATGGCTTTTATTTCAATAATCTGTGATGAACCATGTTTCATATGCAACACAATAAACAAAAAAAGTTGAGTTAACTCAATTGGTGCGCCGTTTGTTTCTTGCAAATCTGTAAATACATTTTTATGTTTTAATCTTTTTTTTTTATTCTTAATTTTTTTTATAATGTGACCATAAATACATAAATACTTTTTTGCTTTAAAAATAGCAAAAATCACTATATCTATGTTATATATTTTTTTAGTTGTGTACTTACATTATCCCGACTGTTTCCAACAACTTTCAAACCAGGAGAAATTTGTAATTTAATTCGAAGACACGTACCGTTTCTTTATTTCCGTTTTGTCGCCGTCAATGGCGTCATATCCACGTTCTCCCTGGTTTCCGCTCGTACTGCCATAGCAACTAGAGATTAGAGCCCGACCGATAAAGGATTTTTAAGGCCGATACCGATACAAATATTTGGTGATTTAAAAATCCGATATGTCGGCCGATATATATATATATATATATATATTTTTTAAAATCCAGAAATGCGTAACAAAACATGAACAGATTTTCCCTAACATTAGTTATTTGTAGTTATTTAAGAGTCCTCAGCCTTACTAAAATAATATGATAATGCAGTTTAAAAATAAGTTTTTTTTTTTTTATTAACTTTGTCACAACAGAAAAGAATATATTAAAGTTCTGATAAATATAATGTATATTAAAGTCCGCGTGAACCGGAAGTTGCAAACGACTTTTCTCCAGTGTTGTGACGTATTTCCCAGTGAAAAGGAATATTGAACAGAGGGCAGGGTTTTACTCTAGCGCTCCTCCTCTCCATCTCTCGCTCATTACAGACTAACGGTTTGAGGGGAGTGGTTAAGCGTTTCCCAAACCAAGCCATCAAACCTACGTCATCAGGGAAGGTCCTCCAATGCAGAGGGGAGGGGCATTTTCAGATTTTGATTAAAGATTACGAAGCCAAAAAAATTTTTTGTGTGGATTGACTTGCATGGATGAATTGTTCACCACAAAACGATCAATTTAGGCAAACAAAGTAAATATGGTCAATTTTGATTTCATGTGGACTTTAAAAATACAAACTTAAGATATGAAACTTAAAGTCCTTTGAACAAAAAAAAAACTATTATTATTAATATTGACAGTAATAATTAAAAAAAAATCAATGATGATGATATTATTAATTATTATCATCATCATTTGTATTATTATTAAACAAGACAAAGGTCACTCCTAATTCTATCCATCTATTCCATCAAGCTACAACAAACCATTTTCAATCATCATTTGCTGCCTGCCTTCTAAAATCTACTACTTAGTGATGCACTAAATACATTATGTGACTCGTTAAAGGACAATTCCGGTGAAAAATGAACCTAGGGGTAATTAACACATGGTCACCGAGTCGATCGTTCCGTGGGATGCGTTTTCATGAAAATCTAATGTAAAGAGTTTTATCTCTAAAAACAGATTAGCTTATAACGCTAGTATATGTGGCACAGAGTAAGTAAAAGTAAATCGCTAGTTAATACCACTAACAAGGCTCAAAATAGCCTCACACTAACACGGTAGCATAATGAGGGTCCCTACATGCAAACCGAAGCATTGACAACTTTGTAAGTGTACAGACAGTTTAATAAGAAGATACTTTATAAAGACAGTACATTACGCGTTTACAGGCATTCGTCATCTTGGAAAAGAGTCTCGACTAGTCGCCGTTTATTTTTTGATAAAGTGTGTGCTGTTTAGTTTTCTTAAGTACCGTTTCAAGAACCGTTTAAGCACCGGAACCGTTTGAAAAATACAGAGTAGGTACTGGTATCGGATAAAACCCAACCAATACCCAACCCTAGTTTTATAGTTCAACAATGATAAAATGTTAGAATATGATCTGTATGTTATTCTAATGTTGATCTAGCTTACTGCTAGTCTCATACAGACAAACTAACACAGAATAACATAAATTTCAACACATTCAAATGCAGTTTAGTGTGATAGTGTAATGTTAGACCAAGTGAAACAGCGCTGCGTTACCTCACAAGTTTAATTTGTCTAATAAACTGACCTGTGTGAGTTGTAATTCTGCACTTGCGTGTAGTTCGGTAGAATGAAATGTCCATATTCCTTTTATATCCACGTGTGGAGCTGATAGCTGTCTCTTAGCAATCCCGAACTGCTTCATATCACAGTCATGATAAAAACATTGATGTATTTACTCATCCATAAACATTATAAGTTCGGTCGGCTTGACTTTGACGACAAGATCCATAATTCTTAGCAAATGTTGCGTCATCAAACGCAATTGTTATTGTAAGAGGTTAGCGACCCCTAGCGGTGAAAAAAATTACATAGTGTACGTTTAAAGTGGGTGGACTATTTTATTTTTTACTCAGTAAATGATTTCTTCTTGATTTTGTCGGATCTGCTCCTCCTCCTGCAGTGAAGCTCCTCCTCTTTCAGGTAAGCTCCTCCTCCTTCAGTGAAGCTCCTCCTCCTCCAGTGAAGCCCCTCCTCCATCAGGTAAGCTCCTCCTCCTTCAGTGAAGCTCCTCCTTCAGTGAAGCTCCTCCCACTGCAATTCACCAATAAATGCTGGAATATTCCCATCAGCTACAAGTGAAGACGAGCATCAAACCATCAGGAAGAGCTGAAATCTGCAAAGACAGAGTTTATTGAAGGACAGTGAGAACATGAGAGATCCAGAACACTGCAGAATGAAACACACTGAAGAACAAAGAGGTTGGTGTTTATTCCTGATTCTTCATTAGTGAGGCTGAAGAACATTAAAGGGGTCATATAATGGTACATGCACTTTTACAATTTGATTGTACTGAAATATGTGTTGGCAGTGCCTGTACACAACCATCATAAAATGATAAAAATCCATCCAGTGGTTTTTTTTAAATCTCTTTATATGTTTGACCCTCTCTGAAATCAAGCCGTTCGATTTTGTGACGTCACAAAATCGACGCCCCTCCCACGATTGTGATTGACAGCACTGCGTTTCAACACAGACCCGCCCTCGGTCGTGAGCGAGCTGTCTGTCATCATAGTGCATTGATATGCTGGAGAAGAATGGCGTCTAAGCTAGGGATGGGCGTTTTTCAAAAATATTGCATTCGAATATTCGGGCTCATAAAATTCGAATATTCGTTTATTTAAATGACGTTTAACGAAAAAGACGTTATTTTTTTAAGGTATTTTTTTTTTTAGTTTTGTCACCATTTCTGAAGAAGCTTACGATTAGGCAATATACACAACAAGCTTGCAATATACACAACAATCTTACAATATATGTTAAAGTTTTCTTTTAATTGAAAACATTAAACAGTAGGCCTATGTGTAAACAAAAAAATATAAAGAACAAAAGGATATAAGCTCAAGCAGCGCGAACGGAAAAAAACCCTAATAAAGCATAGTAGCAGATTGCACCAGTTATCGTACAGAATGTTACACATAGGCCTACACTCGTCAGCATATGATTATCGTGTTTATTGTTTCACGTTTATGTTGAGAAAAACAATAATATCCACATGGAGGGGCGCCGCCAGCAATTTATGCTCGAGTGAGAAAACGCGCTGCGCTGACAGACGTTTCAGAGAAACAAAGATAATGGTGTTCTAGTTCTAAGTTTCTAACAGCACTTTGCGTTTTCTGTTCTTAAACCTCTCTCAAAGAAGACTTAAAGGAAGAATATGTCTCAAAATCATTTTGCTATTAGATAAGTTATCATCTCGGATCACTCGCACTACAGCTGCGCTTACCTGCAGTCGTGATGCAGTGATGGACAGCTGTCTTTCCTCAGTCGACTGCTGTTTGGATTTCATGTGATTTCTCATTGTGGTGATGATATTATAACTCCAGATTAATTAATTAATTTGATCAAAAGTAATTCCATTTTGTAAAATCATTTAGTAACCTCATTTTCGACTAGTAATTCCAATCTTCGCGAGGCAGATGACGACATTATGATCAAATGCAAATAAAACTCGAATAGTATTTTATTTTTCGAATAATAATTACAGATCGAATATTCGAATATTCGTGCACATCCCTAGTCTAAGCGATTGTGGCGCTCTGTTCTTGGTGTAGCCTAATAACAGGGTTCCCGCGGGGTCTTAAAAAGTCTAAAATTCTGAACTTCAAATTTAAGGCCTTAAAAAGTCTTAAAAACGGCCAGATTTTCATCCGCGGTCTTAAATTTCATTTAGTCAGGTCTTAAAAAGGGTTTACCCTCGTTTATTTCCAGAAACGCTGGCCGCAGAAAGTTATTACAAAGTAGCAAAAAAGTATCGAGTCGTAGCCTACAAAGCGGAGCTCTAGTGCAGGGTCTCCAACACGTCGCTCGCGGCCTGATTGGAGGTCGCTCGCCAAGAGGCCGTTCACATATCGCGTCTTTTGCGCGCTCAAGTTCGTTCAAATGTAGGCGCGCGGTAAGCGTGCTCATAATAGAAGAGACGCGCTCGTTTTTTCCAGGCGCTGTCTGAAAGCTCAGTCAACAGGAATGATGGGGGTGCACCCAAACACTACGGGTGGTGTTCCCTTCTCCGTAAATGAATCTTGTAGCAGAGCTACAGCAAGCGTTTTTCGGTGGTGGGAAATCCATTAGCCACTAAAACTTCTTTGTCGTTGTGGAGAGCGCAGGGCATGGTTGCATAGCAACGACAGACGCCACGGGAAAATCTGACCTAATTTTACTATTAATAATAAAAGATAAGCTAAAGTGCATTGTAAATGTCAGTAATTTATCTTTTTGGACTCATTCTTTTTATAAAAAAAAATATTTAAAGTCTGAAATATGTGAGGTTTATCTTTTTATAAAACCTTTTTTGTCAAACCTTTATTTTAACTTGTACATGTTAGTATATAACATGCAAGACACAAATATTCATTTTTAATGGAAATTTATTTGTTATTTGCTGGTTTTCGACATAAAACATGGTGAATTGATTTCATTGTGTAGTATTTGTACTTTTTGAACAGGATTCTGTGATCATTTTTGTCACTATAATCATGAAATTAAATGTTCATGCCATTTCATCTCTAGTCATGATCAACTAAAATCAACTAGTTATGTGTTTTTTACAGTATAATATGCAAAGTACAATTTTCTATAAAAAAAAATATTTGATTCTGTTCTTTTCTCTGACACGCGTTGTTGGGTGTGGAAGGTTACTAATGTGATTTATCTGTAAATTAAATTAATGCTTTTTCAATTACTGAATTCACTGAAATAAAATTAATTCTTTGATTTGAATATTTATTTGGTAATGCGTCGTGTAGGTCTTAAATTTCAATCTTTATGGTCTTAAAATGTCTTAAAAGGGTCTTAAATTTGACTTACTGAAACCTGCAAGAACCCTGTAATAAGGAACACAGCATCATTTTGATGTTTTTGATGGAATATTCCCAAAGCATTGATGCGGGGATTCCCCACGATCAACAAGTCAGTTCACACCAGACTGCTTTACAAACGAAGGCCAGTAAAGCTGGTTTTGCTAAGAAGCTGTTCCTGAAAATAGGATCTTCCTGTTCCTGCTGCACCTCCAGAAGAACTGAAGTGAGTGTAACGTTTTATTAACCTTTATATTAATATTTATATTAATCTTTGCGTATCGCTTGCTGCACCTTCACGATGAATGCGGCTGTTTACACTCAGGGTACATTAAGGCATGTTTTCTATGTATGACGATATCTCAATATAATTCATAATCCCACATTTATAATGAACACCGCTTTATGGTTATTGTGTTATTGTGTTACAAACGGTGTCGGCAAAGAACAGAGGGCGGGGTGAGCAAAGCTCATTATCATTTAAAGACACATACACTAAATTGGCGTGCTGAAAACAGAGCTGTTTTTTACCAGGTAAAATGAGTGTTTTCATACAATTCTAATGAGAATTTTTAGTTAAAGTACATTACAAACTTCTAATTTAGACCCTAAAGAATCATATTAGCTTGTTTAAAAATGGCATTATATGACCCCTTTAAGGTTATAAAGCAGTTCATCAGATTTAGCTCTGTTATAGTAGGACCAATCTAGTTGTGAATTAGAATTAAAGCAGTAAATAATATGAACCGGGTGCAAACATTTTTTTTAACAAGGATGTTTGTTATCTGTAAGTCTATATTAGTATAATCTGAGCATTTTTTTTCTGTTTATTATACATCTGGTTCACAATTACTGCAACCATGTTACCAAAATTATGGATATGTCTTAATACAGTTTTTGCGCATTCCAAAATATTGTTATTATTTTGCTAAAACACCAACATTTAAAAAAAAAAAATCAAATAAATAAACTTTGCTACACGTGGGTTAGTTTGTGTAAAAACAGGGAGTGTTAAATAGCATTATTGCATATTTTTAAAATGTTAATATTTTAGGTAGTTTCATAGTTTATCAAATATTTAATAGTTCTCACTAAAAAAATGTGATTTATTGTGAAATGTGAGCCTTATAAATGAACAAAGACGTTTGCTTTCCTGCTCCAACCCCCTCTTTCTTACCACAAGGGCCATTAGTGATCCGTAAAGAAGTGCTGATAGTGATAAAGGTCTGTCGGCCAAGATGTGTGTGTACATCTGAGGTTTGCTAAATGTCACACCTTCAGTACGATGTGGGAAAGCTGTAATCTGCTGATTGGTCAGTTTAAATGTCTCACATTTTGTTTGTCACAAGATCAAGAAAGAGATTAAAGAAGATTGTAATCTCTGTTTACTGCTGGTGTTAAGATGCGTTTTGGTTGATTGGACCATAAGTAGACGAGGGACACACATTCCCATTTACACCTGGTGTTTTAATCTGTCTCTTTTGTCTACTTTCGACCACTTCTGTCCTGAGTTCTTCAAGGGGAAGGTCTGTGGGCCGGCAAATTAATGCGTTTCCGACTACCTCTAGAAGTGGTCAAAAGTGGACAAGCTCAAAGCGTTTTAGAGGCGTTTACTCCAGTGTTTTGCTTTTCTAACTACTAGGGCTGGGACAATAAATCGATGCATCGTGAATCGAGAAATGATTCCTGATTGATTCTGAGATTTTCCGAATGCATCGTGATTCTCTCTCGAATCGATTCTAAGCTTAGTTTTTAACAGCCGATGTCACTGCGTGCTTTAGAAACAGCCGTACTCTGCTTGCTTCCATGGCTTACACACTGCTTGAACCTTCTATAAAATAATCATTCATAAACTCTGAAAAGGTTGAAGTGAATTACAAGGGTGTTTGCAGTGGGCCGTTTACATTAATCTTGGGTCATAAAAGCATTCTGAGGTGCGAGTACATTCTCAGACTCAGACGAACGCATGATCGCTCTTCTTCGTGAGCATTTAAGCGTGCTGTTAAAAGCTAGCCTACAGCGCCATCTGCTGTTAAAAACTGAGCTCAGAATCAATTCGAGAGAGAATGGCGATGCATTTTGAAAATATTGTAATCAATCCACGAATCGAGATTTCATCTATTTATTTTCCCAGCCCTACTTACTACGTTTATTTCCGTCGTTGGTAGTGGTGGGTGGTAATAGACGAGAAATTTCTTTATTCATTTGACAATCCTAAAGCCTGAACCACTGCCTGATGCCACCCTTATTCTCCCTCACAAAAACCTTTCTTTTCCCATGAGAAACTTTGCATTTGAATAAAAAAAGTTTCAATGCAAAACATTTTGCAAGCAGACGCAAAGTTTCTCGGGAGAACATAAGTTTATTGTGGCAACGCAAAAGCAATGAAATATAATTTTTCCTCCCATCATAATGTCCTGTTATAAGGGGCTCTATAGATGCGTGCCTATAATGAATAAAGAATATATTTTACAACAGTTCTTTCTGGTTCCTCAAATCTGGGAACCTTTTCCAGCGGTGCAATATTCCCACAGTATCAGCACTGGGACCGTTTGCTTTTTTTTAACGTTTGACTCAATAGTTTGCTTGTGTTTATTTCCTGTTGTCTTTTATTATGGCTATTATATTGTCTACTGTATTATAGTGTATACTGTCTTGTTAATTTAAATATTGTTGTTCAATAAATATTATTTTATAAATATTATGCCGTATTTGGTATTGAGAAATGGTCCGTTAGTGATTGATATATGGACTTCAGTGAAGTTACAGTATTACACCGTTAGATGGCTGTCTTTAAGAGTTAGTCAGAACAAGGAACTTGTTTTAGTGCTGTTGTGGGAAATCTTTTAAAAAGATAAAGATTGCTCAACTCAATACTTTCTGTTATTAGATGAGGGTTTTATATATTTTTTCACTATATATTTTTTCTCTTTGATTGATTTACTGAGCATTTTTCTAACTTTAATTTCAGGCCTGATGGATGAGAGTGAAGAAGTGAATGAAGTGGAGAAACATCAAAGAAGATCTCAGAAATCTTTCACTTGCACTCAGTGTGGAAAGCGTTTCACATGCAAACGTTATCTCAAGACTCACATGAGGATCCACACTGGAGAGAAACCGTTCACATGTGATCAGTGTGGAAAGAGTTTTGCACGACAAGGACACCTTAAGTCCCACATGAAGATCCACACTGGAGAGAAACTGCATGAATGTGATCAATGTGGTAAAACATTTTTGTGGGCTTCAGCCCTGAAGAGGCACATGTTAGTTCATTCACAGGAGAAACCACATTCATGTTCTTTGTGTGGAAAGAGTTTTTCACTTCTGCAGAGTTTTAAGGCACATCAGAAAATGCATACTGGTGTAAGAAATCATATGTGCTTTGAGTGTGGGAAGACTTTTATTAGAGCTGAAGATTTGAAACGGCACCAGAGAATTCACACTGGAGAGAAACCTTACAAGTGTTCACACTGCGACAAGAGATTCAATTGGTCAGAGAACCTGAATACACACGAGAGGATCCACACTGGAGAGAAACCTTACAAGTGTTCTCACTGTGACAAGAGATTCAATTGGTCAGAGAACCTGAAAAAACACGAGAGGATCCACACTGGAGAGAAACCGTATCACTGCACTGCATGTGGGAAGAGCTTCACTCAATTATCTAATCTACAAAGACATACAAAAACTCACATTAAGTAGCTTATCTTCAGTTTCAGCACTTTCAAGTGCGATGCCACCTCTCTTTCATATTAGTTTGTCTTAACCAGCCTCAACCACGGCTGTAGACAGTTATGAAGTCACTGAGGTCCAGTCTTCAGTATATTTCCGAGGTGTATATAATAAAGGTTGTGAAATAATTCGCTAATATAGTATTAACTCTACTTTAGTGCTGCAAGGATATTGCACAGCACCAAGATCTTCTCGTCTGAGCTCTGCGGTCTGTCGCCGCTCATCAACATCAGAATATTGAGATGACCAATACAATTAAAGTAGACAGGCTTTATGTTCACAGAAGCTGCTGAGCGCATGTTCTAGCGCTTCAGTTAACGGTCATGAAGTGTGAGATCAAATATAGCTAAACTAAACATTTCATATTTTACATCTATTTTAGGATAGAAATGTTAAACAACAGACAAAAATAATCAGGAAAACTGATGTACAGCTCAGCTTTAGGAGGGGAAGAGACATACCATAGTAGGGAGACTGAGAGAAAAAGAAAGAGTGATGGAGATTTTAGCCTTTATATGTCTTGAAATGCACATGTGTTTTCTCGGGGGAGCATGACTCCGAACCCCATGAACTACCTCATATCTGGGACACCGCCGATTCTAGAACTCTACAGCCCTGGCCACAACCATCGACTGAGGTCATATGCATTCAAGAAACATGGTTAAAACCACACCTTGATTTTGCATTGAAAGGATACAATGGCATTAGATGTGATAGAGGAAAAGGCAGAGGAGGAGGGTGTATGACATTTAAATTAGGAATACCGTATAGGTTTATTAATTCCAAGGATCATGAATTTGTGGTAACTGAAATATTTAATAAAGGTAGTGGTAATTTTACTATCATTAACTATTATAATCCATGTAAAGCATTAAATAGTGAGTTATTGAAAAGTATTGTTAAGAGAAGCCACAGAGAGATTTGGTGTGGGGACTTCAATGCTCACAACAGTTTATGGGGTAGTAAACAGACAGATTTGAATGGTGAGGCAGTAAAAGAAATGATGAATGATAGAATGTTTATAAAAATGAAGCTTCTTGTATAGACTTAACTCTAGTTGATAGGAAAATTGCCAGTAGATGTAAATGGAAAATAGATCAAAGCACAAGCATGGGTAGTGATCACTTCACAATTACATGTGCAGTTGATATTGAATTTAAGATTGAACAGAGTTATGTGCCCCAAAGATGGAATTTAAAAAAAGCAGATTGGGAGAAATTTGTTGAAAGCTGTGTGTGGTATATTGAAATACATGTATGAACAGTAGGTGTCACTAAGTTACCAGTTACCTAGTAGAAGAGAAATGCCACGAAGAAGTGTTGCGAGGATGTTGAAATAAAAAGGATCTAGATCAATGTCGAGTTCTCTGAAGTTTATTACAGTGAAATATACAACATATTGGCGACGAGGATGGCCCTACTTGCTCTCTCGCCCCCTCCTACATTTTTGGAAACTCCGTTTGAGCCAACGATACCGTTTAATTCATGGATTCGTATGTTTGATAACTATGTGACTGCACTGTCAGCAGAGGACATACCGGAGAAGAGAAAGCGTGCTTTGCTTATTCACTCACTGTGGCTAATGATAGTTGTGAGACTGCGCTGACTGCTTTACGAGCATTTTTTGTTCAGAAAGTGAACGTGGTTGCTGAGAGGAATAAATTTCGCCAGCGCGCTCAGAGACTTGGTGAACCTATCGTGCAATATGTGGCTGCTCTGCGTGAACTGCTTGTGAACTGTGACTTCGGTGTGCTCACGGATGACATGATTAGAGATCAGATTGTAGAGAAGACATGCACTCCACGTATTCGGGAACGTCTGCTTTTGGAAACGGACCTCACTCTTCAAAAGGCAATTACTATTGCCGGACAAATTGAGTCTGCAGTAGCGGAAGCTAAAGCTATGGAGCGCACTGAAGCTTCAGTTAAAGTAGTGCATACTGGCTCACGTGACTGTGCAAAACCGCTGTGAAAACAGAGATCTACTCCACGTAAGTCCACAATGTCTCATTCGATGCCATCAAATGAATCACAGAAAAAGATGATGGATGCAAAAACATGCTTCCATTGCAGAGTTACTTCACATCTTGCAAACTACCCCAAATGCCCAGCCAAATTCGATTCGATTACGATTATTGAAGTCCCGATTCGATTACAGACGATTTTCGATTATTAACGATTCTCGATTAGCGATTATTGATTTTTCATTTCACAACAGTAAACGAAAATACACTACAAAGTGATTGCAGTATTAAAAAAAAGTCAGCTGTTGAATTACTTAACTCTTTTATTGACAACAACTCAAAGCACTTTCTGAGTTTCTGTGTCGTGTAGTTATAACTTCAGAACTATTTGTATGAAGCTTATGTTCTGTAGAACACAGAAATGAATACATCACATTGTGTTGTGACTCAAGTTGAACTAAACAATAACAAAAGGAAAGGCTTATTTCCTTTAGGAAGGAGATCTGGACCAACATACTGTAGAAATTGGACAATTTTCTTCTAGAAAGACAAGGTGTTCAGGTGGAGGAAGACTGCAGGTTGCAGTCGAAACATGTCAAGGTAAAGAAAAAGTTTTTTCTCCACCTGAACACCTTGTCTTTCTAAAAGAAAATTGTCCAATTTAATCATTAAGAAGACAAAATGAACATTTTTTTTAACAACTTACTGTAGCTTCAGCTTATATACTGTACTGTAGAACACAGTGACAAAATGCAACACACTAACTTGTGAGTAATCAAGTTGTACTAAACATTCATAGCTCTGGAATGACCAGATTCTTATGGAGGAAGACCAGCTGGTCCACATGTTGTGGCGTGAGTGTGCTCCGTTGTGCTGACACGTCTCCCGCACTGGAGAACACTCTCTCTGCAGCAACGCTCGTACCTGGTATACATAAATATCGTTTGGCCAGCTTTGCTAGGAGAGGATACACATGATGGTTGGTGCTCCACCACTCAAGGGGGTCATCGGTGAGAGGAAGTGAAGGGGCCTCCAGATACATGCGAACCTCTTCCTCAGCCCTGGTGTGTGCCGACTTGGGCTCTGCTGTGGTGACAGCAACATTAAATGTTTGGCCCAGCAGTGCAGTCAGAGAAGATGGTCTTGAGGTAGAGGACTTCATCCAGCTCCAGGGCTTCGTCGCAAACCTTCTGAACTGCATCATCCTCCTCACCGTCATCATGCCCCTCAGCCATGTCATCACCTTCCCCCTCAGGGACTTCAGCCTCTTGCCTCATCACCTAACACAGGGAAGCAGTGAAATAAGACACAAAGGATACAAAGCACACAACTGATACAAAGCATTCTATTAATCAGATCATTAATTAATCATTCTCTAAAAAAGTAGAATTATTAATATCAAAAGAGAGAATACCTCGAGGGATGATGCAGCCTCTGTAGTCACTCTGCTGTATGTCTCCACTTTTTCATCCTCTGAAAGGAATGGGAGAGCTTTAAAGCGAGGATCCAGGCAAGAAGCTGTATGGAGTGTGTGCCTCTCTTTTGTAGATGTGTATCTCTTCTTCAAATCTTCCCGGATGGCATGCTTGATTTCCCGGGTCATCGGATCATCCTCTGGTGCAGGGGTGAAGTCGGCCAGGAGCTGTGTGTGTAGTGGGGCGATGATTGAGAGAGTAGGCATGCTTTCCTCAGACATTGTGGTGGTGGCCAATTTCATGGGCTTGAGGGTCTTCACAAGGTGTTCAGCGCCGGACACGTCTCCCTCACTCAGTGTGCAGATGTCATGCGCACCTTTCCTCACCTGTAAGGATGATGGGAATTGAGAACAGGAAAAGTTAAAATAAAGGAATTAACAACACTGTATGCTATAAGAGTTCTCCATTCACGCCAACACAACGACTCACAGTCATTTAGACTAAGTCTCAAACACATGCACCAGTGCCTCCTCAAGGCTGTCGTGTCAAATTGACAAACAAAACTAAAGACATTTTCTGTATATGTATATCAGTCCCTCCAGAAAAACGCGGAGTTTTTTTGTGATTGTTGCGGGCAAAAATCCTTGATTATGCGGCACGTTTTCTTGAAAAATGCGATGGAATATGCGGGATTTTTATGCGATGAAATTGTGGGAACTTGCAAAAACTGCGTTTTAATGAAAGAGAAAAAAAAGTGATTCCCCCAACAAATATATTAAAAAATACCTATATTTTTGTGAATTGGTGAATATTCAGGTGAATATTGTTTCGTGGCCACGAATTAATAATACCTTAGCAAGTTAAACTAATTTGTTCCCTCGTTTTACTATATTGTGGCCATGTAATTCGTTAAATCAAAATGAGGGAGGGAATTAGTTCAACGTGTCCACGATTTATTAAAACGAGGGAACAAATAAGTCGTCGTAACAACTAATTATTTAGATCAGTGGACACAGGGCGCATAAAAGAACAAGCAGAAAGAGAGAGAGAGAGCGCCCTGGCCGCGCACGCGCACACTCACCGCCTTCAAACAATATGCTATATTGCTCTCTCCCTCGCGCATATCAACATCAATTGACACAATAGTAAAAGGTCGAAAGACCGATTGTGTTTTATAGATTTAGTAGTTTGTTCATATAAAGTGTTTGATTAGCAAGTACATGTTCAGGAAATGCATAATACAAATTGTATGGGTTAATGTAACGGAAACGGACTGTTTTATCGTTGTTTTTTGAAGAAGCAGCAGCATTACTCTTGTCTCGGAGAATACAACACAGGCATAGCGACAATTTTGCATATAAATTACTATTTATAGGGCTTGAATTACAACCTGAAACTGCATGCGCGGGGTAAAACTGCTGGGGTAAAACTGTAGCTCTGCGGTTCTGCAGACAGATAATATTATTGGAGATATTATTGGTTTCATCGGCATGACGGGGTTTGCAGCTTTTCAATGATGTTGCGTAATTACGTCACTTCATAACGTTCCCATGGCAACAGGGGAAATGGCTGCGCTTGTGTGAAGTAAACGCAACATTTTTCAACTTTCTGCTAAGATATATGTGACTTTTTTCAACGAAAATGCGGGGATTATGAAATCATGCAAGCCCGCAGTTAGTTAGTTTTGTGTGTACAATATCATATTTTTATAATATTTTTATTCTAAAGTCTAGTTTTTTTTTTTCAATTAACTAAAATATTTTTCACACCTTGGCTTGCTACTAGGTCTGATTAAATCTTAAATCCCATACTTACTTGAGGGGAGAGGAGCGCAGCGCAGATGGCAGGCTGCTGTTCAAGGAACCGATCAACCATGTCAAAGCCACTATTCCACCTTGTTGGAGCATCTGTCTTCAGTTTGTGTTTAGGCAATTCTGGTAAAATTAAAAAAGAAGAAGAAAAGCTAATTACTAGTAGCCTATATAAGGAATTATATTTTTAAATAGCCTACTGGTAATTTAGAAACTAATAAAAAGCTTGCTTTGAATGCAACCGTTAAAATAGATTCACTTCTATTACAAAGGTAAATATTTTATTTTTTAAATTAATTTTAAGCCTTTTGCTTACCGAGTAAGGCCTGCTTTTGTTCCAGCACATGACTGGCTGTGGTGCTGCGGTGGAAGAAGGCGGTGATCCGTCTGACTCGACCCAACAGTCGGGCTACAGCGGGCAACTTCAGCGCTCGTTGGCAGGCGAGGTTTAGGGTGTGAGCATAACAACGGACATGTAGAAAGTTGCCAAGCTCTGCAGCCACGTTCATATTTGAAGCGTTGTCGGTGACTAGAACCAGGTCGTGTGTCTCTATCCCCCACTCGTCCGCCACAGCTTTGAGAAACTCGCAAATATTAGCGCCCGTGTGGCTATCATCCATAGCTCTCGTCTGAAGCACGTATGAAATTAGCTTCCACTCACTGTTGACATGATGAGCTGTAACGGTCACATATGAGACGGTGGCTCTGGAGGTCCAGGCATCGCAAGTTATTGCTACCCTGGGAGCAGACTTGAGGGACACTTGCACTAAAAACTTTGTCTCCTTGTAAAGAATAGGAATCGACTTGTGTGTAAAAAAGCTCCGGGATGGTATCACATACCTTGGCTCCATACTGTGGACCATGTAGCGGAAGCCTTGGTTTTCAACCACACTGTATGGCCTCATATCTTTAGCTATAAAATAAGATATCGACGTTGTGATTTTCTTAGCTCTCTCCGAGCCCGGGGCCAATTTTGTCATATCGTGGAGAGTGCGCTGATTCGGTGGGATGACGGGCTTCAGGCGGTTGTCTTTAACCCACCCTGCCTCCTCTGGATGAAAGCGGGAAAGGTGGGCCCTCAAGTTGCTCGTATTGCCGCAGTACTTAAGTTTAGTGTGGCAATGTCGACAGACGGCATGCGTTTTATCAACATGTTTAGAGCTCCTGCCATGAAAACCAAAATGAATCCACACGCTTGCTTTGAGCCCAAATGGAGCTGGGTGGATCGGTTGGTTGCTCGTTTCTGGTTCTTCCATTTTACAGACCTGCTCTCACTCGCTCTGGCTGCCGTTACACGCGCTTGCTAACTGGAACTGGGCGGCGTGGGCGCGTTCGTGATGTTCAACTTCCGGTATAACATTTTTTACAAAATAAAATAATGCAATTTTTTTTTTTTTTTTAATAAATAAAAATCGATTTTTGAAAATTTAATAATCGATTCATACTCGTCCACAACGTACTCGCGATTAATCAATAATCGATTTTTTTTCACCACCCCTAGTCTAAATGCAGACAGTGTGGTAAAGTTGGACATTTTGCCAGAGTTTGTCGCAGTTCTGCATCCACGTGCAATGTACGAGAAGTTTCTGCACCTGAGTTAACTGTCTTAAAGGTCCTGTTCTTCGTGATCCCATGTTTCAAACTTTAGTTAGTGTGTAATGTTGCTGTTAGAGCATAAATAATATCTGTAAAATTATAAAGCTCAAAGTTCAATGCCAAGCAAGATATTTTATTTAACAGAAGTTGACTACAGTGAACGGCTCGTTTGGACTATATCCCTCTACTTCCTTCTTTAATGATGTCACTAGAACCGTTTTTTGACTAACCTCCGCCCACAGGAATGCTCACTCAACTCTACTGGCTACTTGCGCACTTCTTATAACTGTGTTTACTCAGCTCTTACGGTGATTTTCTGAAGTAAAACTGACGCTTCATCTTTTGTGTGATGTACAATAAACTTTATTAAACTCATCAGTATATGTTTGATCATCATTCAGACAGCAGACTTGTAGCAGCTAGGCTATTAATAAATAATGGATACATACAAGCAGATGACAAATACGTTATAATAACCGTAATTAAACTACTAAACTATACCTGTTTCATCTCTATACAGCACTCTGACTCTGTAGGCATTATTGTCCGACTCGAAATGAACACCGTTACTGAGAGTTTCTGATATTATCATCATTCCGTGAGATGAATTTGTCCTGAGAGACTGAGCGCAAGCTCATGAAGCTCCGCCCCCTGGGTCGTCCAGCAGCAGCTCATTTGCATTTAAAGGGGACACACTAAAACAGCGCGTTTTTCTGAGCCCCAAAAAATGTCAATTTAAACATGCTGTAAAAAATGATCTGTTGGGTATTTTGAGCTGAAACTTCACATACACACTCTGAGGACATCAGAGACTTATTTTACATCTTGTGAAAAGGGGCATAATACGGGACCTTTAAGCACTGAAACGCCACTGCCGATGAAACAGAAACACAATCTTACATGTAATGTTTCTTTGTACACCGAGTGTGGGAAATCGGTCGATGTTGAATTACAGTTTGACGCAGTTCAAACGCGATCGCTATCAAAAATATGATACATTCAAACGCGATCGCTATCAAAAATATGATACATTCAAACGCGATCGCGCTCAAATATAAAACATTATGGTTACCATATACATATCTACGTTTGAGCAGATATCCACAAACACAGTAACAGTAAACACGGGTCTAAATATTATAATATTCCCCATATATCTAGCAACAGTTCAACTGCAACGTGACATTTATGCAACAATAACAAACTAATATGTAAGAATTTCTTACCTTACACCTTTCTTGTCTTCAAATCGCGTTCTTTTTCTTCTGAGGTAGCCTAAATCCAATGTAAGCTCAGGCACGTCTTTCAAACTCGATGAAAAGTGAAGTGAAGTGTTTTGTTGTTGAGGTAATGAGCGAGACGCGGTCCATGTGGAGATTTGCATGTGAATATCTTTTGCGCGAGTGGGCGTGGCCAAATTAACTGTAATGAGGAAGCGTTTGAGAAGCTGGACATCTTGTTGGTTTTATACAAATTACTTAAACAGAGAATATTTGTTTTCGTTTTGAATCCGATCATTTAAAAGTACACACTTAAATGTTTATAAAGGTATATGGCTCATAAATGTGTGACAAGTATTCACTGAGTTTTGTTTCAGTTTATAGACGTGCTCAAGAAAAAAAAGTTCACCGCGACGGAGAGGCAGAACGCACACCCTGTTTATTTTCTTCATTTTACAAAAGCACAATGTTTTGGTTTGATTGTAAGTGGACACATACAAAAGGAGAAATATCACAGATTCTTTTTTTATATTTCTTTTTTCTGTATGACTATAAATGACTGAGTAATTTAAGTTTATAGTGCTACAATGTGGAGAAAATCCAGCAAAACGCGCCCGCGCGTTTGTCGACCTCAGAGGGTTAAACACTACCGTAGCTCTGTCTATTATCCACAAGCGAATGGTGAGATTGAACGCTTCAATCGAGTGTTCAAAGACTGTTTGCAGACTGCTAGCATTGAAGGCAAAGAGTTTCTACATACATACAGAGCAACTCCTCATGCTGTGACAAAACTGTCACCTGCTGAACTTTTGCATGGCGTCAAATTAAGACAAAATTGCATGTGGCTGGTCTTCCATTTGTGGGCCCGCCAAAGGACCGAAAGAACCTGAAACAAATCATCTGACAGTCACAAACAAAATGAAAGAGTACACAGATCGGCACCATAGTGCACAATCTCCAAAGATTCAAGTTGGTTCATTTGTGCGCATTAGGAAGCTAGGAATCGTCAAGAAAGGACTTTCCAAGTTTTCTCAGCCTTTTAAGGTTGTAGCTCAGAAAGGCCCTGCAACATATCTCCTCTCCGATGGAAAAGCTTGGAATGCTATTCACCTGGCTCCGTCTTCATCCTGTGTTACCACTTCTGGTACACCTTCTCTAGCAGAAGATTCCTTCAGGCCTTTTCAAGCACCCCAGACATCTCAAATGTCAATCTCTCCTCCTGGTACTTCACGTCCTCATAGAGTGTGTTGTACCCCAGTGTGGTTTAAGGACTATAGTACATAAAGGTACTCAGTAATTATAAAAGGGGGAAAGATACAAGGTACTGAATATTGATCATAGTCTAGAAAAGTTAATTGAGACATTTATGTTGTTATAGTTCGTTTTGTTTTGTGCATGAAAAAATACAACAGAGAAAAGAAATAAGAGTGATAGAGAAAATACTTGTCCACCCTTTTCTACAGACTGGAAGCCGGTTAAACATTTGAGTTATTTAATTGCATACTTTTTGAAATATTCAGTGAAATTATGCTATGCATGTTGTTGACATTCAGAACTATTGGTTTTCTTGTGTTCTGTGTTTTGTTATATATTTTTTAGTTTAAGTCAAATCTGTTCTTTAAAGAAAGTGGAATATGTGGTATATTGAAATACATGTATGAACAGTAGGTGTCACTAAGGTACCAGTTGCCTAGAAGTAGAGAAATGCCACGAAGAATTGTTGCGAGGATGTTGAAATAAAAAGGATATAGATCAACGTCGAGTTCTCTGAAGTTTATTACAGTGAAATATACAACACTGTGGGAATGGGGAAAGTATATCAATTAATAATGATCAGACAGTTGATGAAATTAATAATAGTGTCAGCATTTTTATATTGGTTGCTGCCAGCCAAAGCATTCCGGTTAGTCAAAACCAAAAAAAGCAAACCAATATTCCATGGTGGAATGATAAGTGTTCTGAGGCTATCAAGGACAGGAATAGAGCTTTTAAAATCTGCATAGAACATTACCAATGGACAATCTTAGTAATTAGCCAGGAAGATTATTAAAGAGGCTAAGTGAGATTCATGGAGACAGTTTTGCTCAACAATAGGAAGAGAGACCACTTTAAATAAAGTATGGATGATGATTAAGAATATGATAGGCAAATAGAAGCCTCCTCGGGTTTCTGTTTTAATTAAAGATGGGACCCATGCAATTTCAGATATGGAAAAAGCCAATATGCTTGCTAGAGCTTTTGCAGACATACACAAGGGTAGCCACCTGGAGGAGCGGTATAAGAAAAGGAAAGAAGAGGTACTGAAAATAAATAGGAATATCTTAAATACCAAAGAGTCAAATATGCCTATTATGGATCCTGAAATTAATATGTCAGAACTTAAAAGGGCATTGAGTAATACTGCATGCTCTGCACCAGGGACGGACAACCTGTGTTATACTATGTTTAGAAAATTGCCTGATAATATATTGGGGAACGTTCTTAACCCTCAGAGGTCGGCAATCACGCCGGCGTGATCTGCTCGCTTTTTTCCTTATCAGTTGAATTGAGACCCGAAATACTCTTTTGACTTTGATTTTACAAACAAGTTTCATACATCAATCGATTCTGTTAAATGTGTATTATTTTTGTGTATACTCACAATAAAAACAAAGTGTTGTGCTTTTTGCCAAATAAAGAAAAATAAACACGAAGCGAGTTCTGCCTTCTCTCTGCCATTCTGAAACACGTCCGAAAATGACCTGTAACTCAGCGAATACTCAGTCAAACAGGCATACAGACACACAGGCATGAAGCTTGAATTCTCTTCTTTTAAATGAAGTAATTTATATAAAAAACAAATATTCTTATCTTGTGAAATCTGTATTAAAAGAGAGCGATTCCAGTCGACCTCATTAGAGCTGATTCAGATGTAATGTGACTCCGCCCTCGGAGAGCGCGCGCTATTCAAACGCAAATGGCTGAGGCAATCCGCGCAATTCTGTGAACGCCCCCATCAGCTCGAGAAAACACACAAGTTTATTCAGATCATTACTTGTTTACACCGTCTCGCAGCGCTGTGAGGAATAATAATAATGGAAAATGTAGGCTACCTCAGAAGTGCGGGTATATCGAGGAGCGAGCTGAGGAATACTAGTAAGTTTTTTTCCTTCTCACGTGAATCGGGTTTCTGTTTATGAATGAATGAACGGCAGAGATGCGCGCTGTTTACCACAGCTGGAAAAGACAGTTTAAATTTAAATCGCGTGTGTGAATGAATGATGATGTTTTAGCAAACTGTATTGCTATACTGAGATGAGTAAAAATCGACTGAAATATGTTGAAATAAAATGTAGGCTATTTGTATAAGCAACGTATTAAACTGCAAATTAACAATATGCCCTAATATTTCATGAAAACAACGTTACAGTCAGGCAAAATATGAAAGACAACATCTTGTTGACTAGATTTGGGTACAGTTTTTACTGTAGAATATACTGCCACATCAAATAAGCTTTTGTTTAGCAATTTCTATATATAAAATACTATTTTTGTCAAAAATAAAGTCATCAACTAAGATGTTAGCTGTTCCAATGTTGACTATATTCAAACTAATGAATACATAATAAAATGTAGGCCTATAATCAGTTTTTTTTACAAAGAAAGAGTACACTTGAAATATTGTTGAAATGGTAATTATTGTTGTAATTGTAACCTTTTTAATAAAATAGCAAAACATATTTACAAGATAGATGTAAGCAAAATTTTAAATGGTCAATATAAGTCTTCTTCTAAATATATCTTTTGTCCTTGCATTGTGGCTCAGTCAGTTTCACACCTGAGTGAATGGCTCATCATTATGCAGAGTGGGTGGGACATTGTATTCTCAGGTGTAAACCACTCCTCGTTCACGCCCCCCTCGCATATTGGCTTTCCAAGCAAAACCTGTTTTACATCAATTTAAATCAATGTATGGTTTTATGTGAACGATAAAGCAAGACTATTTTCACATAATTTTGAAGAAAAAACTCTAGGCGAGGACATCCATTAGTCAAAAGTCTTATTGACACATATTTACTATGTGTTTTGTGGCCTTATTTCAGAAATTTTAGTTTTTTCAATAACCATGCATAAACATTATTCTCTCAAAAATGAAAACATGTACATACACGTGGCTCACATATTATGGTAGCCCTGTTTGTGCTTTATAGAGTGTAATTACACCTTTGCCATTAATATGTTTATAAGCAACTGAAAAAAGCACAAATGTCAGGGCATGTCAGAACATCTCAAGGGCCCCAAAAACAGCCCAGACCCCAGAGGGTTAACAACATATTCAAGAGATGACAATTTTGGGATTCCGTAATAAAAATAAATAATATTGTTAAGGATAAAACGGTGGGTCACATTAGTAGGGTAGGGTTAAATATAAGAACTTAAATCAACCCTAAATGTATTCACAAAATAAATGGGCAGCAGTTTCTTCAAAAAGACCACAAAATGAGCAAGTTTAATCAATATCAAGATATTTACAGATAGATGAATTAAACGTGTCGTTCAAATCTTTTAAGTTGTTGCGCGTGTGATAACGCGTCGTAGGTAGGGATGGGAATTGATAAGAATTTAACGATTCTGATTCCATTATCGATATTGCTTATCGATCCGATTCCTTATCGATTCTCTTATCGATTCTTATTGGGTGAGGGAATAAGTACAAATTTGTTTGTATTAACTCGCTTTAATATAATTATGATCAGAAGACACAGCACAGAGTATACACAAATTATGTGTAGCAACCTCAGAACAAACCCGAAAAGTAGGCGAGCTACTTCTCAAAGTAAAGTCCAGGGACCTATAGCCTAGGGCAGTGTTTCTCAACCTGTGTGCCTTGAAAGATTATCAAGAAGAGTGCCTTAGGATTAGGAAATTGACAATTTTCACATTCATTGGTCCGGACAAAAAAATAAATAAAACTGCCATTTATGTGCCATAAAAACTAAAAACACAGACTGAAAACAGTTTAGGAAGAGCTTGTGTCTTTTGGAATATTAACAGTGCTCATTTGGATTAGGCTATTGAGTTACTAAAACAATCTTTGTCAAATAATACACGGGTTTTCTTCACATTTTGAACGTTTTTGTTTCCATTTGTTTAATTTCAAGATCTGATGTGACTTATCCATTGTTGTTTTTACAGCTACAAAGCTGGGAGCACTAAATGATATTCAGTCACATTATACACGCTTTTAACATTAAATAAAGCACAAAAATAGTACCTGATATTATCATTGCCACACTTTGAGATTGTTGTTCCAGCGCGACGTCGCAGTAAAATAGTATCCGTTTCAAATAGAATCGTCGCGTGTCGCGGCTGGTTAAACTTTGATTAACATGGAAAATGATACTTTTTATCGCGTGTCGCGCCGTCGCGTCACATGTAGTTAGGACGCGGTCAGAGCGCTTCTGCCTCGATGCCATGTTTGCTCATAGTGTTTGCTACGTTCTGAACCAAAACAACGCAGCACGTGTGTGACGTCGTGTCACATTTGAACGAGCGGAACCGATAAGCGGAATCGTTAAGCAGGCATGCTAACGGTTCCAAGGAATCGATTTACTGGGCACCGGTTCTGAAGAAGAACCGGTTCTCGGTTCCCATCCCTAGTCGTAGGTCACATGATAACGTCAACATGGTGGTTTGCATTCATACTCAACGAGATCTGACTATAAAGTACCTACTCTTTTAGCGCTCGTTAAGTAAGTACTTATTGAAATTAAGTACCTACTCATTGAGTATGCGGTTTCAGACGCAGCCATTGCCTGTCGCTGGAATTTTATCGCGTCGCTTGTAGTTAGGACACGGTGTTATACTCCGCACAGCCACAGCGGTCTGTTATCAAGAAATAACAGACCACGTTCTACATTGGAATTCAACCAAGCCATGTAATAAAATAAGTTAATAAAATAAGCATATATCACCACCAGGTGCTTTAGTTATTTTGTTTATCCCAGAGCCGTTAAATATGAACGGCTCTGGTTTATCCTATTTACCTGCATTGCCCTGTCAATGCAAATGTGCGCATTTTAACTAGTGACGCCTAATTTGCATACAGAACGTCCCCAATGACTTACATCAAGAGTCTTTCCCCTTGAAATTTAGAAATCTAAATTGGTGAATTTAGAAGAAATCTACAGATGCAAACAGATGGAGGATACACTCTAAAAAATGTCGTAAATCTGAGTAACTGCATCTGGTACATTAATAAATAAAACTGAGTAGAAATAAGTTAACATTAAACATTAAAAATAACAATATTTATAAATGAACTTTTTATGTATGAGTAGTTTAACTTTTTTTATTTCCTCTAAACCTTTATAAAATAGTATTCCATAGTACAACCACAAATACATACATGACATTGGCATATATAAATGCATATATTATGCATATATAATACAAATGATTGGAATATATAAAACCAGAAATATGCCAGTAATTTCAGGAGAAGGAAGGACAGCTGTTACAGAAAAGGATAAGGCAGAATTATTAGTCAAAACCTTTCAGAAAGCGCATAGTAAAGAAAATCTTGATGAGAGTTACAGAATAAAAAGACAGGAAATTTTAAATCAACATCAGGACATTTATAATAAACGACCTGATGGCGAAGGAGCATTAGATACTGATTTTAAAATATGGGAACTTAAAAGAGTAGTACACAAAATAAAACAATCAGCACCTGGACAAGATGGAATTTATTATATTATGATTAAATATGCAAATGATAAAATACTTAAAGTGTTATTGGATTTATATAATAAGATATGGGTAGAAAGAAAAATGCCGAAGTCATGAAAAACATGCAATAATAATTCCTATAGCTAAACCAGGTAAAGATGCATCGATAGCAGGGAATTACAGGCCAATTGCACTTACATCAAATTTATGTAAATTAATGGAAAAAATGATTGTAAATAGATTAAATTATATACTTGAGAGTAAGGGAGTATTGGCACCTAATCAATATGGTTTTAGGAAAGGTCGATCAACATTAGATGCTTTGGTAAAGCTGGAAACGGATATAAAAAAAGCTATAGCAGTTAAAGAGGGATTGGTTACTTTGACATGGAAAAGGCATATGACATGTTATGGAAAGAGGGGTTACTTATTAAAATGAAGAGAATTGGAATAGAAGGAAGAATGTTTAATTGGGTTTTAAGTTTTTTATTTGACAGAACAATTCAAGTTCAAGTCGGTGGTGAAGTATCTCAGATCAAAAGTGTGGAAAATGGAACACCTCAGGGAAGTGTAATTAGTCCTATATTATTTAATATTATGATAAATGATATTTTTGGAAATGTGGCACCAGGAATTAGCACTGGATTATATGCAGATGATGGAATCATGTGGGAAAGAGGAAGGAATATATCTTTTAATACAGATAAAATTCAGGAAGCCATAGAAATAGTTGAAAAGTGGTCAGTCGAATGGGGATTCAAATTTTCAATATCTAAAACATGTGATCAGATATTTACAAGGAAGAAAATTAAAGGGGAGAAAAGGTTAAAATTATATGGGGCTTCTTTAGAGAAGGTGTCAAAATTCAAAGTATCAAGGATTGTGGTTTGATGATAAATTAACCTGGAAGGATCAAATAGATTATATATTAAAGAAATGTGCTAAAGTTTTAAACCTAATGAGGGCAGTAGCAGGACAAGACTGGGGGGCTGACAATCGGGCATTTATGTTGGTCTTATGCGATCAACACTAGATTATGGATGCATTGTTTATGAGTCAGCATCATCAACGTTGCTAAAGAAACTAGATGTCATGCAAGCTAAGGCATTAAGACTTATTATAGGAGCAGTTAAAACCACGCCAATTGCAGTATTGCAAGTAGAAACATCACAAATGCCATTATATATAAGAAGACAGAAATTAGCTATGGCATACTGGATAAATCTTCAGGGACAAAGGGATAATCATCCTGTAAGGGAAGTCCTGAATGACTGCTGGGAAATTTTAAATGTAACCGGTAAAGGATTTGCTTGGAAAATAAAGGGGTGGGTTACTGAAGGTGGTTTAGATTTGATATCGTTTGCTCCAGTAGTGATAATGTCCCCAATTCCACCTTGGTTAATAGCACAACCTGAAATAGATACACAATTACACGAGAATAGAAGAGAAATGAGTGAAGCTGTTAGTTTAATTACATATGTAAGTGAATATATCAAAAACACACATTATTCATTTCTTCAAATATACACAGACGGATCAAAGAATGTAGATAATGGCAGGACAGGGGCTGCCTTCTATGTTACAGAGTTTGAGGTGAAAAAGGCTGGAAGAATAACAAATGGTACATCAATATATACGGGTGAGATGATAGCGATTTTAATGGCACTTGAGTGGGTCTATGAAGTTAGACCTGATAAAGTAATAATATGCACTCATTCAATGGCTGTTCTTAAGAGTCTACAATCCTTCGAAACAAATAGAACTGACATTTTAATAGAAATCATGATCAGGTTGTACAGTTTAAAACAAATGAGAATTATAATTCGATTTATGTGGGTACCAGCACACGTGGGAATTCAAGGGAATGAGGAAGCAGACAAAGTAGCAAAAGAGTCTTTAAAAATGGAAGAACCAAATATAAACGCATCACTCAGTAGAGCAGAAGGTAAACAGTTCATTTTAGAAGCTGCAATAGGAAATGGCAGACAGATTGGGATACATGTCATAAGGGGCGGTACTTTTATAGGATTCAAAAAACGGTAAAGAAAAGCAAAATAAGTCTCAATTTAAGTAGAAGAGAACAAATTATTTTTACACATTTACGAACAGGACATTCTAATTTAAATTACACTTTACACATTATAGGGAAGCACAACACAGGTTTATGTGAGGTTTGTTTGTTAGATGAGACGGTAGAACATGTTTTTAAGGAATGTAAAGCATATGAAGAAGAAAGGAGGATTCTTAAGGAAGATCTTCGAGCAGTAGGGTGCCGGGAATTCAATATAAATAATATATTAAATGATAGTCCAAATTCAAGGAAACAGATAAATGTAGTCATAAAATTCATCAAGAAGTGTGGGTTATATTATAGGATATAGAAATTAGATCATTCTCTTCACACTCCATCACAGTAGGTGGCGGTATGCACCTTTGAAGTTGGTTCGCAACCCGCCATAAAACCAAAAGAAGAAGAAGAAGAAGAAGAAGAAGACTTCCTCTTTGAGGTACCATGTGTCAAGCAGGAAAAGTTGTTTGGTGTCTTTCAAGGCTGTGTAATAGCAGATGAAAAACCAAGTTGATTAATGAGCAGCATAGAACTGAATTGGGAAGGTAAGGGTTGTGATTTATGAGGACTATAGTGAGTTTGTCTAGTTTTAACATGTTTGTATTTGTTTTCTGTTTTAGTGTTCTTATGGGAATTGTGTTAATTGGATATTAATTGAATTATTTAATAGGGAGATTTGTTTTTAAGTTTTATTTTATATTTGTAATTTGTGTTTTATGTTTTAATGGTTTAAAGGTTTTTAATCCTTGTAAATATTTTATAGGGCAATCATCAATTTGTATTCTTTCTTTGTTTTCTTTACAGTTGATGCATGATTGCTGTTTACTTTATCGAAAGCATTGGTGGTTTAATGGCAGGCTTGCGCACAATACAGAATTGAATTGAGAATGACTCCTTAATTCTTGAATTTGAATTGATGTCAAAAACAGAATCTAGAATTTGAATTAAAGGAAGCAGAATTGCAATTCAATAAAAATTCAAAGAAATTCATATACATATTTTAAGTGAAGTGTTTAACAATGAAGCTTTACAGTCAGATATGATTGCATTATAAATGATATTAGTTTGAACTACTTTCATTAAAAGGATATGTTTTCCCCAGCAATGAATGTTAAAAGCTCTAGTCACAGAACAAATAATTAAGTTTGATTTATTGTAATTGTAATTTGGTGGAACATGATGGAACATGACTCCATTTCCCAGAATGCTTTACTTTAACCAAATATTTAAAATGGTTGCTAAACAATCTGAGGTGGACATTTGTTTGAAAGCACAATTTGATGGGCAACACTGGACTTTAAGTTTCAGAAGTCCCTTACAACTTCACTCTGCACCTGCTGAGAGAATCTTTAGTGTTGCAGGAAAGATATTCAGACCAGAACGGTGCAGACTCAATGAAAACACATTTGAGGAGCTATTGAGAACTAGATGAAACAGTGTTGCTCAGTCATTTTTTGCATTGGAATAAATGATAACTGCATTTACAACAACTTTGTGTTTGTGTGATTACTTTGAAATGAAAATTACATTGGAACAAAACTAATTACACAACATTGAGGGGGACATTTATTTCAAGAATTTGATCAATTTCTTTTTTAGAACAAAATGTATGCAAGGTTGAGGAGTAAATAGTTACGTGAAATGAAATTTCTGTTATTAAATTACAAAATTAATGTAATTGTATTTTGTTGTATTACTGAGGTAAAATGTCTAATTCAATTAGTTACTAATCAACTTAAAACGAAATAGCTTTGCATTGATAAAGTTATCCAAATAAAGTAATCCAAACCACATTTATAATGGGTAACTAATAACAGTAAGCAATAACATTTCCAAAGTAACCTTCCTAACGCTGAATGCATGCGAGACTCAACACATTCTTTCTGTTGTGTGACTGTGTGGAATTTCTTTGAATTGCCATGAATTTAAATTCACTTCCTGTCATTTCAATTCAAATTCAATTCAATGTCCTGTGGGGCGGAGGAAACTCAATTCAAATTCCAATTCATGAATTGAATGGAGGCCAATTCTGAAATTCTGATTTTTGCACGAGCCTGCTTAATGGGTGTCTGAAGAGATGACTTTAATGTTGAATTGGGTCTTGTGTATGGAAGTGCCAAAGCGAAACTTGTGATTTAATTTGTGAGCTTGTCTTTTTGTTTTGTTTTGTTTGTTTTGGACCTACAACTGACAGCATGCGTTCCCATGTTCTTGTATATGGTTTACTCTGTTAAGGTTTGGGGAACAGATGGTAGTGGTTTGATTTATTTTACACTTGTGGAGGTTGCAGTGAAATTGTGTTTATTGAACTTGTGAGTGTGCACATAGTTTCAGAGCAATTTCCAATGGATAGGATTGGCAACCCTGTTGTCTCTAACGGTTACAATTTTTTTTCTTTTTTTTTTTCTTTGCCGTCTCTGACTAACCCATGTGCTCTTTGTGAATATTGTGTAATACAATTTAGCCCTATTCGCACTGGATTAGTATTATCTGAGGACCTCATGTGATTTAGAAATTACCCACCCAGATCTGATTTTCGGGTTAAACGAAGCCTGTGATTTTTTTGATTTTTTTTACCCGATTTTATGGACTTATCCAGCACTTATACCACAAATTTAATTTCTTGTGCCACTCATAGTTTTTGCGTGTATATGATAGTTTTCGCGTGCATAAACGCACTTTATGGCATGTAATACGCACGCACTCCACACAACACTCCTAATCCTAAGATTTACAGTGCGTAGCATATAAATGTCACATGCCTGTCCTGTCTTGTGCTGCACATGGGTGTTTTGTTATTTTGGGCCATGTGCTCATGTCATTGTCTGATCCCTCCCACTTGTTATCTGATTATTGTTTGAGTTCTTCCACCTGTTCCCTCCTGATTAGTTTCCCTTTATAAGTCCCCTCTTGTTTGCGGTCTGTGTCGGTTTGTTGTCTAATGTTTCCTGTTCCCCAGTAAATTCATGTTTTGGTTTTGTATTTTCTAGTTATGTTTTTTCTCCCTCGTGGGTTTTGTTTTGTATTTGTTTTTCTTTTATAAATAAACATCATTTTCTGCACTTGAGTCCTCGAACCTTTTTGCACTCAACCCTACCGTGACAATAAATGCACGCAAAAAAAACAAAACAAAAAAAAACATTTTTGGCGTATAAATAGCACGAGAAATTAAATTTGGTATAGGCCTTTCATGAGATCGTCATAAACAGAATAATATTCCTTACCTCATGCTGCTGTGTCATTCATCTCCATCTAATCATTCTTTTTGCTCTTCTGATGGTTGTCAGCTTTCTCTTACTGCAAATTGTGTATAGTTGTATGGTGTATAGCGATATGACCCAGCATCCATACTATCAAAACACTCCAACGCAGCCTCCATTCTTCGCGAAAGATGGATAAAAAAGCGCACAGGAAACAAAAACCTTTAAAAAAAATTATAGACGACCCCGCCAAATCACAGAGATGCAAATTCGCACGGGACTAATATTATCACGGGACCTCGGTGTTCGGCGAAATATGGTAGGTCATTTGCGGGGGAATTTTTACTCTACAAATTACAGACATGGCCGATTCGCGCGGGATTAAGATCACAGACAACCTCCGCAATTATTACAAATTACTAGAGGTCACCCGGTAATACTTATCCCGTGCGAATAGGGCTTTTGTTATATTTGCAACGAAACGCACTGTGTTTGTGGCCCTCTCGAGTTCTCCTCATCCCGTGCGAGATGATGGGGTTACATTGATTTCATGTCAATAGATCCTGTTTTCTCCTCATTCATTATGCTGATGTCTTCAGATCTGTAAATGGCAACATTAAGCTCATTTTATTTCAACAGATTTGAGCAAACGACACGATCAGCTATTGAGACATCGACAAGATATAGGTAAGTTTCATAACACTGTTTATTTCAATAATCTGGATTTAAACACGTTTCATATAAAACATTATAAAAAAAATAAGAGAATCTCAACTGTTGCTTTATTTGTTTCTTGCAAATCTGTAAATGTGTTTTTCTAAGTTTTATTCTTTCATCTTTATTCTTACATATATTTGGTGTCTGTTAATTGTTGAACTCATTCATTTTTATATATATTTTTTGCCAATATGTTAATGAGAGGTAAGATAAATGTAGGAATAAAGTATGAGGTTGACACTTTTCCATTAATTTACTTAAAAGTTACTTCTCTAGCCCTTAATCACTCCTAAAAAAGGATAGCACTTAAGGTCTTTGGGGTCATTTTGACCCCAAACTTTTAAAGAGCGATTGCATAAGGAAATATACATTTTTAATATGGAAAACTATATATAATTTTATTTACTTCTCAACTATACATTTATGCTGTGTTTTTGTGGATTTTTTTTACTGCACAATAACATAACTAGGCCATAAATTGGCTAATGAAAAATTATTTTTTTAAAGAAAAAATAACTTAAATGATGATCTTAATTAAATCTAAATAGTTTTTGGACATTGCTCTATGTGTTTATGTGAAATTATAATTAAAGAAAGAAAGTGCAATGACCACATATATCCAATAGAGGGCCATAGAGACTCATTCATTTTCACTTCATTGTTCTTGATGCTTCAACTTCTCCTCACAACTTTATGATATATATTTTGTGAATATTTATTTAAACAATTTATTTGAAATACATAAAAAATATGTAGTTTTGTCAGAGTTAGAATTTGTTGTTGTTTTCTGATATCTTTTGAATTATCTGCTTTTGCAAATTATTATACATACATTTGCAGAAACATTACAAGTCACCACTATGACATGACTGTAATGTGTGTGTGTGTGTGTGTGTGTGTGGGAACAAGCTTGTTCCATGTTGCATATGTGACATTTTTCAGATTTATGCCAGTTTTGTTTATTTTAATTGCCAATTTCTATAAAAATGCTCTCTGTTGCAGTCACATACATCTGTGTGTTTGTGTGTATGTGTGTGTATGAGATAGAAAGTTCGTTCTATTTTTTTTATGCTCTAGGACCAGACCTTGGTTTATTTGTAGAATTTTTCAGATTTATAATGGATTTAATTTTATTTTTTTGACAAACAAAATAAAACAAAGTCTTTTTTTTTTTCATTTTCCCATTCATTTTCAATGTGGGGTCATTTTGACCCCAAAGACCTTAAAAGGTAAAAAAAAAAAAAAATTACACACCTTTAGAACAACCAAATCAAGCCCAGTTTTTTTGAGCATGTTTAGATAGATTATTTAGGAAAATTCACAGAGTTTCATGCCCCTGAGATGAAGGTAACATTTTTTTAAAAATGAAGGAAAAGTCCATTGGGGTCAGATTGACCCCAAAGAGTGATTAAGGGCTAGATCAGTTTTTCCCAACCTTTTTTCAGTCAAGGCACCCTTTGAAAATGTAAAAAATTGTGTGGCACCCTAGTGCACTAGTTTTATTAGTGGTAGGCATAGATTATTTTTTTTAATCTAGATTAATCTCACTGTAATCTTGGAATTAATCTATATTCAAATGGCTCATTTGAATTCTGCCGAAGGCATTCAGATTATGTGTGCTACCCAAATAATGACTAAAGGGCACGTGTTTCTTAAATACAAAGTGACATTTTAAAAGAACTTGTGAAGAAATGCCAGAGATTTTTTTTTTTTTATTAAAACTAACATAATAAAGTATGATTTTTATTTTTTTACTTTGAGCAATGATGGAGCTATAATAGACTCTTCTTATGAGCATATAAAACAAAACAGATCCTTGGAAAAAAATAAATGTAGCCTAATATTGTACAAGTTATAAACAAAGGTCTATTTTTAGTTCAGATTAACATTTGAGGGCAGCAATTTTATTCATAATGTCAAAATAAAACCAATGTAATGTTACTTGAAAGCATTATAGCCTACTATTCCTGCCAAACTTTTACTACAGTAAATCCATGGTAAATGTTGCAGATCTGTGGACACTGGATAGTCAGTTCATGGCACAATGTTTCTTCCAGGCTTCCACACTCTGTTTGATCCGTTAATCACGGATTACGGAGAAATGTGAATGTTTCTCACTAGATCTCGCAGCGATGTTATTACTTCTGTGGCGAATTCAAATGCTTTCTTTACCGGATCTCTTATTAGCGCTGTGTAGTAACAGTGTCGCATGATCACGATCGGCTCGCGCTGCTTTGGTCCAAACTGATAAACAACGGTCCGTCAACCACACAATAACGAGTAGCTCAGTTTCGTTCCGTTTACATTACGTTTGCCATTTGATGTTGGGCAATGTTGTGGTCGCGCCAGCATCTCTAACATTATGAGCGCGCTTGCCACGCGTGACCCGCCTACATTTGAAATAACGAAATTTTGGTCGGCAGGAAAAATGGTCCAACGAACCGTTCGGTTTGAAAATGCGTACCGAACACCGAACTGAATTCGGCTAGGTATACATCCGCACTAAAATATCAAGGTGAAAGTCGTCATAGCTTGCGCAGTATAGACCCAGCTCCCAACCCAACTTTGAGAATAAATTAACGGGGATAATTTTTTTTTTATCGCCCGATAAGAGTCTCACGTTAACGCAGCACGTTAACGCCGATAACGGCCCACCACTAGTTTTTATATTGGGATCATTTTGTTATAATTGCACAACATAGCTTGTTTTTAATATATTTTATGCAATAATTTAATAGTTAATCTCCAAACTAATGTAGAAACAACATAAAGACAGTATATTTCAAATAATTGTTTACTGGCATCTTTTTATGAATGAAGTGTTATTGGATTCTGATGTCACTGCTGCACATGTGGATCCCACACACACATCCCAATTACTCACAACTCTTAACGTTCATTTAAGACTTTATTTAACTAATTTAAGACTGCTCTCATGAGAAAACTCAAAGCGAAAGCGCGAAAGAAGTCGATTCTGGCGTGCATCGTTCTGCGTCATGTGTGTCAGCATCACAGGCAGCGCATTCTCTTTTGTATTTTCTTGCTTGCATGGTTAAAAAGCATTTGCATTAAGAAGAACTTGATTATATAATGCTACGCTAGCCAAAGGATGACAAAAAAACAGATGCTGCTTTAATTGCATTAAATATTTTTAAAGCGTTAAACTGAAAAACATTAATTGCACGTGTTACCGTTGACAGCAGCACAGACGATGTGAATATGCGGCAAGACGGACGTTGTGACAATGTTTTCGTGTGTATTTGACCGTAAGCGCAACAATGAAAAATTGGGAGCTGTATGTGGACGCACTGAGGCACGGGAATAAAATCGCGCGCAAGTGCAACCTCCGCAATTCAACGCCGAAAACGTATGATTTGCATTTTTATTCTAAATTTGTGCGCATTATTTGTTGTTATTCGAGACTTCCGACGATCCGAGATTGATGGTGTAAAAAATTTTTTTTACACATTTTAGCAATTTTTAAATGTTTGGAGTTTTTACATGGCAGCCCTGCTCTGACCACAAGGCACCCCAGATAGATAGATATGTGACCATAAATAATTAAAATGTGTGAATTTAGAATAAAAACATAAACTCTGTAAGTGATTTCTTCTTGATTTTGTCAGATCTGCTCCTCCTCCTTCAGTGAAGCTCCTCCTCCTCCTTCAGTGAAGCTCCTCCTCCTTCCATGAAGCTCCTCCCACTGCAATTCACCAATAAATGCTGGAATATTCCCATCAGCTACAAGTGAAGACGAGCATCAAACCATCAGGAAGAGCTGAAATCTGCAAAGACAGAGTTTATTGAAGGACAGTGAGAACATGAGAGATCCAGAACACTGCAGAATGAAACACACTGAAGAACAAAGAGGTTGGTGTTTATTCCTGATTCTTCATTAGTGAGGCTGAAGAACATTAAGGTTATAAAGCAGTTCATCAGATTTAGCTCTGTTATAGTAGGACAAATCTAGTTGTGAATTATAATTAAAGCAGCAAATAATATGAACTGGGTGCAAACATTTTTTTTAACAAGGATGTTTGTTATCTGTAAGTCAATATTAGTTTTATCTGAGCATTTTTTTCTGTTTATTTTACATCTGGTTCACAATTACTGCAACCATGTTACCAAAATTATGGATATGTCTTAATACAGTTTTTGCGCATTCCAAAATATTGTTGTTATCTTGCTAAAACACCAACATTTATAAAAAAACAAATTAACAAATAGTCTTTGCTACACATGGTTTAGTTTGTGTAAAAACAGGGAGTGTTAAAATTATAGCATTATTGTGTATTTTTAAAATGTTAATAGTTTAGGTAGTTGCATAGTTTATCAAACATTTAATAGTTCTCACTTCAAAAATGTGATTTACTCAGAGCCCCTAAAGGGACATGATGATGGAAAAACTATATTTCATTGTTTTTGCGTTCTTTAGGGTTGCAAATGAACAAAGACGTTTGCTTTCCTGCTCCAACCCCCTCTTTCTTACCACAAGGGCCATTAGTGATCCGTAAAGAAGTGCTGATAGTGATAAAGGTCTGTCGGCCAAGATGTGTGTGTACATCTGAGGTTTGCTAAATGTCACACCTTCAGTACAATGTGGGAAAGCTGTAATCTGCTGATTGGTCAGTTTAATTGTCTCACATTTGGTTTCAATCACATGTTCAAAAGGATTAAAGAAGATTGTGAGGCTTTGTCTACAGCTGGTGTTAAGATGCGTTTTGGTCAGTTGATCACAAGTATTCAAGGGCCCATTCCCGTTTACACCTGGTGTTTCAAATCTATCTCTATTGTCCACTTTTGTTCTGCTTCTTTGAGGGGACGGTCTATGGGCAGGTAAATGTACGGGCTTTCAATATAATGGGTGAAGTAAGCTCATGCAATTTGCATGTGATCATGACCAGAGACGGACAGAAAAATAGACGAAGAGTTTTGTTTCTGCTCTTAAAGCTGCAAGTCCACGTCAAACACAGAGTTTTCCTTCTTCAAACCAAACTTGGGTCTTCAGCCAACAAAGTTGAAATGCCGTCTGGCTACAGCGCTTCCCATAATGTTTACGCATTTGTGTCTGTTTGAACACACTCGACCACATGAGCGTCTACACTACCAAAGCAATCCGGTTGAATGTGTTTTCGACTACCTCTGGAAGTGGTCAAAAGTGGACAAGCTCAAATTGTTTTAGACCCTGTTTACACCAGTGTTTAGCATGTCCACTAGTGATCGGATTGTCGAAAACACTTCTCAATACTAGGTGTAGACAGGGTCTAACTGTTGCTCTAACTCTTCTTTTTCTGCTCTCTGTTCTTCTTAAAGCCCTTTGGCCAAAATAAAGTGAGTACTGCGTTAGTAACTGAATTACATCATTACAAAAGTAACTAGTTACCAGGGAAAATTACTATTGCGTTACTTAAAAAAAAAGTAAAAATATAAGAAATGTCTTGGATATACCCCTAATGTGAAATGTTAAATGAATGAAATAGACACTAAATAGAACATCTTATTATTATAAAACATTGTACACTAATCTACACTAGTTTAATGTTGCTGTGGGACAATGTGAGAGACACCTATTAACTTAAATATTAAAATATTATCACTACTATAGTGGAACAACAAAACAATAGATGGTTTAGAACTTCTAATATTTATTGCACAAGCAACAACTGGCCAACAAATAAATTATGCCTCTTAAGAAATGTACAAAAAAAAAAAAAAAAAATTGAAATAAAAATATACATACACACACTAGTGCATATAATTAAAATGATAAAACTCACACACCTTTACAGCTGGTAGACATACTGTATAGCTTACTTGAAGTAATTTTAACAAAAAGTGCTCTCAATATAATACTGAACAATGTACCAACATAAATAATAATGATAAAATATAATCTTTTGGGGGTTTATTTTTATAACCTAGAACGTCATCATCAGAGGTTATTTTGGAGGTTTTTTTATAACCATGTTGTATAAACTAATTAAAACATTGCATATGATACCAATATGCTACAGAGATTATTCTAATGCTGAAATGTGTAATTTATTTATGCTCGGAAACACTCGGTCTCTCTCACGCACTGTCGAGTTCGCCTCGTTTTTGTCAGAGAATGTCTAATAAGAGGAGAACTTCCACTCTCAGTGAACTTCCGGCTTCTGAACTGGCTCCACATGAGGGCGCTCACAGGACGAGTGCAGAATGAATGGAGGTCTATGGCGCTATACCCCTCAAAATCCACTTTTCTCAGGATATAATTTTTTGTCTAGTAATTTGAATGTTGTATTCGAAAGGAGATGCAAAGAAATTACACATTGCTGGGTGTTAGATTTTTTAGAGTCACTTATTTGCTTTAAAAAGTCTTTTAAAATGTCAATGACGTCATACACATCGTACGACCAGAGATACTGCTTTACGGCAATCCTTCAGTCACTCTGGTGCGTTCGCGCTCTGCACTTTCTTTTCTCTCGAGGCGTCGACAACACAGCTGACACAGGTAAACACACAACACAGCTGACACAGGTAAACACACGTGCTAGAAGAGGTTTTGTTTTGTTTGTTTCTGGCCCCGCTTCGGATGCCACGATGCCATCAAGCGGTATCTCTGGTCGTCATCAGTCCTTCACTGACCAATCAGCGTTCATTAGCAGAATGCTAGCATGTTATGGGCAACAACAACTCAACCTGTAAGAAATCGAAAGGACATAAGAACTCGTTCATTCAACTTTCGACCTATAACCCATGTTGAACTTGCAAAACCTACAATCAAATCTGAGATTTCCCAACGGCAATCGGGTGAAAGACAAATTTAGCCGTCTAGCCCCATAGACTCCCATTCATTCTGCACTCATGGGCGATCGCCCCCAGTGGAACTCTGGTGGAACTACAACCAAAATTCGGTACAATAGGACTTAATAGGAGTGGCCAGGCTCTCCGTAGACGGGCTCTGCTTTTGTCCAGTCCGGCGCCTCATAAACACACACACACCAGAGAAAATGGCTGAGAGAGAGCCTACTCGGATGAAAACCGCTTCAATGAGCTCAATTATAGTAACGCCGCATTTTATTGTCAACAGGGGGAAACTAACTAGTAATTAGTTTGATTACTCGTTACTGAAAAAAATAACGCCGTTAGTAACTCTATTTATAACGCCGTTATTCCCATCACTGATTGCAACACAATATAATGTGGCTGTAATGGAACCCAAACATGATGGTTCGGTACAGCAGGAGACAACTACACAACTAAACATACTTTTTTTTTTTATTAAACTGTTTTTAAAAAAATGTTTGTATGTGTTTAAATAAATTCTATTAGAATATTTTTTCGAAAGGATAAAAAATCTATCTTAGCTAATGCTGTAAACTATATGGGGAGCCCTTAATTACACATTGCTGTATTATAAAAGGTTACAATTAACAACTGAGCTCAAACTATGTGCTATTTATTTTTAGATATAATAACCAACACACAAATAAAAATATGTACGGTAAATTGCACATACGGCAAGTTTTGCTTGCTAAATCTAATTATAAAGTAAATTTTCTGCTCCAATTAATTTTTGAAATAGAATCATTTACACTGGCTGTTGTTTTCATGACAAATTTATTTACATTAAATAAACTATTAAATAAATACATTAAATAATCAAAACATTACTAACAGGTTAAAGTATCAAAGTTTCTTGCGGGAACACAAAAGCATTGAAATTTTTTTTTTTTCTCACAACCAAATGTCCCTTTATTAGGGGCTCTATAGATCTGTGACTCTAATGAATAAAAAATAATGTCTAGTACATTAATGTACCCCTTTCATGGAAAATTCCAGGGAAATAATGGATCAAAATCATCATAATCTTGTTGTTGTTTGAACACAACTCAATATTTTCTGCCAGTACATCTGGGTTTTATATATATATTTATATTTTCAATACATATTTTTCTTTGATTGATTTACTGAGCACTTTTTAACTTTAATTTCAGGCCCGGTGGATGAGAATGAAGAAGGGAATGAAGTGGAGAAACATCAAAGAAGATCTCAGAAATCTTTCACTTGCACTCAGTGTGGAAAGAGTTTCACATACAAACAGAATCTCAATGTTCACATGAGGATCCACACTGGAGAGAAACCGTTCACATGTGATCAGTGTGGGAAGAGTTTTAGACATAAAGGACACCTTAAGAAACACATGAGGATTCACACTGGAGAGAAACCGTTCACATGTGATCAGTGTGGGAAGAGTTTTGCACGACAGGGACACCTTAAGTCTCACATGATCATCCACACTGGAGAGAAACTGCATGAATGTGATCAATGTGGTAAAACATTTTTGAGGGCTTCAACCCTGAAGAGCCACATGACAGTTCATTCACAGGAGAAACCACATTCATGTTCTTTGTGTGGAAAGAGTTTTTCACGTCTACAGGATTTAAAAGAACATCAGAAAATACACACTGGTGTAAGAAATCATATGTGCTTTGAGTGTGAGAAGACTTTTATTACAGCTTCAGATTTGAAAAAGCACCAGAGAATTCACACTGGAGAGAAACCTTACAAGTGTTCACACTGCGACAAGAGATTCAGTTGGTCAGGACATCTGAAAACACACGAGAGGATCCACACTGGAGAGAAACCTTACAAGTGTTCACACTGCGACAAGAGATTCAGGGACTCAGGACATCTGAAAACACACGAGAGGATCCACACTGGAGAGAAACCTTACAAGTGTTCACACTGCGACAAGAGATTCAGGGACTCAGGATCCCTGAAATCACACGAGAGGATCCACACTGGAGAGAAACCGTATCACTGCACTGCATGTGGGAAGAGCTTCACTCAATTATCTACTCTACACAGACATACAAAATACAATCACAGTAAGTAGCTTATTTTCAGTTCCAGCACTTTCAAGTGCGATGCCACCTCTCTTTCCTATTAGTTTGTCTTAACCAGCCTCAACCACGGCTGTAGCCAGTGTCGTGGCAAAAACAATAACTAACAAAACAGCATCATCACATAAGAAAACATTCAGAGTCAAATTATATTAAAGAGAAGGAGTTTTATTCTCTTTAAGAGGCTTGGTCACACAGATCCTGCAGCTACCCAGTGATAGGAGCAAGAACCTAAAGATCACTGTTACGTCCATTTTCGTTTGAAAACGTATATTTTTCACTCCGTTTTGGCCTTCCGTCCACACTGAGACGGCGTTGTTATTAATGAAAACGAAGCTTTTTTGAAAACGCTCTCCAAGGTGGATAAATTTGAAAACGCCGGTGTTGTGTGGACTGTGGAACCGGGGGTATTTAAAAACGATGACGTAAATTTAGTCATGTGACGCATATTGTACCAATTAGGGTTGGGAACCGAGAACCGGTTCTTATCCAGAACCGGTACTGTTTTTGAAAAAATACCGGAACCGTGTGAAATTCCTACGTTTCGGTTCCGAAAACGGTTCTGTTGGGCGAAGTGCTGGAAGCTTATCCTTTAATAGCGACGTCTCACCTCATATTAAAATAGTAATGAATGCACTGAAAAGCCCTCGCGCTATTCAAATACGTTTTGTGTCAGATATCAACGCATAGAGAGAGAGATAATTAAAGACAGTAGAGCTGCACGATTAATCTTTAAAAGATCTCGATTCAAACACCCACGCGATCTTATTCCTAAATTACAAAAATCTCAACCCTGAACATTCTAATCTGTTTGCGCTTTCGTCTACCGAGAGACAGCAGTTGTCAATATGAAACAGCTTTACAATCACACAGATATTTCTGTTACAAATATTCAAATGATCACAGAAGTACTGAGATAAAAGTTTATAATTCGAGTATAAACACTGATGTCTACGGTAGCAACCAAAATATTGTAAATCACCTTTTGAAAGTCGCTGCCTTCAGATAACGAGTGTATCGATTACATCTGATGCTTCAAAACATTCATAAAGACGCAGTCCGTAACTTCTTTGTGTTCAGAAATTACAAAATGTATACAATGAGCGAGTGCATCATGAATGCCTTTTTTTTCAAACCGTGTTTTTGTCTTATCCTGAATTACTACGTTAAGCCTGCAATAAGCGTTTATACTCGGACTATACTTTAGACTGGCGGATCGCAGCCGCTGCGGAGTAGCCCAGTGCCTGCGTTACTCGTCATAGACATAAATAGAGAGAAGTAGCTCCGGCTACAATGTTCTTCCGCAAGACGCGTGCAGTTCTGTTTATTAACTGCTAGAGCGCTGATTTATCCACTAATGAAACAAGTAAAGTCTTTATCAATCATTCAAAACGATTTTAAAAATAATCTGTTGTACACACATCTTACATGGATGTTCAAGCATATTCTACCCCTTCTGAAAGTATTAAAAAATAATATTTTTTTTGCAAAAATTGCTTAAATAATATGTTGAATTTGTTGACATTACCAATCTGTTAAACTCATTTGACAAGTATAAGAAAGTTATTGAGGGTAGCAGAGTGTTTCAGTTTTATTTTATTTTAATTTTTTTTGTAACTGCTTAAGTGGAAGTGGAATATCTTTTTTTCTTGTAGGGAGGTGGATGTCATTTATTTTAGAAATTACCCTTTTTCTCCTGTGTTTGAGTTAGAGAGGAAGTCAGAATATCTCTGTATTTTTATTTTATTTTGATAGGTAAGTTATTTTGTAAAACCTTAGCCAGAGGAACCTTTTGTTTATTGTTTTGACCTTTCCCCTCCTGAAGCCTTAAGTATCTTTTCCACATTCTGTTAAATAAAATACCTCACATGATTGAATTGAAAGAAAACCCACACAATGTTTTAAGGAAATAAAAAGGGAAACAGTAAAACTATTATTTTTTCCACAACACCAGTTATGAAGTCCCCGAGGTCCAGACTTCAGTATATTTCTGAGGTGTATATAATAAAGGTTGTGAAATAATTCGCTAATATAGTATTAACTCTACTTTAGTGCTGCATGGATATTGCACAGCTCCAAGATCTTCTCGACAAAGATCATAATGACAAAGATGAATTAATGAGATTAAGAAGAGGATCTATGAGCTCTGGAAGCATCTCTTTCAGTAGCTTAGTCGGTAAAGGGTCTAACATACATGTTATTGGTTTAGATGATTTAACGAGTTTAGAAGATTCTTCCTCTTTAAAAGTAATGAACGAATCAAATTGTTCCTCAGGGAGACTACAATGCACTGCCTGATGCGAAAGTGTAGGCTAGTAGACGGTTGCATTATAGCTATAATTTTCTCCCTGATATCATCAGCCTTATAAGTAAAGAAGTTCATAAAGTCATTACTGCTGTGCTGCTTGGAAACGTCTGGGGTTGAAGCTTTATTTTTCATTAATTTAGCCACTGTTTCAAATAAACACCTAGGATTATGTTTATTTTCTTCTAATAGGGTTGAAAAATAAGCAGATCTAGCAGCTTTTAAGGCCTCTCTGTATGCAATCGAGCTTTCCATGAAATGCGAAATACCTCTAGTTTTGCTTTCTTCCAGTTGCGCTCCATTTTTCTGGCTGTTCTCTTAAGGGCCCGAGTGTGCTCGTTGTACCACGGCGTTGGACTATTTTCTTGAATCTTCTTTAAGCGCAACGGAGCAACTGTGTCTAAAGTGCTGGAAAAGAGAGAGTTAAAAGTTTCTGTTGCAATATCTAGTTCTTCTAAGCTATCCGGGATGCTGAGATGATGAAACTGATTAGGACGATTATTGATAAAGCAATCTTTAGTGGCAGAAGTGATTAGGGATCGACCGATATGGATTTTTTAGTGCCGATGCCGATACCGATTTTTTTTCATCAGCCTTAGCCGATGACCAATACGGGCTGCCGATTTTCTTGATCCGAAATCTAAGTTAATAAAAATACAGCTGTTCATTCAGCTGTTCTTTTGTTCATGTTATTCACAGTGCATTAGGCTAACTAATGTTAACAAATACAACTTTTGATTTCAATAAGGCTACTATAAATGGTTAAATTAACATTATCAAAGATTAACAAATGCTGTAGAAGTGCAGTTTATTAATAGTTAATGTTAACTAATGAAGTTAACTAGAGTTTAATAAACTGAACTTTATTATAAAGTGTTACTGATTTGTTATACACCGATCCAGACGTCTGGTGAGTTCAGTGTTGGATAGATCAGTTGTTATATTGCCATACATTAAAGAGGACATATCATGCTAAATCCACTTTTTTAGCCCTTAAATGCATTTTGTTGTATATTTGGAGTGTTTAGAAGTACAGAAAAGTTGAAATTATTCTCTTCAGGTGCTTCCTTGATATCTTTATATTCTGTTTTGGTCATATTTTTCAACCTGTTCCGATTTTTCTGTAATCTATGACGTTTTATGAACTATTATGTCACAGTATTTGCAGCGGAACTGCCAAATAAGGACATTGACTTTCCGGCCCAACACTTCGAGCAATCCGCCATTTTTATTTCTCGCTGCAATTTTGTAGTCCAAGCTAAAGGATGCAGAAGTTACGAGAGGGTAAGTTAAATTGTTGTTGGATGTAGTAACCCACACGCTTCATTACACCGTCTAATGTAGATGAGCAGCGCTTGCGACAGGGAGCATGTTTAACTGAAAGAACGAGCAGAGAGAGAGACCCGGTCGCGCGCGCACTCTCTCTCTTCGGAGCCAGGCAAAAGTGTAAACAAGACTTCACCGTCTCCAAACTAGACGCTGTCTTGCTCTCTCTCCCTCGCACATATTAATTAAAATAAATCGACACGGTGGTAAAAGGTCGGAAGACCAAAGTTTCATGTGTAAATACAGTACACACCATTGCGATACATCCATATGAAGACATTGTTCTGCAGTTTCGTCGTCTTCATTTTCATCTCGCTCCGGCTCCGACTCTGGCTCGAACATGTAAGGCTGGCTGGACAAGTCTTCCGTTGTTGACATTTTGTTAATAACGTGTGAATAAAACGTTTCTGTGGCGCTAGATAATCGTATCTCTGCTATCAAACTACAAAAATGGCCGAACGGGGTGGAGTTGAACCGAGTGTGGGCGGGGTATGAAGTGTCTCAATTGTATTTAAAGAGACGATTGTATCCAAAACGAGTTGCTCTCAGACGCACATCAGAAAAGGGGTAGAAAAGGGTCCTGTGGAGCTATAATAATGAGGAATTCAGACCCAAGCATTGCAGTTTCGCTTTATATAGACTACAAATGTATGATTTATATGTAAAAAGGAACGATTTAAAAGCATGATATGTCTCCTTTAAATAGAATCGGTTCAAATTAGTCATTAGTGCGTGAATCAGAGGTTTCATTAGCGGACGTGTACGTGTTTGTGTGATTATCCCGGCAGTTTAGGACATCGCACGCGATTTGTGTCAACACAGAAAACATTTCATCACTGGATAGGTTTTTGGGTTTATTGAAAGTGTGGTTTTATTGTCAGCTGAATGTGCGGAACGCTTTTCAGAGAAGATAAGGAAATGTTTTTTTTAGCACAAATCACATCCAGCGGTAATTCAGGAAAAAAAATGTCCCAATCCTCCACATGAAACTTCGCTCTTCCGACCTTTTACCATCATGTCAATTCTCAATTGATTTTGATTAATATGCGCGAGGGAGAGCAAGACAGTTTGAAGACGGTGAGAGTGTGCGCGCGCGCGGCCAGAGAAGGGCACGCTCTCTCTCTCTCTCTCTCTCTCTGCTCGTTCTTTCAGCAACATGCGACCTGTCACAAGCGCAGTTTTCAGTCATCAACATCACTCAGCGATCAAATAAGGCTTTGGCGGGATAAAAATTCACTTTAGCAACCGCAAAAAAACGCAATATGTGGCAGCCGGTGTTGATTCTGTTGCGCACTGCCACGAATTAGTCTATGTGTGGGAAACTGACTGGAGAGACCAGGGGCGGCCTTAAGCATCTGGGGGCCCGTTTCAATAACTAATATGGGGCCCTGCCCACATAAAATGTAAACATGAGCAGAAAAAGCAAGGATTCTTGTTGGTTTGCATCATATTATTTTATTACGCGCACTTTCAGCTTCATGAACAGGCACCAATGGCATGTACGTTTCATTTCCTATTTAAATTATTTCCCTGCTCAAAAAAAAAAAAACGTTTTAACCTTACGGAAAAAAGGCAAAGTATAAACACATAAACTACCGGTATTTATTTACTTCAGATCACCGTTCGCGGGGGCGGTAAACGTCGCCATGGTAACCGCGGCGCGACTCAAGTTCGACCAATCAGAGACGTCAGTGTTTTGCTTAGAATTATGGGTAGTGTAGTATTTCTCCAGAAGATCGCAAATAACAAGGTTGATTTTTATACTTTGTGGCTTTTATAGGAGCAGAAACTTTCGTTTCACAACCTCGTAGCTCGTGGTCAATCTAACTTGGATGGTTTAGGGGTCTCCAACCTTTTTTAGCTACTTTTTAAAAATGAAAGTGGCCGAGAGCTATATGCAATAATTAAATCTCTTAAATAATGTCTCATAACTCTCATATTAACAACTATGCTAACTGTTTTAGACCTAAACGAGTTATTGTAGGCCTATATATGTCACCCTTAATTGACATAAAAAAATATTATACTGTAAAAACACATAATTATTGATTTTATAGTGCATCATAACTAGAGATGAAATGGTATGAAAATGTAATTTCATGATTATAGTGACCAAAATGAGCATGGTTATCACATAATCCTGTTCAAAAAGTACTAATACTACACAATAAAATCAATTCACCAAGTTTTATGTCGAAAACCAGCAAATAACAAATAAACTTACCATCAATATGCACTTTTTGTTTACATAAACATTAAAATAGTAACATTAAAAATGATGGCCAAATTTGAAAGGAGTGTCTTGCAACATGTTACAAGTGTACAAGTGTACATCTACTAACATGTACAAGTTCAAATAAAGTTTTGACAAAAAAGTTTTTATAAAAAGATAAACCTCGCATATTTCAGCCTTTAAATCATTTTTATAAAAAGAATGATTCAAAAAAGGCAAAATACTGACATTTACAATGCACATTAGCTTATCTTTTATTATTAATAGTAAAATTCGGTCCGATTTTCCCGTGGCGCCTGTCGTTGCTATAGCCTACCATGCGCTCTCCACAACGACAGAGAAGTTTTAGCTAATGGATTTCCACTACCGATAAACACTTGCTGTAGCTCTGCTAGAAGATTTATTTACGGAGAATAAAAAAACACCCGTAGTTTGGGTGCACCCCCATCCTTCATATTGACTCGTTGCGCCTGGAAAAAATGAGCGCGTCGCTTCAATTATTTGAAATAACGAACTTGAGCGCGCAAAAGACGCGATATGTGAACGGCCCTTGGCGAGCTACCTCCAATCAGGCCACGAGCTACTCTCGCGAGTGACATGTTGGAGACCATTTTAGACATTATGTCTGAAAATAAATATCCTAGGGAGAAAATGAATGGGATTTTCCTGTTCTGTTGGGGGCCCCCTTGGAGGGCGGGGCCCGTTTCAATTGAAACGGGTGAAACATAGGTAAGGCCGCCTCTGGGAGAGACACACACCACACGCGTCCAAACCTCTGTCAGGTGGTCACTGAATAAAACTCCCACAAATACCACGGAACAACGTCGGCATTACTTAATCCTATGACCAGTGTTCGTAACAGCTAACGTTACCGTATGCAGCTTAGCTCTTTGCAGCTCCCTAAATACAATGGCAAGCAGTTTTATAGAGGCATTCGTGTTTTTCATTTGGACCCACAAACTTGCTTGGCTATAGTTGCTAGTACATATAGAGCTACGTGTTTCCACTTTCAAAGTGTATGGCAATATTTCAGCTAAGTCAAACAGTTAAAAGATGCTTTGGAAGTTTAAAACTTATCGTTGTCTTGAAGAGCAGATTCCAGCACTCTGTTAACTTAGTGGGGGAGGGGCAGTGCAGCGTCTCCAGCAACACAGAGCTGCCTGTGGACGCCTGTCTGTAAATGATGCCGGGGGGAAAACTATCGGCGAACGCAGCAGCCGTGTATCGGCCGATGCCGATTCACGTAAAAAACGCAAATATCGGCTAGAAGTGATAGGTCTAACATATTTATAACACGGGGTCGGCTTTGCAGCCTTGGCTAAATGAAGTTTATACGAGACTAGATAATGATCTGAGGTGTCATCGCTCTGCTGCAGAATTTCAACAGCATCAACATCTATTCCGTGTGATAATATTAGATCTAGAGTATGATTACGACAATGAGTAGGTCCTGACACGTGTTGTCTAACTCCAATAGAGTTAAGAATGTCTTTAAATGCCAATCCCAATGCATCTTTTTCATTATCTTTTTCATTATCTTTTTCACCAACAATTAGTACTTTATCTGCAGTCAATATTAATTTTGATTGAAATTCCGCAAATTCTTTGATAAAGTCTGTATGGTGCCCTGGTGGCCTGTATACAGTAGCCAGCACAAATCTCAAACGTGATTTATCATTTACACTATATATTTTTACATTAAGCACCAACACTTCAAAAGAATTATATTTAAAACTTGATTTCTTAGTGGTTTTGAAAATATTGCTATAAATTACAGCAACACCACCCCCTTTGCCTTTCAGACGAGGTTCATGTTTATAACAGTAATCTTGCGGGGTGGACTCATTTAAAGTAATATAATCGTTTGGTTTTAGCCAGGTTTCTGTCAAACACAGCACATCTAGGTTATTATCTGAAATCATATCATTAACAATGAGTGCTTTTGGAGTAAGGGATCGAATATTCAGCAACCCAAGCTTTAGCAGTTGCTCATTATAGCTGTTTTTTATTTGTTGAACATCAATTAAATTTTTAACCTTAAATGGGTTTAAACATTTTTTGGATTTCCAAATTCGGAGAACAGACACAGTCTCTATATGATGACATCTAGGTGAAAGAGGCTCTATGTGATGGGATTTATCTGACCTTGGTGACGCAAGGCCGCTAGCAGACGGTCGGTTTAGCCAGTCTGTCTGCTTCCTGACCTGAGGCCCAGATTGTCATGTTTGAGCTCTAAGACTATGAGCCATATTACTAGAGAGAAGAGCAGCACCATCCCAGGAGGGATGAATACCATCTCTTTTCAACAGGTCAGGTCTGCCCCAAAAACTTTTCCAATTGTCTATGAATTCTATATTATTAAGCGGACACCACTTAGACAGCCAGCGATTCAGTGAACACAATCTACTGACTATCTCATCACTCCTGCGAACAGGAAGGGGGCCAGAGCAAATTACAGTGCTTGACATCGTACTTGCAAGTTCATACACCCCTTTAATATTAATTTTGGTGATCTCTGACTGGCGGAGTCGAACATCATTAGTGCCGAAGTGAATAATGATCTTAGAAAATTTACAATTAGCATTAGCCAGCACTTTTAAATTTGCTTTGATGTCTGGCGCTCTGGCTCCCGGCAAACATGCGACTATGGTGGGCTATGCACGGGTGGCGCGTTAACAGGCTAGCGAATTACTAGCGTGTTGTGCTAGTAGTAACAGAAGCTAGCGATGTCAGGTTGTGGGATGCTTTCTCCGGTGTGTTGGGTCTCAGTCTGGCCAGTACCAGAGTGCTCGCTCATGAGTTCGAGCACGCGCACGCACTTGTAAACTTATTGGTTGCAATCTAAAACATCACCACTAGAGGCCGCTGAAAATCTATCTTAGCTAATGCTGTAAACTATATGGGGAGCCCTTAATTACACATTGCTGTATTATTAAAGGTGAAAATTAATAAAGGTTATGTGTTATTTATTTTTAGATATAATAATCAACACTCAAATACATTCATCATATGTACACTTCAAATATGAGAGACAAAATGAGAAAGAAAAAAAATCCAGAAAATCACATTGTCTGATTTTTAAAGAATTTATTTGCAAATTATGAAAATAAGTATTTGGTCAATAACAAAAGTTCATCTCAATACTTTGTTATATACCCTTTGTTGGCAATGACAGAGGTCAAACGTTTTTTGTAAGTCTTCACAATGGTGGCTGACAACACTCCCTCCAAAGATTTTCTATAGGGTTGAGATCTGGAGACTGGCTAGGCCACTCCAGGACCTTGAAATGCTTCTTACGAAGCCACTCCTTCGTTGCCCGGGCGGTGTGTTTAGGATCATTGTCATGCTGAAAGACCCAGCCACGTTTCATCTTCAATGCCCTTGCTGATGGAAGGAGTTTTTCACTCAAAATCTCACGATACATGTCCCCATTCATTCTTTCCTTTACACGGATCAGTCGTCCTGGCCCCAAAGCATGATGTTTCCACCCCTATGCTTTACAGTAGTTATGGTGTTCTTTGGATGCAACTCAGTATTCTTTCTCCTCCAAACACGACGAGTTGAGTTTTTACCAAAAAGTTCTATTTTGGTTTCAACTGACCATATGACATTCTCCCAGTCCTCTTCTGGATCATCCAAATGCTCTCTAGCAAACTTCAGACGGGCCTGGGGCCTCATTTATAAAACTGTGCGTAGGAACCTTACTAAAAGTGTACGTACGCACAAAAGCCAAAAATGGCGTACGCAAAAAAATATTCAGACTTATAAAACCGTGCGTACGCCAGAACCTGCGCAGAATTCACTTTATAAATCCCAGTCAGCGGAAGATTGTGCGTACATGCGTCTCCTCCCCGAAATAACCATATATGGAGCTTACAACGCCTAGTTTTACTATGCAGATCCTCATTTACATATCATTTGCATATGATTATTCATCCACGTGATAACGTTTAAGTTATCACGTGGATGAATAATCATATGCAAATGATAAACGGTACAAGAAACATTACATTAATACAAATCAAGTAGTTGTCTATCCTTGCCTTGTTTTTGAATAGCCTACATAAATCAAATAGTGTAAAATACATTTCAGAGAAAGTTTTTCTCAATCTTTTCCACTTGCCGAATTGTATTTTTAATTGATTTATATTTTTAATGGAAACAGATAGGCTTTGGGCATTATTTGCACGAAACTATTTTCTCAGACAATCTTGTATTATCATAAGCAATTATCTCTGTGGTTAAAACATTAAAGCACGCCACAGGAAAAGTGTTCAAAAACAATCGCATCCACAACAAATATTTCTAATGATTGAATTTAAAAAAAATGTTGTAACTTCAGTAATGATTTCATGTTTAAGTTTTTAACTCCATTAATTTGAATGGCATATTTAATATAAATGTTTATATCAGAGGTATTTTATTTATTTAAACTGTTATTTGCGTCAGTTTCACTAAACGGCTCAACACACTCGCTGCCGCGGACATTTAAGAAGGAATGGATATTTGCTTCAAGTGACAGGCTTGGTGATTGAAATTGTATTTGTATAATCTTTCTGTATATGTTTAATTTTCTTTAGATTTTCTGTGTAAAAGTGAGCAAAAATACATTTAACTCCAGCTCACCATCGGTGTCGCCAAAGTGCTCCATCTCCAAAACGTTCGTACGCATGGGTCAGAGTTTGCGTGCAGGTGCGCAAATTTTCCCGTCAGGTTTTTCTTTATAAATCCCACCTTTTGCGCAGGAACTGGCGTACGCATGTTTTCAGCCCCGTTTTGTGCGTACACAAGCTTTATAAATGAGGCCCCTGGACATGTACTGGCTTAAGCAGGGGGACACGTCTGGCACTGCAGGATTTGAGTCCCTTCAGTCACCTTCAGCTTTCTGCCAAAGTCAACTCCATGGTCAGATTTAGATAAGAGACGAAACCATGGACGAAACAATGGATGAAGACGCAGCAGATCCATCCCGGGAATGTGCCAACCCGTGGCCCCACCTCGCCAGACTATTTCAATTTTCTGAACAAGTTAATTATAGTTTTCGCTTCAAGTGTTTGCTGTGTTTACCAATGTAAGCACTGTGGCAGTAGTAATGCAATATTTAGAAAATGTACTCTTGTACTCTTGATACTCAAGTACTTTTAAAAACAAGTACTTCAGTACTTTTACTTAAGTAGACATCTGACTGCAGTACTTTTACTTGTACTTGAGTAAAATTTAGCCAGGGGTATCTGTACTTTTACTCAAGTACTGAAGCTGTGTACTCTGTCCGCCTCTGCTTATAAAGTACATTTTCTAGTCCAAGACATTTTTGAAATGGAATCATTTAATCATTTATAATGCACCCCTTTCATGGAAAATTCCAGGGACATAATGGATCAAAATCATCATAATCTTGTATAACAGTTGTTTGAACACAACTCAATACTTTCTGCTATTACATCTGGGTTTTATATATATATATTTTTCACTTCATCATTTATCTTTTATTGATTTACTGAGCACTTTTTTAACTTTAATTTCAGGCCCGATGGATGAGAATGAAGAAGTGAATGAAGTGGAGAAACATCAAAGAAGATCTCAGAAATCTTTCACTTGCACTCAGTGTGGAAAGAGTTTCACAAGCAAACAGAGTCTCAATGTTCACATGAGGATCCACACTGGAGAGAAACCGTTCACATGTGATCAGTGTGGGAAGAGTTTTACAAGCAAACAGAGTCTCGAGATTCACATGAGGATCCACACTGGAGAGAAACCGTTCACATGTGATCAGTGTAAGAAGAGTTTTAGACAACAAGGACACCTTCAGGAACACATGAACATTCACACTGGAGAGAAACTGCATGAATGTGATCAATGTGGTAAAACATTTTTGTGGGCTTCAGCCCTGAAGAAACACATGAAAGTTCATTCACAGGAGAAACCACATTCATGTTCTTTGTGTGGAAAGAGTTTTTCACATCTGCAGAGTTTAAAAGGACATCAGAAAATACACACAGGTGTAAGAAATCATATGTGCTTTGAGTGTGAGAAGACTTTTATCACAGCTGGAGATTTGAAAAAGCACCAGAGGATTCACACTGGACAGAAACCTTACAAGTGTTCACACTGCGACAAGAGATTCAGTCATTCAGGATCCCTGAAAACACACAAGATAATCCACACTGGAGAGAAACCTTACATGTGTTCACACTGTGACAAGAGATTCAATCGGTCAGAATCCCTGAAAACACACGAGAGGATCCACACTGGAGAGAAGCCGTATCACTGCACTGCATGTGGGAAGAGCTTCACTCAATTATCTAATCTACACAGACATACAAAAACTCACATTAAGTAGCTTATCTTCAGTTTCAGCACTTTCAAGTGCGATGCCACCTCTCTTTCCTATTAGCTTGTCTAAACCAGCCACAACCACGGCTGTAGCCAGTTATGAAGTCACTGAGGTCCAGACTTCAGTATATTTCTGAGGTGTATATAATAAAGGTTGTGAAATAATTGCCTAATATAGTATTAACTCTACTTTAGTGCTGCAAGGATATTGCACAGCTCCAAGATCTTCTCGTCTGAGCTCTGCGGTCTGTCGCCGCTCATCAACATCAGAATATTGAGATGACCAATCAAATTAAAGTAGACAGGCTTTATGTTCACAGAAGCTGCTGAGCGCATATTCTAGCGCTTCAGTTAATGGTCATGAAGTGTGAGATCAAATGTAGCTAAACTAAACATTTCATATTTGACAGCTATTTTAGGATAGAAATGTTAAACAACTGACAAAAATAATCAGGAAAACTGATGTATATAAATATCAGTTGAGCCTATGTTTACTTTCTTCACTGACAAAAGAATATCAGAGAGAAAGAATATCGCAGCTCAGCTTTAGGAGGGGAAGAGACAGACCATAGTAGGGAGACTGAGAGAAAAAGAAAGGGTGATGGAGATTTTAGCCTTCATATGTCTTGAAATGCACATATGTATTTTCTCGGAGGAGCATGACTCCGAACCCCCTGAACTACCTCATATCTGGGACACCGGCCATTCTAGAACTCTACAACCCTGGCCACAACCATTGACAGTATAAAAGAAACATTGTCAATGTGTCACATTAAATAGTTTATATTTAACTGTGAGATTCACATCAACTCAAAGATAAAGTTCCTCCCCAAAAGAGCAATATTGCATACACTCACCTATAGGATTATTAGGAACACCTGTTCAATTTCTCATTAATGCAATTATCTAATCAACCAATCACATGGCAGTTGCTTCAATGCATTTAGGGGTGTGGTCCTGGTCAAGACAATCTCCTGAACTCCAAACTGAATGTCAGAATGGGAAAGAAAGGTGATTTAAGCAATTTTGAGCATGGCATGGTTGTTGGTGCCAGACGGGCCAGACAGTATTTCACAGTATTATATCTGCTCAGTTACTGGGATTTTCACGCACAACCATTTCTAGGGTTTACAAAGAATGGTGTGAAAAGGGAAAAACATCCAGTATGCGGCAGTCCTGTGGGCGAAAATGCCTTGTTGATGCTAGAGGTCAGAGGAGAATGGGCGGACTGATTCAAGCTGATAGAAGAGCAACTTTGACTGAAATAACCACTCGTTACAACCGAGGTATGCAGCAAAGCATTTGTGAAGCCACAACATGCACAACCTTGAGGCGGATGGGCTACAACAGCAGAAGACCCCACCGGGTACCACTCATCTCCACTACAAAAAGAGGCTACAATTTGCACGAGCTCACCAAAATTGGACAGTTGAAGACTGGAAAAATGTTGCCTGGTCTGATGAGTCTTGTTTTCTGTTGAGACATTCAGATGGTAGAGTCAGAATTTGGCGTACACAGAATGAGAACATGGATCCATCATGCTTTGTTACCACTGTGCAGGCTGGTGGTGGTGGTGTAATGGTGTGGGTGATGTTTTCTTGGCACACTTTAGGCCCCTTAGTGCCAATTGGGCATCGTTTAAATGCCACGGCCTACCTTAGCATTGTTTCTGACCATGTCCATCCCTTTATGACCACCATGTACCCATCCTCTGATGGCTACTTCCAGCAGGATAATGCACCATGTCACAAAGCTCGAATCATTTCAAATTGGTTTCTTGAACATGACAATGAGTTCACTGTACAAAAATGGCCCCCACAGTCACCAGATCTCAACCCAATAGAGCATCTTTGGGATGTGGTGGAACGGGAGCTTCGTGCCCTGGATGTGCATCCCACAAATCTCCATCAACTGAAAGATGCTATCCTATCAATATGGGCCAACATTTCTAAAGAATGCTTTCAGCACCTTGTTGAATCAATGCCACGTAGAATTAAGGCAGTTCAGAAGGCGACAGGGGGTCAAACACAGTATTAGTATGGTGTTCCTAATAATCCTTTAGGTGAGTATATATAATTTTGCTTAATATAATCTATATGTTTAAAAGTACAAGTGTTTTTTTTTTTTTTTTACATTTTTTACTAACTGTTCTTGCTCAGGAAGTTGAAGAAGAGGCTGATTGAGATGCTTTGATATCTTGTTAGTCAATAAAGAGAGATCTGTCTTATTTGCTTCCAATTTTACTTTCTTTTTGTATTTTCTGCACCAAGTATTAAACTTTTATTGTCCGTTTTTTTTTTGTCTGCTCCTTCTACTTGCATCAAGAATAAATAATTTTACTTCAGTTACATCTAAAAGTCATAATGAGTAGAAATACATAATCATGTTTCTATACATACATAATCTTGAACAGTTTGTTATGTTTCGTGGTGCGGGTGAGCCCAGTTTGTTTTTCTTGCTGTTTGTGGAGCCTGGGGTGTCTACAGAGACTGTGCTTTTTTACAGTGTGTTCAGGGGAGCTAGTGAATGGTGAGGAGATGTTTGCTGTATGTGACAAAAAATGTTTTGGCCTAAAAAACATGTGACATCGCTTAGAGCACCTTTAAGAGCTTCATCTATCACTGTTTTACATGTTTGTATAGTTACTTTCTACAATAAATATATAAGCTTTAATCTGTATGTTTACACAGCCATTTTTTTTAAACGACGGATGCTGGTGTTTAGCGTGCGTTTGGCCAAACAGCGAACACTAACGTCATGGATAGTTTCTATAGTGCTGGTTTAACCCTCTGGGGACCAAGCTGTTTTTGGGGTCCTTGAGATGTTCTGACATGCCTTGACATTTGTGCTTTTTTCAGTTATTTATAAACATGTTAATGGCAAAGGTGTAAATTCACTCTATATAGCACAAACAGGGCTACCATAATATGCAAGCAACGTGTATGTAGATGTTTGTATTTTTAAGAGAATAATGTTTATGCGTGGTTATTGTAAAAAATTAAAATGAAAGTTGCTGAATTAAGACCACAAAACACATATTAAATATGTGTCCACAAGACTTTTGACTAATGGATGTTGTCCCTTTGAGTTCTAGCTTCAAAATGATGTAAAAATAGTCTTGCTTTATCGTTCACAAAAAAAAATACATTGATTTAAATGGTGTAAAACAGGTTTTGCTTGGAAAGCCAATATGCGAGGGGGAGGAGTAGTTTACACCTTAGATTATGAATGTCCCACCCACTCTGCATAATGATGAGCCATTCACTCAGGTGTGAAACTGACTGAGCCACAATGCAAGGATAAAAGATGTATTTAGAAGAAGACTTATATTGACCATTTAAGATTTCGCTTACATCTCTCTTGTAAATATGTTTTGCTATTTTATTAAAAATGTTACAATTACAACAATAATTACAATTTCAACAATATTTCAAGTGTACTCTTTCTTTGTAAAAAAAAAAAAAAAACAAGATTATTGGCCTACATTTTATCATATGTATTCATTAGTTTGAATATAGCCAACATTGGAACATCTAACATCTTAGTCTATGAATTTATTTTTGACAAAAATAGTTTTTTTTTTTGCAGTTTAATAAGTTGCTTATACAAATACATTTTATTTCAACATATTCCAGTCGATTTTTACTCATCTCAGTAGGCTATAGCAAAGCAGTTTATTCTTTCACACACAGACGCGTGATTCATATTTAGGCTAAACAGTCTTTACAAATATGTCCCCTTCATTCATCTCACAGAAAGGCGAGTCATATTATAAAAATGCGATTCATCTTTTTGCGGTTTACATAGGCCTACACTAACGTTATTCCATAACGTTATTCCACACGTGAGAAAAGAAAACAGCCTACCTCACTCCTCAGCGGAATCTGCTCCTCATTTCAGGAGATATTGCTCCTCATCAGCACTGTTCTGAGGAATCTTTTCTCCATAAGGTAGGCTATAATGTCTCACTCGCGAGGAGTCGCGACGCGCTTTGTTTACAGCTGATGTGGGCGTTTCACAGCTCTGAAATAGTTCTCAGAATTTGCGTTTGAATAGCACGCGCTCTCCGGGGAGTGGTCACATTACTGTGAATTAGCTCGTAATGAGCTCGACAGGAGTCGCTCTCTTTTTATAAAGATTACAGAAGCTGAGAATATTTGTTTTTTATATAAATGACTTCATTTAAAAGATGCGATCTCAAGCTTTATGCCCGTGGGTCTGTTTGCCTGTTTGACTGAATTTTCGCGGAGTTATAGATCATTTTCGAACGCGTTTCAAATGGGAGTTTACTGACAGAGAGAAGGCAGAAATCGCATCATGTTAATTTTTCTTTATTTGTCAAAAAGCAAAACACTTTATTTTTATTGTGAGTATACAGAAAAAAAATAGAAACTGAACAGGATCGATTGATGTATTACACGAAAATGAAAGATCAAAATTAACAGAGCATTTAGTGTTTATTTTCATTGCTAAAAAAAAAAAACGAGCAAAACGCGCGGGCGCGTTTGTGGTCCCCAGAGGGTTAAGTAAATTAGTAAAAATTAAATTAGTTCCTCCAAAAGGAGTTCCTAGAACTAAAATCTTTCCTAGTTTCCGGGTGTGAACACGCCAAAATCGGGGTACTTCAACCAATAGTTCTAGGAACTATGAAAAGGTTCCTTCGTGCCCCTAATGTCCTCTAATGTCACACATAAAGTATGATGTGGGAAGCTGTAATCTGCTGATTGGTCAGTTTAAATGTCTCGCATTTGGTTTCAGTCACATGGTCAAGGAAATGATGAAATAAGATTGCAAGGCTTTGTTTACAAGAAGCATTTTGGTCAATTGGGTCACAAGTATAGCAAGGGCCCAATCACGTTTACACCTGGTGTTTTAATCTGTCTCTTTTGTCTACTTTCAACCACTTCTGTCCAGATGTCTTCGAGGGAGGGTCTGTGGGTTAGTTAATATATGGGATTTCTCAGTTCTTTTATCTAATGGATGAAATAAGCTCACACAATTTGTATGTGAATGCAACTGGAGACGGACAGAAAAAGATACAGATCTGCTCTTAAAGCTGCAAGTCCACGTCAAACACAGAGTTCCCTTTCGTTCAGTCACAGCGAGTTATGTCAGTGGGGGTATCACTTAGAAGCCTATCACCTTCGAGTTCTAGAAAAACGAGTAACTGACAAGGGAAAGGCCATGGGTCTGTTAAATTTGCGTAGCGCATTTCTGCCACTACGAGACAGTCGGCTCTCCAGTGTGTTGGTGCAACGACGCGCTCCAGTAAGATCACATTGCCTGCTGCTGATCTGTGCAGTGATCTGCCAACAGTGTGTGTGCTTCTCCTTGGGTGCTTCAGCACTCTGCTGAGATTTTTCCTCTCACTTCAGTTTTTGGGAGCCTGGTTAGAGCTTCCCAATCTGTCCCACTGGCTCACGAGATCCATCAGGCTCGGCTATGCGATTCAGTTCGCATGGTCTCCTCCCCGCTTCCAGGGAGTCTGATATACCATGGTGGGTGGCAACGCCCCTGTCATGCGTTCGAAGGTCACCACCCTAATAGCGAAGGGTGCGATCGATACTGTCCCTCCAGCCGAAATAAAGTCCGGCTTCTACAGCCCCTACTTTATTGTACCCAAGAAAACCGATGGGTTACGACCAATCCTGGACCTGCGCGTCTTGAACCAATCCCTTCACAGGCTTCAATTCAAGATGTTGACAGCCAAATGTTTGCGAACACAAGGACATGGTGCTCTGGCACCTCACCAGTTTGGGCCTTTGGGTTAACTGGGAAAGGAGCAAACTCTCCCCTGTGCAGAGGATCTCTTTTCTCGGTATGGAAATCGACTCGGTCGCCATGTGTGTGCAGCTTCCGAACGAGTGTGCGCAGTCACTGCTGAATTGCCTGGGTCAATTTTAGGGTAAGAGGGTTCCACTGAAGTTATTTCAGAGGCTCCTGGGGCATAAGGCGTCCGCAGCGGAAGCCACACCTCTCGGGCCGCTTCATCTGAGACCGCTTCAGCACTGGCTTCGCAATCGAGTCCCTGGCAGTATGCTTGGCTCTGCACCGCTTTCAAGCGTTGCTCAAGAACCAACACGTAGTAGTCCGTTCAGACAGTAGCGTACATCAACTGACAAGGTGGTCTACGTTCCTGCCGTATGTCACAATTCGCCCCCAATCTCCTCCTATGGAGTCAGAAGCATCTGACGTCGCGTCAAGCCATTTACATTCCGGGAGAGCTGAACTGTGTGGCCAATGAGCTCTCATGGGTTAAGCCACTTACTGGAGAATGGAGACTCCATCCCCAGACGGTTCAGCTGATTAGGGAAGAGTTTGGTGATGCACAGGCTGATCTCTTTGCCTCCCTAGCCTCTTCCCACTGCCCCTTGTTTTATTCCCTGACACAGGGGACCCTCGGCACGGATGCACTAGCGCACAGCTGGCCGCGGGGCCTCTGCAAGTATTCTTTTCCCCCAGTGAGCCTTCTTACATTTACATTTAGTCATTTAGCAGACGCTTTTGTCGAAAGCAACTTACAAATTAGGACTAAATTAGTGCATTTGACACTGTCGATCATAACATACTTCTTGACAGGCTGGAAAACTGGGTGGGGCTTTCTGGGATAGTCCTAAAATGGTTCAGGTCATACTTAGATGGGAGAGGTTATTATGTGAGTATAGGAGACCATAAGTCTGAGTGGACATCCATGACATGCGGAGTCCCTCAAGGCTCAATTCTTGCGCCACTCCTGTTCAACATGTATATGCTCCCAATGAGCCAAATAATGAGAAAGAACCAAATTGCTTACCACAGCTATGCAGACGACACACAGATTTACTTAGCCCTATCGCCTAACTATTACAGCCCCATTGACTCCCTGTGCCAATGCATCGATGAAGTCAACAGTTGGATGTGTCAAAACTTTCTTCAGTTAAACAAAGACAAAACTGAAGTCATTGCATTTGGAAACAAAGATGAAGTTCTCAAGGTGAACGCATACCTTCACTCTAGGGGTCAAACAACTAAAAATCAAGTCAGGAATCTTGGTGTGACACTAGAGTCAGACCTTAGTTTCAGTAGTCATGTCAAAGCAATAACTAAATCAGCATACTATCATCTGAAAAATATTGCAAGAATTAGATGCTTTGTTTCCAGACAAGACTTAGAGAAACTTGTGCATGCTTTCATCACCAGCAGGGTGGATTATTGTAATGGACTCCTCACTGGCCTTCCCAAAAAGACCATAAGACAGTTGCAGCTCATACAGAACGCTGCCGCCAGGATTCTGAGCAGAACCAGAAAATATGAACATATCACGCCAGTCCTCAGGTCTTTACACTGGCTCCCAGTTAAATTTAGGATTGATTTTAAAGTATCATTACTGGTATATAAATCATTCAATAGCCTAGGACCTAAATACATTGCAGATATGCTCACTGAATATAAACCCAGCAGATCACTCAGATCACTAGGATCATATCAGCTAGAAATACCAAGGGTTCACTCAAAGCATGGCGAGTCCACTTTTAGCTATTATGCCAGCCGCAGCTAGAACCAGCTTCCAGAGGAGATCAGACGTGCTCCTACAGTAGTCACTTTCAAATCCAGACTCAAAACACTTCTGTTTAGCTATGCATTTAATGAATGAGCACTGTGCCAATGTTCGTCCGACTGTTTGTACTGTACTGTATTTTATTTTTTATTCTTCTTAACTGTTTTAATTATTCTTATTTCTTGTTATTTTTTTTAATTTCTTCTATGTAAAGCACTTTGAATTGCCATTGTGTATGAAATGTGCTATATAAATAAACTTGCCTTGCCTTACCTTACCTTGCCTTGCCTTGCCTAAATTAAGTGAGTCATCGTGAAGAGGCAAAAAAACAACGCAAGAAGTGCTCAAAATACAAAATTCAGGCATTGTTCAGAGTAGCATATGCCCGATAAGTGAGGGTTTAAGGGAAAGGGATTTTTAAATTTTTTTAGGTTAAGTGCTCACGGAAGAGATGGGATTTCAGCTATCTTTTGAATGTTGGCTTCTGGTAGGGTTGTAGACTCGTAGAAGTGAGTGAAAGTAGGAGGGAGCTGACCCTGTGATAGATCTGTAAGCAAGCGTCAATGCCTTGAATTTGATGCGAGCAGCGAGTGGTAGCCAGTGCAGAGAGATGAACAGAGGAGTGACGTGGGCCCTTTTAGGCTCGTTGAAGAAAAGACGAGCTGCAGTGTTCTGAATCATTTGTAGAGGTTTAGTTGCACATGATGGAAGTCCAGCCAGAAGAGCATTGTAGTAGTCAACAACAGCAGTTTAATCACGCACATCCCAGTTAAGTGCGGGTGCTGGATCCAATATATAATGCAAGTAAATAAAGTAAAGATCCGCACTGAGTGAGGAAGGGCCGTGGAAGGCCCGAAACGTCCCACAATTATTTAATAAATCTTGTAAATGGGAGCTCTCTGGTGTGCAGATCTTTACTTTATTTACTTGCATTGTAATAGTCAAGCCTAAAAATGACCAGGGCCTGGATAAGAAATTGTGTTGCATGCTCAGTTAGGAAAGGCCTGATCTTCATGATGTTGTGCAGTGCAAACCTGCATGATCAGGCTGCCTTTGAAATGTGATCTGTGAAGGTCAGCTGGTCATCAAATGTTACTCCCAAGATTTCTGACCGACCTTTATGGGGTGATTGATGATGATTCAAGCTGGATAGTGAAGTCGTGCTGTAGAGATGGATTGGCAGGGGGGACGAGAAGCTCAGTCTTTGCCAGGTTGAGCTGCAGGTTATGTTCCTTCATCCATGCCAAGATGTCCACCAGACAGCTTGAGATCCGTTGAGCTACTGTGGGATCATCTGATTGAAATGAGAGGAAGAGCTGTGTGTCATCAGCATAGCAGTGGTAAGAGAAACCATGTGCCTGTATGATGTGTCCCAGTGATGTGGTGTAAATGGAGAAGAGCAAGGGTCCAAGAACTGAACCCTGAGGAACCCCTGTGGTCAGTTGATGAGCTTTGGATACCTCGCCTTTCCATGCGACCCTGAAGGACCTACCTGTGAGATAGGACTCAAACCAGTGGAGTGAAGTTCCTGTGATGCCCAGTGAATGAGAGAGTGGACATAAGGCAGCAGACAGATCCAGGAGAATGAAAACTGAAGATTTGGAAGCAGCTTTTGCCATCCGTAGGGCTTCTGTGACCGACCGTAATCCAGTCTCAGTTGAATGCCCTTTCTTGAAGCCGGATTGGTTGATATCCAGCTGGTTGTTCAGAGACAAGAAGGATGTTACTTGGTTGAAAACAGCTCTTTCAAGTGTTTTCACAATGAATGGTAGGAACCATTCTTGCACAGGTCCTGTGCAAAATCAGCTAGGACGAAGAGCAGGTCCTTTTGGTTGCGCCTCATTGGCTCACCCGGACTAGGTTCTCCGAACTGGTGCTCTTTGCGACAGCTCCTTCCTGGCCAATCCCTCTAAGGAAGGACCTCCTTTCACAGAGACGGGACACCCTCTGGCACCCACGTACCGATCTGTGGTACCTGCATGCGTGGGTCCTGGACGGGACACGGCAGGTTTGAGTACCCTACCACCTCAGGTGGTGGCTACCATCAATTCCGCTAGGGCCCTCTCCACGAGACATGCCTATGCGTTGAAGTGAGAGAAGACCCCAGTCTTCGCAGAGAAGACCCCAGAAAATGCCCGATCGGGTCCGTGCTCTCCTTCCTCCAAGAAGGGTTGGAACGAAGGCTGTCTCCTTCCACTCTGAAGGTTTACGTGGCTGCGATCTCTGGGTACTACGACCTTGTGGAGTCGAAAATGGTGGGACAGCATGACCCGGTCGTCAGTTACCTGAACGGGGCGAGAAGACTAAATCCTCCTCGCTCTTCTCTTATACCCTCTTCGGACCTCACAGTGGTCTTATCAGCCCTGCAGAGCCCCTTGAGCCATCATGATCAGTGGAGCTTAAGTTCTTGTCTATGAAGTCAGTTGCTTCTGGTCCCTTTGGACTCCATCAAGAGGGCAGGGGACCTGCAGGCATTTTCAGTTGGCAAAGCGTGCCTGGATTTCGGGCCTGCTAACTCTCACGTTATCTTGAGACCCCGGCCTGGATACATGCCCAAGGTTCCTACCACTCCTTTCAGGGATCAGGTGGTGAACATGCAAGCACTGCCCTCGGAGGAGGCAGACCCAGCCTTGGCACTGCTCTGTCCAGTACGCGTGCTCCATGCTTATGTAGACAGAACGCAGTGTTTCAGGACCTAACAGACTTTTTCTGTTATGGTTGGAAGCTGAAGGGAAAGGCTCTCTCCAAACAAAGGTTGTCTTACATAATCCACCTGGGATATGCCACCCAGTGTACCTTGGTTTTCCTGTGTTAAGCCTAGCCCTTCATCCGTGCTAGCCTCACGACAGGGAGCTCAGTCTTGCACAGAGCACTGGAAGACAGACGCCGTGGCGTGATTAAATTGGGACCCCCATTTCTTCATTCACTGACATAACTCGCAGTGACTGAACGAAAGGGGACGTCTTGGTTACATACAGTACCAGTCAAAAGTTTGGAAACATTACTATGTTTAATGTTTTTGAAAGAAGTCTCTTATGCTCATCAAGCCTGCAGTTAAAAAAAACAATTAAAAAAAACAGTAATATTATGAAATATTATTACAATTTAAAATAATGGTTCTCTTTTTTAATATACTTTAAAATGTAATTTATTTTTGTGATGCAAAGCTGAATTTTCATCAGCAAGTACTCCAGTCTTTGGTGTCTTATGATCCTTCAGAAATCATTCTAATATGCTGATTTATGATCAATGTTGGAAACAGTTGTTGCTGCTTAATATTTTTTTTATAACCTGAGATACTTTTTTCAGGATTATTTGATGAATAAAAAGTTAAAAAGAACTGTATTTATTTAGAATAGAAATCTTTTGTAACAATATACACTACCGTTCAAAAGTTTGGGAACAATAACTATTTTTTTTATTTTTTTTGTTAACAACTGTTTATTAAGTTTTCTTTTTTAAAGTCAAGAAAAACAAAAATACAACACAAAAATCTAGAACCCATCCCATCCCACCCCTGGTAGACTTCAAGAAAATACAAATCAAATACAAACAAAGAATGTAGACCCAAAAAAAATTTAAAAATTACATAGATGTTAAAAAAGTTGACACAATATCAAAAGCAGCATGCCATAAATTCACAGTCTTAACATTGGATCCATGCATACGAGAGGTTGAGAGTTCCATTGATATAATGTCCAGCCAAGATACCGTCCATGTTCTTCTGTCCATTGTGTGAGGAGGATTCCAGCGATTAACTAACATTTTTTTTGCCGCTGTGAGAGCAGTTAACAGTAAATATCTTTGTTGAATGGATAAGGTAAGGTCCCTAAAATCATTCAAGAAAAAACTATGTGGGGTCAAAGAAATATCAGTGTCCAACAGATATGATAAGTCCTGTGAGAGTTGGGTCCAGAAAGGTGAGAGAGAGGGACAGTCCCAAAAGAAGTGCAAGTACGTGCCTAGAGATCCTTGAAAACAAAGATTACACTTGGGAGAGGAGGATAGATTCATATAGAAACGTTTCATAGGAGTCAAGTAAACCCTATGTAATAATTTCCAGTGTATCATTTGATGATTGGGGTTCCTTGAAGACAGCTTAAACATCCTCCATACCTGATCCGAAAATAAAACATGCACATCTTCATTAAGATCCTTGGCCCAAACAGTTGTAATAGATAAGGGTTTGTATGAATGCTCAAGAAGATACTGATAAATAACTGAAACAGAAGAGGGAGACCTCTCAGAAGGAAGGATTAATTTACGCAGTGGGTGAATGGGTAAATGAGAGTCCCAAGGCACTCCATATGCCCGAAGGGCTGATCTTATTCGCAAATACATATAAAAAGATGTACCTTGTAGATTATATTGAGCTTTAATGTTCTGAAATGATTTTAGACCCATATCGTCATAGATATCTCCCAAAGTGTTTACTTTTTTTGTTGTCCATTGTGGACAATGAAAAGGGGCCTTGCCAGACAAAAGATTGTTATTATGGAAAATAGGTGAATGCCTATGCCAGATTGTAACTTGGTGTGTTTGCTTTTCAACTTCCCTCCAAGTGGAGAGAAGATGAGTTACAATAGGACCAAACTGAGATTTACACTGCTTCAGTGGAACCCCGGAAAAAACAAGATGCTTCAGTTCATAGGGATAAACTATAGATTCCTCAATTGCTCTCCATGACACAGAAGCATCAGGGTCAAACCAGATCAAAGAAAGTGGCCGATAGCTAGAACAGGAAGTCGGATCTTTGTCTTTTTTTTAAAAGGAGAGAAATAATAGCTATATTAATCGATGAGTGAAATGAACCTTGAGAAACTGAAAAATGTATCATATCCAACATCAGAGGGCCTAAGTCAGACCAGAAAGTTGTATATTATTCGATTGGAATACCATCTATGCCAGGGGATTTCCCCTTGTTCATAGATTTAGCTGCTAACTCCAGCTCCTGAAGAGTAATCGGTTCAGCCAGATATTTAGAATCTGAATCCGACAGCCGAGGTAAATCAAGATTGGATAGAAAGGATGCAGAAGAGTCCGGGTCACCACTAGAAGAGGTATAAAGATTAGAATAAAAAGAGCGAAAAGTGGTATTAATATCTTTAGGATCTGTCATAATGTCCCCAGATTGGGATTTCACCGCAGGAATATTAGCCAACTTTTCACTGTTGCGTAATCTTAAAGCTAAAAGGTGACTTGGTCTACTCCCCTGAAAATAGTAATTCTACCTGGATCTTTGAATCAAAAATTCTGCCCTGGATCTCAGTAATGAGTTGAGGTCAGTCCTAACTGCCATAATTTTGCTGTGTGTATTGTCCGAAAAAGATCGTTGATTATCTCTTGTCAAGTTCTGAAGCTGCAATTCCAGTTCAACTATCTTTTTGTGTCGTTTTTTCTGGAGGAAAGAGGTATATGAAATTGAGTTATTTCTTATAAAGCCTTTAACCGCATTCCAAAGTGTTCGAGGATCGTCCACCGAGCCTTGATTAATTTCAATAAACTCAGCAAACCTTTTTCTGAACTGACTGCAAAAGTTTCCATCCTGTAACAGCTTAGAGTTAAATCGCCATCTAGGGGCCCGAGATGGCCGAGGGACCAAAGATAAACTGCACAAATTACCATCATGATCAGACAACGATAGGGAGCAAATATCCGCATTTCGAGCAGCTGAAGATAAAGAAGTAGAAATAAAAATATAGTCAATTTGTGAATAGGTTTTATGAGGGCCAGAGAAGAAAGTGAATGACCTAGTAGAAGGGTTTAGTAATCGCCAAATATCCACCAGTGAGGATGAGGTTGCACATTGCCGTAATTTATCAGAACAAAGAGCTTGAGAGTGTGATTCCTTTGACCCAGATCTATCTAAAGTATGGGACATTACAGAATTCATATCTGCACCCATTACAATTTCAAAGTCAGAGAATTTCAAGAGATAAACTGAGAGTAAAGAGAAGAAAGCAGGGTCAGGAGTACATGGAGCGTAAACTGAAAGAAATACAATATTCCTATTCTCCACAGCTGTTTTTATGTGCGTTACTCTACCATCCAAATCACAGCCTTTATCCAGAAGTGATATTTAAAGTCCTCCGCACCAAAACAAGGACACCTTTAGTTTTAGTATCCATAGATGAATGAGATACCACTTCATAAAACTTATTATTGCACCTGCGTACATCCTCCTCTTTCAAATGGGATTCCTGAACTAACGCTATATCTATCTTCCTTCTTCGCAAAAAATCCAAAAAACTTGTGCGTTTGTGAGGGCCGTTTAGGCCATTTATATTGCAACTCAGAATATTAAGCTCAGTCATGAGTATCCAATTGAAATGCTGCTTGATAAAACAAAGTACCACTTAGAAAATGAAACCATTTGAGTCTACCTTCAAATCACCCCCCACCCTCCCCATTACCTTTTGGAGAAACAGAACCATATTCCCATAAACTATGGCGGATCAAACCAAGAACAAACCTTGATCCGCCAACCCCCCTTAATACGATCCGTGGCGTCAACAGAAACCTGCACATTACTGAGGCACCAATATTGGCCCAGTGCTAACATAATGGCTAGCAAGTACATAATAAAAAAAAAAAATAAAAAAAAAAATATATATATATATATATATATATATATATATATATATATAAATAAATAAATTAAAAAAATTATAATAAATAAATAAAAATAATAATAATAATTATATAATAATAATAATAATAATAATAATAATAATACACATTTAGCTACACGTAAAATATATATATATATATATATAAAAAAAAATAATAATAATAAAAAAAAAATTAAATAAATAAAAATAAAAAACTTGTCACACAACCCGATAAGAAATACAATATACTGACATCTTAGCCTTTCAAAAATTATGGCGTACAAAATAAAGTGAGGTGAACTCTATAAAATAACAGTCACCTTACAAGTTAGAACTTAGAGCATCTCAGCAAATGACCAGCCGAAGTTCAGCGGGGGTTAGTGGCTAACTGGCAACCGAGAAAGTGTCTTGCTTCCTCTGGGGAATACAGCATCTTTGGTTCGCCTTGATTGAGAATGACCTTCAGCGTAGCAGGATAAAGGAGGAAATTCTGGATGCCAGCTTCCCTCATTTCCCTCCGAATTGGTGCAAACGCACTTCTTCTTTTTGCAGTCATAGGAGAAAAGTTAGGAAAGAAGGACAGCGCTGCTCCGTCGCTTGTTTTCACCGGGGCATGCAGTCTAGCAGCCCGCAGAATGAGCTCCCTGTCCGTGTACCGCAAAAGTTTAAAGAGAAAGACCCGTGGTTTAGCGCGATCTGAGGTAGCCTTTGTATACACGCGATGTGCTCGTTCTACTTCAATCTCTCTTCCCGCCAGAGAAGGCAACCACGTCGCCAGAGATCTTTTCAAAAAGCCCATGGGGTCGTCTTTTTCGGATCCTTCAGGCAATCCAACCAGACGCAGATTGCTGCGCCTGTTGCGATCTTGTAAATCCACCACCTGTTGTTCAAGCGCGGCTAATCGCACATCGTGATCTGCGACTACTTTCTTTTGTTCACGCATCTCACCTGTGAGAAGATCGAGTTTAGAGCATAGCGACTGGACAACTGACATGTGAGAGGCAAATTCACTCCGCATCGCCGTCAGCTCGGTTTTTAAAATGTCCTCAAAGCGTGCAACAGTGTTAGCCATTTTGTCAACCGTATCACTCGTGGTCGGTGCTTTGGATCTCTTTTTAATCGGTGAAGATGACGCCGACAAATCTTGCTGTTTTCGATTGTGTGACATCTGGCAAAGTACAATTGTTGAATAAAACTTAAAATAAAACAAAAAATCTGTAAAAAAGGGGCCAATTGTACGGAGCTCTACTCAAGTACGACAGGGTTCATGAGCACGTCACGTGACTCCAACTATTTTTTTTTAAAAGAAATTAGTACTTTAATTCAACAAGGATGCGTTAAATTGATAAAAGGTGATGGTAACGATTTATATTGTTAGAAATGTTTTTATTTTGAATAAATGCTGTTTTTATGAATAAATGCTGTTAACGTTTTACTCATCAATGAATCCTGAAAAAAGTATTCCAAAAAAATATATTAAACAGCACAACTGTTTCCATCATTGATAATAACTGAGTATCAAATCATCATATTAGAATGATTTCTGAAGGACCATAAGACACCAAAGACTGGAGTACTTGCTGATGAAAATTCAGCTTTGCATCACAAAAATAAATTACATTTTAAAGTATATTAAAAAAGAGAACCATTATTTTAAATTGTAATAATATTTCATAATATTACTGTTTTTTTGTTTTTGTTTTTGTTTTGTTTTAACTGCAGGCTTGATGACCATAAGAGACTTCTTTCAAAAACAATAAAAATAGTAGTGTTTCCAAACTTTTGACTGGTACTGTATATAATTCTCGTTCCCTGAGGAGGGAACGGAGACCTTACATCCCTCTGCCACAACCGCTGTACCGCTGGAACGGCCTGGAGTTCAGTGTCCTTTTATACCTACCCAGTGGGGCGGAGTTGCACTATACAAATTCCGCAGACCCATGGCTTTTCCCTTGCCATTGGCTCTGGTTTTGTAGAACTCAAAGGTTATAGGCTTCTTAGCGAAACCTCCATTTCTTCATTCACTGACGTAACATTGCCATTTCCCTCCTCAGGGAATGAGGATTACACATGTAACAGAGATGTTTTTTGTCTTCAAATCAAACTTGGGTCTTCAGAAATCTTGTAGAGAAAGAATTAAAAGATTTGCAGCAAGTTATAAATTATTGGTAATGCCTTTTTTTCTTCCTTTAAACTGATCAAGGATGATGTAATATGCAAATAAGGCAAATGAGTATGAATATAATTCATAATCTGCAGAAAAAAAGACATTTGTTTCCAATTTTACCTTTGCTGCACCAAGTATTAACCCAACTAACAAAAAAAGGTCCCCAGAACGTCACCTAAATGGCTTCTGCGAATGTCCCCCGAGTGTCAAGCGGACGTTCGCGAAGATGTTCACAGGACGTCCAGCGGCCATTCGGGACTTTTAGGGGACTTTCTGTACACTTTTTGTTTTACTTGTAGACTAACCAAAGAAAACAGACACGTTTGTATGATTGTAAGATTAAAATATATGTTTACATATACATATATGTTAATCATATTATTTACATTTACATATATGTTAATCATATTATTTTATTTTCCACAATTCTTGTAGATGAATTCAGCAGCAGGTGGTGATGCACAAGATTGCAGTGGAGAGAAGATCTACCCAGTGCTAAGATTAGTCATGAAGAATCCCTATTATCAATTTTATGTTATGGTCTTAGGCACACCACAACAACAAAATCTGCCCTCAGCAGGGTTGCCAACTTTGGTTATTTGGCTGGAGTGAGACTTTGTAAAACATCAGTGCGCGCGCGTAACCCAACCCTAATTTTAAAACAGTCAGTCCTTGTTTACTTAGTATAAACCCTGATTTATGAAAAAAAAAAAAAAAAAAGTTTTTTCAAAATGTACAATTAATTTATTGATTGCACTTTAAAAAAATAAAGATAGAGGTGATTAAATAACAAACATGTAAAACAACAACATCAAAACAATAAAAAATCTCAAAACAAAAGGGACACATAATAGTTACTCCACCTCCCCAGAAAACCACAGCACAAGTTCCCCACATTAGGCCTGTTGTAGCCTGTGCCACAGTGGCAGTGTCGGCCTGCTTCACCACCTCTGCAGGAGCTCGTATCTGAAGCAGGGCTCAATCCGTTCATGAACGTTCATTGCGTCTGTCACGTGACAAATGAACGAAAGACTCGAAAGGTAGAGTAATTATTTATGTTCCCTGTAAATTATTTTTGACTGCATTATAATGATTTCTTAATTCAGAATATGATAAAGACTGCATAGGTGGATGTGTTCGGGGAGTTTGGCTGTTAAAAGTATAACATTTAAAGCCCCTTAAATGAACAAAATGACTCGAAAAACGATTAGTTCATTTTAATGAATGAGATCGAACAAGTGAGTCAGTAAAATGATCCGAACTTCCCATCACTCACAGGGTGCCATCAAGTGCCAGTCTGTTCCTGGTGTCAGTCTTGTTTAGGCCAATAACTGAAAAGGTTCGCTCAGCATCTGCATTTGTGGCAGGCTCAACACAATCTGGGCAACCTTTGATAATTTGGGGAATTTTAAAATGCCACTTGCCCGATTTGCCAAAACGTAATTTGTACCATGAGCCTATTTTTATTAAGCAATTAGCTAGCCCACATAACGCACGTCAGACAACGTTCGCAACTATAGTTGAAGTCTGGCACACAGACTGATTAGGCAAGGCTACGTCTGTAGTGCAAGGCACACCATTGCTTACCTTGATTGTCATCCAAACGCGCATCAGTGGCTCCGACTCCGAACCTATGCTCTGAACTCTCTCTGAACTTTTCACACGCAACTGACGTATCAGGTGCAAGGTTTTCAGCGAATCAACGATCAGAGAATACGGCAGTAAGAACGTTGTAGGCAGATGTTACAGCTGTGGGCCTTAAACTCCTCTTATGCCATTAATACGCTGTGGTCTAGTCATCAACAGAAAATTAACGGATTGAGAGGGGAGAAAAATGGATTTTGGCGTGACATTTCTTGCGTGAGAGTGTGAGATTAATGCTGAAAGCGTGAGTGTCACGCCAGATGCGTGAGAGTTGGCAACCCTGCCTTAGTGTTTTATTAGACCTAATTAATCTACATTGTCCAGAAGGAACCAATGGAGTACCCAGTAGTCAAGTCACCTTTATTTATATAGCACTTCTTTTTACAATACAGATTGTATCAAAGCAGCTTCACAGTGTTAACATGAAAATAATTGTTGAATATAAGCAAGCCAAAAGCCAAGACAGTAGCCTATATACGTTTCTTAAAATCTGATTGCAACTCTTTTGAGATGATGTAAATCTGCCCTGAATGTCATCATTACTTCGGAAATGAAATCCCAGCTGTGCCTCATGTGGGTCTGAACCCGGGGATATGAACTCACTTGTTAAATCTTAAAATTTACGTGGTACGCGACGCATGCGCGAGCGGCGACACGGTCCCTGCACGTCTCCTACCTGTATTTGTTTGTTTGTTTTAATGTATGTTTTACACCATGCTAAACCAATAACGTGTTGGCCCTCACTATGAGGCCGAACCAAATAATTTTCCTGCTGATCCTCGCTTTGTTGGCCGACCTTATCCAGCATGTCGCCGGCCACAACATTAAGACACACACCGGCCAGACGGCTCGGATCACCTACACCCGGGACTTTCTGTTAAATATCGGACTCCCTTCAACCCGTCTTTGCTTCGAAGACACGTCGCTGTTTCCATCCGAATGTGTCAGAGGCAACAACGCTAAAACAAGGAAACGCGGGAGGAAAGGAGGAATCCGGGAGCGGATTAAAAAGCAACCCTATAGACAATCTCTTCCAACTGTCATGCTCGGTAATGTCCAAAGCCTACGGAACAAAGTGGATGAGTTGCGGGCCTGCACTCAGTACCTCTCGGACTACCGGCATTCTTGCCTTATCTGCCTGACAGAGAGTTGGCTTACGGGGGCGGACCCTGATTCTGCAGCCGACATGGAGGGTTTTACGCTGGTGAGGATGGACCGCAACCAAAACTCTGGAAAAGGCAAGGGTGGAGGTGTGTGTGTATATATTAATAGTAAGTACTGTTATCCTGCTCATATTACATTGAAACTAGGGCTGTCAATCGATTAAAATTTTTAATCGATTAATCGCATGATTGTCGTGAGTTAACTCGTGATTAATCGCATTTAATCGCACATTTTTTTATTTGTTCTAAATATACCTTAAATTAATACTTTTCAAGTTTGTAATACTCTAATCAACGTGGGCATGGATAAATATAGATGCTTTATGCAAATGTATGTTTATTATTGAAACCATAGTCAATATAGAGCATGAAGACGAGACATGTTTCAGAGGTCATAGATGTTTTTTCAAAGAACTTGTTCATGTCTATTAGACACATGTAGAAAGAACAAAGAAATACCATGTTCCCATTACTTCTCTTTCTTTGCACTGAGCAATTTACTAACAAAAAAATGTTTAGATTTTTGCATGACAGGGCAGCTCTTCTGAAAATGCTAAATGTACATTTAGCATTTATTATTACATTGTAGTTTGACTCTCTCTGTGTCCATTTTGATGAAGCTAAATTCTCAATAAAACTGTTTTCATTGGTATATTTTACTGTTTCTGTTGTCAAACAACGGAATGAATTTGAAATTGTGACTGAAACGCGACCCAATAAACATAACCAGTTCTCCCTTCCAAGACGTTAATCTGCACAAAAATTCACAAATACACATAAGCTAAAGACAATATCCGTGTATATTTGTAAAATTAGAGAAGCAACATAATATCTGTTTAACTGAATTAAAGCGCTGCTCCTCCGCGCGAGACGCAGAAAGAGAAAGAGAAAGAGAAAGAGAAAGAGAAAGAGAGAGAGAGAGAGAGAGAGAGAGAGAGAGGTGCGTGCGCGCTGAGAGAGCAGTCCGGCGGTACCGGTAGATTCTCAGAAACTAAATAAGGTTTGGGCGCTTTGTTGAAGGAAAAAAAAACGCTAAAGGGGTCTGCAATGTCGCTAAGTTGCCAACACGGTGTATCTCCATTTCTCCAACTAGGGGTTGGGCCACGGGTCAAACAGAAAATATGCGCTGCGTTAATCGCCCGTTAAAAAAATTAGTGCCGTTAATATGATTTTGCGTTAACGCATTATTAACGCGCTAACTTTGACAGCCCTAACTGAAACACCAAGTTTGCATGAAGGACATTGAACTACTAGCACTCAGCTTAAGGCCTTATCACCTGCCTAGAGAGATACACCAAATCAGACTTTTTGTTGTGTATATCGCACCCTCTGCCGATACACAAGTTGCTGCTTCTACTATCCATGAACTAGTAGCTCAGTCGGAGTCAGAGGCTCCAGATTCTGCTAATTTTATAATGGGAGACTTTAACTCATGTAGCCTAAAGGAGCACTTACCCACATACCAGCAATATGTCACTTGTCCCACCCGCGACACAGCCTGCCTCGACCAGTGCTATGGAAATATCCAGGACGCCTTTTACTCTAAAGCACTGCCCGGCTTAGGGAACTCGGATCACAACATGATCAAACTGATGCCCGCCTATGTGTCTAGGCTGCGGCGTGAGAAAGTCAGAAAGGTGGAGGTTAAGTGCTGGACTGCTGCCGCATCCGAGGCACTGCGAGATTGCCTAGAGCACACGGATTGGAACATAGTGACCGATGGGACCGAAAACGTCAACAACGCGGCACTGGCTTTCTCGGGGTACATAACATTCTGCGAGGACGCAATCATTCCCAAAAAGATTGTTAAGATGTTTCCCAACAACAAGCCCCGGGTAACTCCAGAATTAAAACAACTTCTTAACCAAAAAAAGCGACTGTTCAAATTGGGAGGAAACAGAGAAGAGAAAAGGACTGTGCAGAAAAACATAAAAGGTATGATCATAGACTGTAAAGCAGCATATAAACGTAAATTAGAGAACTTTTTTAGAAATGATGCTAGGAGAGCTTGGCAGGATTGTGGGTGTCATAGTGTCTGTCTTTATATTATTACTTTGTTTTCTGTTTCATTTGAGAAATAATAGTAATTTTAAAGCATTTTAATAGTCTTTCAGCAGATATTCTGACTCAAACAATCTGTTTCTAGCAGCAAATACTTATAATAAAGTGAGATGATCTGCTGATCCTGAATGGCTTGTTGAATGAGTATTGATAGTCTATGGCTCATCACTATTATCAGAGCAACTGAAAAGCCTCTTTATTTCATGTCAATAGATCCTGTTTTCTCCTCATTCATTATGCTGATGTCTTCAGATCTGTAAATTTACACATTAAGCTCATTTTATTGTCAACAGATCTGAGCAAACGACACAATCAGCTATTGTGACATCTGCAAGATATAGGTAAGTTTCATAACACTGTTTATTTCAATAATCTGGATTTAAACACGTTTCATATAAAACATGATAAGCAATAACAAAATAAGTGAAACTGAATTTTTGCTTTATTTGTTTCTTGCAAATTTGTAAATTTATTTTTTATAAGTTTTATTCTTTCATCTTTATTCTTATATATATTTGGTGTCTGTTAATTGTTATACTCCATAATATTTTATAAAATTATTTGCCAATATGTTAATGAGAGGTAAGATAAATGTAGAAATAAAGTATGTGGTTGACACTTTGTCATTAATTTACTTAAAAGTTACTTCTCTAGATAGATAGATATGTGACCATAAATAATTAAAATGTGTGAATTAGAATAAAAACAAACTCAGTAAGTGATTTCTTCTTGATTTTGTCAGATCTGCTCCTCCTCCTCCAGTGAAGCCCCTCCTCCTTCAGTGAAGCTCCTCCTCCTTCCGTGAAGCTCCTCCCACTGCAATTCACCAATAAATGCTGGAATATTCCCATCAGCTACAAGTGAAGACGAGCATCAAACCATCAGGAAGAGCTGAAATCTGCAAAGACAGAGTTTATTGAAGGACAGTGAGAACATGAGAGATCCAGAACACTGCAGAATGAAACACACTGAAGAACAAAGAGGTTGGTGTTTATTCCTGATTCTTCATTAGTGAGGCTGAAGAACATTAAGGTTATAAAGCAGTTCATCAGATTTAGCTCTGTTATAGTAGGACAAATCTAGTTGTGAATTATAATTAAAGCAGCAAATAATATGAACCGGGTGCAAACATTTTTTTTTAACAAGGATGTTTGTTATCTGTAAGTCTATATTAGTATTATCTGAGCATTTTTTTCGGTTTATTTTACATCTGGTTCACAATTACTGCAACCATATTACCAAAATTATGGATATGTCTTAATACAGTTAATACAGTGCATTCCAAAATATTGTTATTATCTTGCTAAAACACCAACATTTAAAAACAATTATCAAATAAATAGACTTTGCTACACGTGGTGTAGTTTGTGTAAAAACAGGGAGTGTCATTATTATTGCATATTTTTAAAATGTTATTATTTTAGGTAGTTGCATAGTTTATCAAATATTTAATAGTTCTCACTACAAAAATGTGATTTACTCAGAGCCCCTAAAGGGACATGGTGATGGAAAAACTGTATTTCATTGTTTTTGCGTTCTTTAGGGTTGCAAATGAACAAAGACGTTTGCTTTCCTGCTCCAACCCCCTCTTTCTTACCACAAGGGCCATTAGTGATCCGTAAAGAAGTGCTGATAGTGATAAAGGTCTGTCGGCCAAGATGTGTGTGTACATCTGAGGTTTGCTAAATGTCACACCTTCAGTACGATGTGGGAAAGCTGTAATCTGCTGATTGGTCAGTTTAAATGTCTCACATTTGGTTTCAATCACATGTTCAAAAGGATTAAAGAAGATTGTGAGGCTTTGTCTACAGCTGGTGTTAAGATGCGTTTTGGTCAGTTGGATCACAAGTATTCAAGGGCCCAATCCCATTTACACCTGGTGTTTCAAATCCATCTCTTTCGACCACTTTTGTTCTGATTTCTTTGAGGGGACGGTCTATGGGCTGGTAAATGTACAGGCTTTGAATATAATGGGTGAAGTAAGCTCATGCATGTGATCATGACCAGAGACGAACAGAAAAATAGACGAAGAGTTTTGTTTCTGCTCTTAAAGCTGCAAGTCCACGTCAAACACAGAGTTTTCCTTCTTCAAACCAAACTTGGGTCTTCAGCCAACAAAGTTTAAATGCCGTCTGGCTACAGCGCTTCCCATAATGTTTACGCATTTGTGTCTGTTTGAACACACTCGACCACATGAGCGTCTACACTACCAAAGCAATCCGGTTGAATGTGTTTTCGACAACCTCTGGAAGTGGTCAAAAGTGGACAAGCTCAAATTGTTTTAGACCCTGTTTACACCAGTGTTTAGCACGTCCACTTGTGATAGTTTTTTTCACTACATAATTTATCTTTTATTGATTTACTGAGCACTTATTTAACTTTAATTTCAGGCCCGATGGATGAGAATGAAGAAGTGAATGAAGTGGAGAAACATCAAAGAAGATCTCAGAAATCTTTCACTTGCACTCAGTGTGGAAAGAGTTTCACACGCAAACGGAGTCTCGATGTTCACATGAGGATCCACACTGGAGAGAAACCGTTCACATGTGATCAGTGTGGGAAGAGCTTTGCACGACAAGGAAACCTTCAGGAACACATGAAGATCCACACTGGAGAGAAACTGCACAAATGTGATCAATGTGGCAAAACATTTTTGAGGGCTTCAGACCTGAAGAGCCACATGACAGTTCATTCACAGGAGAAACCACATTCATGTTCTGTGTGTGGAAAGAGTTTTTCACGTCTGCAGGATTTAAAAGGACATCAGAAAATACACACTGGTGTAAGAAATCATATGTGCTTTGAGTGTGGGAAGACTTTTATCACAGCTGAAGTTTTGAAACGGCACCAGAGAATTCACACTGGAGAGAAACCTTACAAGTGTTCACACTGCGACAAGAGATTCAATCGGTCAGAACATCTGAAATCACACGAGAGGATCCACACTGGAGAGAAACCGTATCACTGCTTTGCATGTGGGAAGAGCTTCACTCGTTCATCTCATCTACACAGACATACAAAAACTCACATTAAGTAGCTTATCTTCAGTTCAGTATGCCAACTCTCTTTCCTATTAGCTTGTCTTAACCAGAAAATAAAGGAAAAAAAAAATTACCCAAAGAGCAATATCGCATATATAATGTTGCTTAATATAATCTATATGTTTAAAAGTACAAGTGTTTTTTTTCTTCATTTTTGCTCAGGAAGCTGAAGAAGAGGCTGATTGAGATGCTTTTTTGAGATGTCTTATTTGTTTCCAGTTTTACTTTTTTTTGTATTTGCTGCACCAAGTATTAAACTTTTATTGTCCATTTTTATTGTCTGCTCTTTCTTGCATCAAGAATAAATAATTTCTTAATTTTAATGATATCTAAAGCCTGGAACACACCAAGCAGACGGTCGGCCGTCGGGCAGTTTTTGTGCGTCGACCGACTAAGTTTCCTCAGTGTGTTCCGCACCGTCGGCTGAAATTGGTCTTCGTCGGCTTTTTTCCGGCAACATGTCGAATCGGCATCAGGCCGTCGGTAAAAGAGGGAACTCTGATTGGCTGTTCAGCTTAGTGAACGAGTCAGCGCACTAGAATAATAGCAAAACAGCGAGGAAAGTACAGATAGACGCTGTTCTAATGTTACGTCTTCTTACCTGAGTGTTCCTTGGCGAATATTTCAATATTAACACGAGAGGAGTGGAATAAAGAAAGTGTTTAGCAGGATAGATATTTAAAACGGTAAGCACGCACTGCTTTGTTTATGGTTTGTGCATCTGCAGCCGGCACCGTCGGTTTCCCTTTTTAAATGACGAATATAGACGAATATATCTGCAGAAATAGACAGTCCTTTACACGCAGGCGCAGAACGTGCATTCTAGATGACAGTCGGCTGTAGTTCTCTCGGTGTGTTCAAGACAAGTGCAGCTTTTTACCCTGACGCGAGGCGACAACACAGTCGGCTTTCATCAGCACTAGTTCGTCAGCGTCGGCTTGGTGTGTTCTAGGCTTAAGAGTCAAATCACTTGCCAGAAGGCTGTGTGTGGCTGGTCACACAGGGAAAAGTCACAGCACTTGTATACTGTTGTACTATTGTTGGTTTAATACTCGATATTGCAACAGAAACTTTTAACTCTCTCTTTTCCAGCACTTTAGACACAGTTGCTCCGTTGCGCTTAAAGAAGCTTCAAGAAAATAGTCCGACACTTTGGCACAACGAGCACACTCGGGCCCTTAAGAGAACAGCCAGAGGAATGGAGCGCAACTGGAAGAAAACAAAACTAGAGGTATTTCGCATTTCATGGAAAGAGAGTTCGATTGCACACAGAGAGGCTTTAAAAGCTGCTAGATCTGCTTATTTTTTATTTTTTCTGCTTATTTGAAACAGTGGCTAAATTAAAGAAAAATAAAGCTTCAAGCCCAGACGTTTCCAAGCAGCACAGCAGTAATGACTTTATGAACTTTTTTACTTACAAGACTGATAATATCAGGGAGAAAATTATAACTATGCAACCGTCCACTACAGTATCGCATCAGGCAGTGCATTGTAGTCTCCCGGAGGAAAAATTTGATTCATTTATTGCTGTAAGAGAGGAAGAATTCGCTAAACTCGTTAAATCATCTAAATTGACAACATGTATGTTAGACCCTATACCGACTAAGCTACTGAAAGAGATGCTCCCAGAGGTCATAGATCCTCTTCTTAATATCATTAATTCGTCTTTGTCTCTAGGATACGTACCAAAAAACTTTAAAGCTGGCTATGATTAAACCGCTCGTTAAACCACAACTTGATCCTACAGAATTAGTCAATTACAGGCTGATCTCGAATCTACCCTTTCTGTCAAAGATACTAGAAAAGGCAGTGTCTTCACAACTGTGTTCATTTTTAGAAAGAAATTATATCTGCGAGGATTTCCAGTCAGGATTTAGACTGTACCATAGTACTGAGACTGCTCTCGTTAGAGTCACACATGATCTGCTCTTATCATCCGATCGTGGTTGTATCTCTCTATTAGTGTTACTCGATCTTAGTGCTGCATTTGACACTATCGACCACAACATTCTTTTAAATAGACTCGAAAATTATGTTGGCATTAGTGGAATTGCATTAGCATGGTTTAAATCATACTTATCTGACCGTTATCAATTATTCGAAGATATCATTAGGAAGCATGGCATTAGCTTTCATTGTTATGCTGATGATACTCAGCTCTATATTTCTTCACACCCTGACAAAACTTACCGATCCATAAAATTAACAGAATGCATAGCTGATATAAAAAATTGGATGACTAGTAATTTCCTACTACTAAATTCTGAAAAAACAGAGATTCTAATTATTGGACAAAAAACTTCCTCATGTAATAACCTAGAATACTCTCTAACACTTGATGGCTGCTCTGTCAAGTCTTCGTCGTCGGTTAGGAACCTGGGTGTGCTCTTTGTTACCAATCTTTCATTTAAAATTCATGTAGTATCTGTAAAAACCAAAAAAAAATTCATCTTAAAAATATATCTAAATTACGTCATATGCTCTCAATTAAAAATGCAGAACAATTAGTTCATGCGTTCATGACCTCAAGGCTAGATTATTGTAATGCTCTACTGGGTGGTCGCCCTGCACACTTAATAAACAAACTACAGCTGGTCCAAAACGCAGCAGCTCGAGTTCTTACCAGAACCAGGAAGTATGAAAATATTAGCCCAGTTCTGTCAACACTGCATTGGCTCCCTATTAAACATCGTATACATTTTAAAATATTGCTGATTACTTACAAAGCACTAAATGGTTTAGCTCCGCAGTACTTGAGCGAGCTCTTAACGCATTATAGTCCTTCACGTCTATTGCGATCTCAAAAATCGACTGCTGGCGGTAGATCCTTTTCCTATTTACCACCAAAACTCTGGAACAGTCTTCCTAACATTGTCCGGGAAGCAGACACACTCTGTCAGTTCAAGTCTAGACTAAAAACACATCTCTTTGGCCTAGCATTCACATAACACATTATAAACTTCTAATTCAATGTTAGGCTGCATAGATCAGGTCAGCCGGAACCGGGAACATTTCCCATAAATCCTGATGTACTCGTTACATCATGAGAAGAATGGCATCTACGCTAATATTAGTCTCTCTGCTTATGTTTAGTTTTGGTTCCTTGCCACTGTTGCCTTGGCTTTTGGCTTGCTTAGTTGGGGATATTTAATATTCAACAATATTATTGATCTGCCTTTCTTAAGGTGGTCGAAGACGCAATTTTCTTCTAGAAACAAACTTGAAGTTGTTTGTGAAGTTGCTTTGATGCAATCTGTATTGTAAAAGCACTATTTAAATAAAGGTGACTTGACTTGACTTAATTGCTTCTATTGCTCTCTGCATTTGTAAGTCGCTTTAGATAAAAGCGTCTGCTAAATGATAAAATATAAATGTATTGTATTTAACAGATTTTATAAGGAAGCAGATTGATGGAGGTGAAATGTGTGCAATGGTACTCTTGGATCTCCAAAAAGCTTTCGACAGTGAATCATTCAGTACTGTAAGATAAATTAAGTGTCATGTTTTTTTTCCAAGTATACTGATAGCCTGGTTGAACTTTTATTAAACTGGAAGAATTCAAAGTGTAGAAATTGATGGGTTTCTCTCTGAATAAACAATTATTAATAATGGAGTTCCCCAGGGAAGTGTCTTAGGCCCCCTTTTATTCCTCCTATACATAAATGATATGCAAGCAGTTTGTGACTGTAATTTGTTTTCTGCTTTACTGGTTTCAGACACGGATGTCAGTAAAATACAAGTGATATGAGGAGTTATATAAAGTAAGAGACTGGCTCTCTGAAAATAAACTCTTATTGCATTTAGGTAAGAAACAGGATCCATGTTATTTGAGTCTAAAAGTAAACTGAACAAGGTTCCTAACCTGTCTGTCAAGGTAGGGGATTGTGTAATATCAAACAGAAATAGTGTTAATTATCTTGGCTGTGTCCTTGACAATGATTTAAGTGGTGCAAGTATGGCTATGAAAACTTTAGGTAAGGTTAATGCTAGAACAAAACTTCATGCTAGATATGTTAGTTTTCTGGGTAAACAAAATTTAAAACTACTTGCATCATGTTTAGTGCAATGTCATTTTGAGTAAGCATGCATTTCTTGGATGTCTGATCTGTTTTGTGTATGGTTGGATAAGTTACAGAAATCTCTATATAAATTGATATACGATTTTGGGTTTAAGTAGTTTTTCACATGTTGATGATCCCATTTTAGACATCTAAATAGAAATAGTAATAACAGCATTTATTAGAAATAGAATCTTTTGTAATATTAGAAATGTCTTTACTGTAACTTTTGATCAATTTAATTCATCCTTGATGAATAAAAGTATTGATTTATTTTATTTCTTTCCCCCGCCAAAAATTAAATAACATTTCTTACTGACCCCAAACTTTTGAACGGTAGTGATTAATATTACAAAAGATTTATATTTCTGTTCTTTTGAACTTTCTATTAATCAAAGAATCCTGGAAAAAAAAAGAAGTTTTTTTGAGCATCAAATCATCATATTATAATGATTTCTGAAGGATCATGTGACTCTGAAGACTGGAGTAATGATGCTAAAATTCAGCTTTGGTCACAGGAACAAATAATACTTTACTATAAATTCACATGGATTTTTATTTATTTATTTAATTGTAATAAAATTTCACAATATTAGTGTTTTTTTAAATGCAGCCTTGGTGAGCAGAATATACTTTTAAAAAACATGCCTGATAAAAGTTGAATAAGGCCACTGGGAATGGCATCAAATACTACAGCAAACTCTTTAGTAGTTACAGGGATCTTATAATGATTAAGGAATTCACAGTAAAGAGATGTTCATTATTCTTAAATAACTGTCTGACCAAAATTATACCGTTATTGTACCAGTTTATGTAAAATAAAGATTTATTTTTAAACGTAATATATTTTTGCTCCAAATCACAGAGTTGTGTGGAGAAAAATTATGCTTAAAAATTAGTTTTGATAATCTATCATTTATTTCGTCTCGTGGTGATGACGTCACCACTCTCGCCTTCGCGCGTCTCCTGAGGCTTTTGAGGTAAACAGTTCACACGTTAAATCACGTAACTACTATACAGTTTACACGGTTTACTCAACATATTACGGGGTCTTTTCAGAAAGTTTTTCATCGTGTGTCTGTTTCGTTTCCCATACAAAACGGTAAGATGTTAGCGAAATACTTTGTTATGAAGTTATTAGGGAATCGGATTCATATGGACAAAGTACAAGGGTTGATAATTTCGTCAGTGTCTGTCTTTATATTTACATTTATATTACTGTTGTTATATTTTACTGTAGGCTATCATGTATTCTCTATATTCTTGTTGAATGAGTAATTGATAGTCTATGGCTCATCACTATTATCAGAGCAGCTGAAAAGCCTCTTTATTTAATGTCAATAGATCCTGTTTTCTCCTCATTCATTATGCTGATGTCTTCAGATCTGTAAATTCACACATTAAGCTCATTTTATTGTCAACAGATTTGAGCAAACGACACGATCAGCTATTGTGACATCTGCAAGATATAGGTAAGTTTCATAATGGCTTTTATTTCAATAATCTGTAATGAACCATGTTTCATATGCAACACAATAAACAAAAAAAGTTGAGTTAACTCAATTGGTGCGCCGTTTGTTTCTTGCAAATCTGTAAATATATTTTTATGTTTTAATCTTTTTTTTTTTTTATTCTTAATTTTTTTATAATGTGACCATAAATACATAAATACTTTTTTGCTTTAAAAATAGCAAAAATCACTATATCTATGTTATATATTTTTTTTTAGTTGTGTACCACATTATACCGACTGTTTCCAACAACTTTCAAACCAGGAGAAATTTGTAATTTAATTCGAAGACACGTACCGTTTCTTTATTTCCGTTTTGTCGCCGTCAATGGCGTCATATCCGCGTTCTCCCTGGTTTCCGCTCGTACTGCCATAGCAACTAGAGATTAGAGCCTGATCGATAAAGGATTTTTAAGGCCGATACGATACAAATATTTAGTGATTTAAAAATCCGATATGTCGGCTGATATATATATATTTTTTTAAAATCCAGAAACGTGTAACAAAACATGAACAGATTTTCCCTAACATTAGTTATTTGTAGTTATTTAAGAGTCCTCAGCCTTACTAAAATAATATGATAATGCAGTTTAAAAATAAACTTTTTTTTTTTTTAAATTAACTTTGTCACAACAGAACAGAATATATTAAAGTTCTGATAAATATAATGTATATTAAAAATACAAACTTAAGATATGAAACTTAAAGTCCTTTGAACAAAAAAAATAAACTATTATTATTAATATTGACAGTAATAATTTAAGAAAAAATCAATGATGATGATATTATTAATTATTATCATCATCATTTGTATTATTATTAAACAAGACAAAGGTCACTCCTAATTCTATCCATCTATTCCATCAAGCTACAACAAACCATTTTCATCATTTGCTGCCTGCCTTCTAAAATCTACTACTTAGTGATGCACTAAATACATTATGTGACTCGTTAAAGGACAATTCCGGTGAAAAATGAACCTAGGGGTAATTAACACATGGTCACCGAGTCGATCGTTCCGTGGGATGCGTTTTCATGAAAATCTAATGTAAAGAGTTTTATCTCTAAAAACAGATTAGCTTATAACGCTAGTATATGGGGCACAGAGTAAGTAAAATAAATCGCTAGTTAATACCACTAACAAGGCTCAAAATAGCCTCACACTAACACGGTAGCATAATGAGGGTCCCTACATGCAAACCGACGCATTGAGAACTTTGTAAGTGTACAGACAGTTTAATAAGAAGATACTTTATAAAGACAGTACATTACGCGTTTACAGGCATTCGTCATCTTGGAAAAGAGTCTCGGGTGGCTCGCCGTTTATTTTTTGATAAAGTGTGTGCTGTTTAGTTTTCTTAAGTACCGTTTCAAGAACCGTTTAAGCACCGGAACCGTTTGAAAAATACAGAGTAGGTACTGGTATCGGATAAAACCCAACCAATACCCAACCCTAGTTATATAGTTCAACTATGATAAAATGTTAGAATATGATCTGTATGTTATTCTAATGTTGATCTAGCTTACTGCTAGTCTCATACAGACAAACTAACACAGAATAACATAAATTTCAACACTTTCAAATGCAGTTTAGTGTGATAGTGTAATGTTAGACCAAGTGAAACAGCGCTGCGTTACCTCACAAGTTTAATTTGTCTAATAAACTGACCTGTGTGAGTTGTAATTCTGCACTTGCGTGTAGTTCGGTAGAATGAAATGTCCATATTCCTTTTATATCCGCGTGTGGAGCTGATAGCTGTCTCTTAGCAATCCCGAACTGCTTCATATCACAGTCATGATAAAAACATTGATGTATTTACTCATCCATAAACATTATTAGTTCGGTCGGCTTGACTTTGACGACAAGATCCATAATTCTTAGCAAATGTTGCGTCATCAAACTACGCCTTTGTTATTGTAAGAGGTTAGCGACCCCTAGCGGCGAAAAAAATTACATAGTGTACGTTTAAAGTGGGTGGACTATTTTTTTTTTTACTCAGTAAATGATTTCTTCTTGATTTTGTCGGATCTGCTCCTCCTCCTGCAGTGAAGCTCCTCCTCTTTCAGGTAAGCTCCTCCTCCTTCAGTGAAGCCCCTCCTCCGTCAGGTAAGCTCCTCCTCCTTCAGTGAAGCTCCTCCCACTGCAATTCACCAATAAATGCTGGAATATTCCCATCAGCTACAAGTGAAGACGAGCATCAAACCATCAGGAAGAGCTGAAATCTGCAAAGACAGAGTTTATTGAAGGACAGTGAGAACGTGAGAGATCCAGAACACTGCAGAATGAAACACACTGAAGAACAAAGAGGTTGGTGTTTATTCCTGATTCTTCATTAGTGAGGCTGAAGAACATTAAAGGGGTCATATAATGGTACATGCACTTTTACAAGTTGATTGTACTGAAATGTGTGTTGGCAGTGCCTGTACACAACCATCATAAAAAAATTTACCAGGTAAAATGAGTGTTTTCTTACAATACTAATGAGAATTTTTAATTAAAGTACATTACAAACTTTTAATTTAGACCCTAAAGAATCATATTAGCTTGAACAAAAATGGCATTATATGACCCCTTTAAGGTTATAAAGCAGTTCATCAGATTTAGCTCTGTTATAGTAGGACCAATCTAGTTGTGAATTAGAATTAAAGCAGTAAATAATATGAACCGGGTGCAAACATTTTTTTTAACAAGGATGTTTGTTATCTGTAAGTCTATATTAGTATAATCTGAGCATTTTTTTTCTGTTTATTATACATCTGGTTCACAATTACTGCAACCATGTTACCAAAATTATGGATATGTCTTAATACAGTTTTTGCGCATTCCAAAATATTGTTATTATTTTGCTAAAACACCAACATTTAAAAAAAAAAAATCAAATAAATAGACTTTGCTACACGTGGTTTAGTTTGTGTAAAAACAGGGAGTGTTAAATAGCATTATTGCATATTTTTAAAATGTTAATTTTTTAGGTAGTTTCATAGTTTATCAAATATTTAATAGTTCTCACTACAAAAATGTGATTTATTGTGAAATGTGAGCCTTATAAATGAACAAAGACGTTTGCTTTCCTGCTCCAACCCCCTCTTTCTTACCACAAGGCCATTAGTGATCCGTAAAGAAGTGCTGATAGTGATAAAGGTCTGTCGGCCAAGATGTGTGCGTACATCTGAGGTTTGCTAAATGTCACACCTTCAGTACGATGTGGGAAAGCTGTAATCTGCTGATTGGTCAGTTTAAAGGTCTCACATTTGGTTTCAATCACATGTTCAAAAAGATTAAAGAAGATTGTAATCTCTGTTTACTGCTGGTGTTAAGATGCGTTTTGGTTGATTAGGCCATAAGTAGACGAGGGACACACATTCTCATTTACACCTGGTGTTTTAATCTGTCTCTTTTGTCTACTTTCAACCACTTCTGTCCTGAGTTCTTCAAGGGGAAGGTCTGTGGGCCGGCAAATTAATGGTGCGAGTACATTCTCAGACTCAGACGAACGCATGATCGCTCTTCTTCGTGAGCATTTAAGCGTGCGGTTAGCCTACTAGCCTACAGCGCCATCTGCTGTTAAAAACTGAGCTCAGAATCAATTCGAGAGAGAATAGCGATGCATTTTGAAAATATTGTAATCAATCCACGAATCGAGATTTCATCGATTTATTTTCCCAGCCCTACTAACTACGTTTATTTCCGTCGTTGGTAGTGGTGGGTGGTAATAGACGAGAAATTTCTTTATTCATTTGACAATCCTAAAGCCTGAACCACTGCCTGATGCCACCCTTATTCTCCCTCACAAAAACCTTTCTTTTCCCATGAGAAACTTTGCATTTGAATAAAAAAAGTTTCAATGCAAAACATTTTGCAAGCAGACGCAAAGTTTCTCGGGAGAACATAAGTTTATTGTGGCAACGCAAAAGCAATGAAATATAATTTTTCCTCCCATCATAATGTCCTGTTATAAGGGGCTATATAGATGCGTGCCTATAATGAATAAAGAATATATTTTACAACAGTTCTTTCTGGTTCCTCAAATCTGGGAACCTTTTCCAGCCGTGCAATATTCCCACAGTATCAGCACTGGGACCGTTTCACCGTTTGTATCGCTCTGCTTGCGGCAACAGTCACTTCAGTCAGCAAATCCACCATTTAAAAATAATACTATTATTGTTGTGTCACGAAATTTAGTTTTTAGAGTTTTTTAGGCGAGAAAGTAGTTACTTAGACCTCAAATATGTGACTCCATATATAAACATAATGCCTATTTTATAATTAGTTCGGACACTTTCGCAGATGCGATCTCCAGGCCGTCAGCGGTCGTTCAGCACTCATGTTCCCGCAGAGAACAGCCACATCATTAAACATGAGAGATTATTCATTTAGGGTTTATCAAACAGGCAATCTTTGGGTTAAGGGGAAAATAAAGTTTCATAACTTTATATTTAGGCGATATTTAACCTAAATCATGTACTATAGTGCTGCTTTTTTTAACGTTTGAATCAAAAGTTTGCTTGCGTTTATTTCCTATTGTCTTTTATTATGGCTATTATATTGTCTACTGTATTATAGTGTATACTGTCTTGTTAATTTAAATATTGTATAGTGTTTCCCACAGAAGTAGACTCTATTTGCGGTGGTGTGGTGTTTGGGGACCGGGGGGGGGGATTAAGTTTTATATATATATATATATATATATATATATATATATATATATATATATATATATATATATCAATCATAAATATATCATATATTTTTTGTGACAAGTACACATTTCCATTGCCAACACTTAGTGTCAGATAACTTAAAGACATTGCTATGCCATTGCTACACTTTCTATGCTATGACTGCTCCACAGACTTCTTGTTGCAAATTTTGCTCACACACACACACACACACACACACACAAAAACCTGGAGATGGACACACTCACACCAACCTCACACACAAACTCACAAACTTACTGATACACTCAAACACAGGCTCACACACACATTCAAAAAGACTCACACACACAGATTCAAACACAGACACACACTCACTCACTCACTCACTCACTCACTCACTCACACACACTCAGACACAATCAAACACAGACTCAGACACACACAGGCTCACACACACACCAAACTGGACCTGGAGGTGGACACACACAGACTCAGACACACACACACACACAAACCTGGAGATTGAGGTGGACAAAAACCAACACACACCAACCTGAACCTGGAGATAATAATAATAATAATAATGTCTAGTCTGGTGGCTGTGATATATATAAACCTAAAGTTACCAACGTCCGTTGCCATGATTTTTGGAATGACTGATCGCGAGAGGAAAAAATGACGTTTTAGTCGCATAACATCGGTTAATGGAAACGCCGTCATTTCGCAATAGTTGTTTATCGATATTTAGAAGAAAAAAAATCGCAAAAGTTTTGCGCGAATCTGTAATGGAAACGCGACAACATAGACTAACTTCTCAGAGTTATGTTGAGCTACAGTGTTCACTAACCATTCAACTCCGGATTGATTCTGGAATCTTCGCTGGGGTAATGAGCATTAAGCACCGGCAACAATCCAACCTCTAACTAACGCATGCTCATGTTTTGATTCAGATCGTGCGGTAAGAGACCGGAGGGGCTAATCGTGCCTCCGTTGTCAGTTTGTGAGAGTGAGAGAGAGAGAGAGCGCGCAGCTCTACAGTAAAATACTTATTAAATAGTTCAAAAATCTGAATCAATCCGTGGCGGTCAGCGTTGATATTGTGGCGGGCCGCCACAAATTAATGAATGTATGGGAAACCCTGTTGTAGTTCAATAAATATTATTTTATAAATAGTATGCCGTATTTGGTATTGAGAAATGGTTCGTTAGTGATTGATATATGGACTTCAGTGAAGTTACAGTATGTGTATTGTATTGTGGGAAGTCTTTTAAAAAGACAAAGATTGCTCCACTCAATACTTTCTGTTATTAGATGAGGGTTTTATATATGTTTTCACTACATATTTTTTCTCTTTGATTGATTTACTGAGCACTTTTTTTACTTTAATTTCAGGCCCGATGGATGAGAATGAAGAAGTGAATGAAGTGGAGAAACATCAAAGAAGATCTCAGAAATCTTTCACTTGCACTCAGTGTGGAAAGAGTTTCACATACAAACAAAAGCTCAAGGTTCACATGAGGATCCACACTGGAGAGAAACCGTTCACATGCACTCAGTGTGGAAAGAGTTTTAGACAATCATCAAACCTTCAGGAACACATGAAGATCCACACTGGAGAGAAACCGTTCTCATGTGATCAGTGTGGGAAGAGTTTTAGACAACAAGGAACCCTTCAGGAACACATGAAGATCCACACTGGAGAGAAACTGCACGAATGTGATCAATGTGACCAAACATTTTCGAGGGCTTCAAGCCTGAAGAGGCACATGACAGTTCATTCACAGGAGAAACCACATTCATGTTCTTTGTGTGGAAAGAGTTTTTCACATATGCAGAGTTTAAAAGTTCATCAGAAAATACACACTGGTGTAAGAAATCATATGTGCTTTGAGTGTGGGAAGACTTTTATTAGAGATGAAGTTTTGAAAAAGCACCAGAGAATTCACACTGGAGAGAAACCTTACAAGTGTTCACACTGCGACAAGAGATTTAGTCAGTCAGGAAACCTGAAATCACACGAGAGGATCCACACTGGAGAGAAACCGTATCACTGCACTGCATGTGGGAAGAGCTTCACTCGTTCATCTGCTCTACACAGGCACACAAAATACAATCACAGTAAGTAGATCATCTTCAGTTCCGATGCCGCATCTCTTCCCTATTAGTCGGTCGTTTTTGTGTTGTTTTTTACACTTTTATGAAGGAAAGTACAAGTTTTCTACAGTTTTTCACAAACTGAAGCTGAAGTAGAGGCTGATTTATTTTTAACTTGTTCTTCGTTGTTGTTTTCATATTAAATAGTTATTCTTCCACTTACGGTGTATTTCAAAAAACGCAGATTTGAGATATACTGTCATCTAGCTTTTGCAACTGGCCTTCTTCACTTTGAAGGCTGATTGCGCTACGAAGGCTGTCCCAAATGACCCTTCGCAGGGAGTTTGACTGACAAGCGATCTGACCTATCATAATCAGCCGAATCTGCCATTTTTGACAAAAAAATATTTTTTCCTCCCATCATTATTAGGGGCTCTATAGATTTGTGACTCTAATGAATAAAAAAGAAATAATGTCTAGTACATAAATGGACCCCTTTCATGAAAAAGTATGACATAATGGATCAAAATCATCATAATCTTGTATAACAGGTTTTCACTACATAATTTTTCTTTTATTGATTTACTGAGCACTTTTTTAACTTTAATTTCAGGCCCGATGGATGAGAATGAAGAAGTGAATGAAGTGGAGAAACATCAAAGAAGATCTCAGAAATCTTTCACTTGCACTCAGTGTGGAAAGAGTTTCACATACAAACGGAGTCTCGAGATTCACATGAGGATCCACACTGGAGAGAAACCATTCACATGTGATCAGTGTGGGAAGAGTTTTAGACATCAAGGAAACCTTAAGTCTCACATGAAGATCCACACTGGAGAGAAACTGCATGAATGTGATCAATGTGGCAAAACATTTTTGAGGGCTTCAAACCTGAAGAGCCACATGTTAGTTCATTCACAGGAGAAACCACATTCATGTTCTGTGTGTGGAAAGAGTTTTTCACGTCTGAAGGATTTACAAGTTCATCAGAAAATACACACTGGTGTAAGAAATCATATGTGCTTTGAGTGTGAGAAGACTTTTATTACAGCTGCAGATTTGAAATCACACGAGAGGATCCACACTGGAGAGAAACCGTATCACTGCACTGCATGTGGGAAGAGCTTCACTCATTCATCTAATCTACGCAGTCATACAAAAACTCACATTAAGTAGCTTATCTTCAGTTCCAGCACTTTCAAGTGCGATGCCACCTCTCTTTCCTATTAGTTTGTCTAACCAGACACAACCACGGCTGTAGCCAGTTATGAAGTCACCGAGGCCCAGACTTCAGTATATTTCTGAGGTGTATATAATAAAGGTTGTGAAATAATTCCCTAATATAGTATTAACTCTAATATTGCACAGCTCCAAGATCTCCTTGTCTGAGCTCTGCGGTCTGTCGCTGCTCATCAACATCAGAATATTGAGATGAAATCAAATTAAAGTAGACAGGCTTTATGTTCACAGAAGCTGCTGAGCGCATGTTCTAGTGCTTCAGTTAACGGTCATGAAGTGTGAGATCAAATATAGCTAAACTAAACATTTCATATTTGACAGCTATTTTAGGATAGAAATGTTAAACAACCAACAAAAATAATCAGGAAAACTGATGTATATGAATATCAGTTGAGCCTATGTTTATGACCCCAAACCCCCTGAACTACCTCATATCTGGGACACCGGCGATTCTAGAACTCTACAGCCCTGGCCACAACCATCGACAGTATAAAAGAAACATTGTCAACACGCATTAAATAGTTTATCTTTAAGAACAGCAGTTTTAACTGTGAGATACACATCAACTCAAGAGCAATATCGCATATATAATGTTGCTTAATATAATCTATATGTTTAAAAGTACAAGTGTTTTTTAAAACATTTTTTACTAACTGTTCTTGCTCAGGAAGCTGAAGAAGAGGCTGATTGAGATGCTTTGCTATCTTGTTAGTCAATAAAGAGAGAGATCTGTCTTATTTGCTTCCAATTTTACTTTCTTTTTGTATTTGCTGCATCAAGTATTAAACTTTTATTGTCCATTTGTATTGTCTGCTCCTTTTTCTTGCATCAAGAAAAAATAATTAGTTAATGTTTTCTTGCTGTTAGTTTGATTGCTTCTATTGCTCTCCTCATTTGTAAGTCACTTTGGATAAAAGCGTCTGCTAAATGATCAAATGTAAATGTATTTTATTTAACATATTTTATAAGGAAGTAATAAATTCAATGGTACTCTTGGATCTCCAAAAAGTTTTTGACAGTGAATCATTTAGTACTTTAAGATAAAATTAAGTGTCATGTTTTTTTCCCAAGTATGCTGATAGCCTGGTTGAACTTTTATTAAACTGGGAGAATTCAAAGTGTAGAAATTGATGGGTTTCTCTCTGAATAAACAATTATTAATAATGGAGTTCCCCAGGGAAGTGTCTTAGGCCCCCTTTTATTCCTCCTATACATAAATGATATGCAAGCAGTTTGTGACTGTAACTTGTTCTCTGCTTTACTGGTTTCAGACACGGATGTCAGTAAAATACAAGTGATATGAGGAGTTATATAAAGTAAGAGACTGGCTCTCTGAAAATAAACTCTTATTGCATTTAGGTAAAAAACGGGATCCATGTTATTTGAGTCTAAAAGTAAACTGAACAAGGTTCCTAACCTGTCTGTCAAGGTAGGGGATTGTGTAATATCAAACAGAAATAGTGTTAATTATCTTAGCTGTGTCCTTGACAATGATTTAAGTGGTGCAAGCAGGGCCTGAAGTTAACTTTTTTGACCACCAGTCACTGTGGCAGGTGGATTTAAAAATCCACCCGCCACAGTGACTTTTTACCAGCCATTTTTTTTTTTTTGTTGTTTTTTGGCCTCAAAAGGTGAAAAAAAAAAGGAATTGCACAAACATTTGTTCTTTAACTTGTAAGAATACACATTTAAGTGCTGTCAAGTTATTAACGAGATCCATACAAGTAATAATAACTCTTAGAATACAGATATAGACCTAGTGCGGCTCGTATGTAAACAAATCACACGTGGCTGTGTTGATGGCTGGGCAGCTGTTAGTTACAGCGTTAAGGAACCGTTAAGCAGAACTAAATTAATATTGTTATTACTGGTAAAGTTACCGGGTACGCAATTTTCTCACCGGTTCCCAACATCTGTGCAACTGTCATTGTAATGTAGCTTATGTCAGCGTTGCATTATCTCATCTCATCTCACCAACAGTTTAATACTTAACTCACACATTATTCAAACGTAGTCAGAGAAGGGCCTCATCGTTCTCTCCGATCACGTTCCGAAACACTCAAATTGCGCTGCTTTCACAGATGCTTTCTGTACTCCAGTAATGTGCCGCCACATTTTTAGCTAAAATCCAACGAAATGGCTGACTTCGTTTAAATGTCAAAGAACAACAGTTGCAAAAAACAAAACAAAAAAACAACGCAAAGACCCAGCCCCTTTAGTTACTGTTGCTATGTCCGACAAGCTACACCGTGATCTCATGCAATGAAAAACACATCGCGCAGCAGAGACACTGACAACACGCTGACAGACAAGACAGTCCAGGTTACTTTTGATATTAAACAAAGTCTCAACGTTAAAATTTGGTCTTTTTTATAAAAAAAATTAAAAGCATCAAATAAACATGAATGAACATAAGAAGGAATGTAGTTTTAACTGCGGAAAGATGTCAGTAGGCCTACTTAGTACACTCCGTTTTTTCAAGTTCAAATCATCCAACGTTGAACTCTCCTGGCTGCTTTGTCGGACAAAAAAGGCGGAATATGATTGGCCAGATCGCCGTCAATCAAACTCCCCGCGAAGGGTCGATTCTCATTGGCTACCTGCCAATGTGGCAGGTAGATTGACACTGTTACCCGCCAATTGCAGAATTCACCCGCATTTGGCGTGTGGTCGGGTGTTAATTTCAGGCCCTGGGTGCAAGTATGGCTATGAAAACTTTAGGTAAGGCTAATGCTAGAACAAAACTTCATGCTAGATATGTTAGTTTTCTGGGTAAACAAAATTTAAAATTACTTGCATCATGTTTAGTGCAATGTCATTTTGAGTAAGCATGCATTTCTTGGATGTCTGATCTGTTTCGTGTATGGTTGGATAAGTTACAGAAATCTCTAAATAAATTGATACGATTTTGGGTTTGAGTAGTTTTTCACATGTTGATCCCATTTTAGGGATTCATTGATTTCCAATTGATTTATTTTATTTCTTTCCCCAGCCAAAAAATAAATACAATTTCTTACTGATCCCAAACTTTTGAACGGTAGTGATTAATATTACAAAAGATTTCTGTTCTTTGTAACTTTCTATTAATCAAAGAATCCTGAAAAAAAAAAAAAACAACAAAAAAAAAATCAAAAAACATTTTTGAGCATCAAATATTAGAAGGATTTATGAAGGATCATGTGACACTGAAGACTGGAGTAATGATGCTGAAAATCAGCTTTGGTCACAGGAACAAATTATACTTTACTATATATTCACATATACTTAAAAAAAAAAATTGTAATAACATTAGTGTTGCTTTCGTCAACGAAAATTATGACGAAATATTGTCGTCAACGAACCGTTATCACCTGACGAAAACGAGACGAGACTAGACGTAAATGCATGGTCATGTGACGATGACTAAAATACATGTATAATGCAATATCGTTGACGAATAAAAACGAGACTAAATGTGGTTTAAAAAATAAAAACTATGCTAAAATGTCTCTTCATTTTCGTTGACCAAAACGAGACGAGACGAAATGTAACGTCACGACGAATGAGAGAGTTGTGCGTGAACCCATAGCTTTGTCGGCTTTAAATTCTGGATTGCGATCTGGTCACCCGATTATCAGCGAATTTAACCATATATTACTCCATTAGTTATTCTATTAAAATGTCTCATTGATATATTTGACACATTCCTAATCATTACTTTTGCTGGTTCTTTGTGACAGCTGTTATTGGCAGCGTCTCTTGTTACATGAACACGTCACCGCATCAGCGCCAGAACATGGAGATTTTATTTTAGAGTATAATCGCACAACCTATTCGATATTTTATAATTAAATAAACTAATCGAATATCCAAAAATCGTGACTCATCCCTGCATGGAATCTCTTGTTTCTTTTCCCAAATCTCACCCATTTTCTAAAGGTATTATAAACGTTTCTTAGTTCGCTTCTAATTAGGCCTATTATATTCGTATTCTTTACTGTGGTAAAGTAGAAAAACGCTGTAGGACAGATAGCCTACATTTGTACTTGCATGTCAAATTCTTTTTAACACAGTTTGTGCTTGTTATATTAGACATTGGGCGCGAGTTTAGTTGTAAAGCGCGTTTGACACGTGTGGGTGATTTTTAGTTTCACTTTCTCTGGCAGCGCAATCTCAAACACAGCCTAAATATCTCGCCCTTGTGGAGGATAAAATTCGCTCTTCAAACCAATTTACATCAAGTAGAAAACACGAAGATATCATAAAGAGATCGATATCTTCGTGTTTTCCTGCTCGTGTCCCACATCCAAAGCGCAGAGTGTATTTTTTTTAATAACCCCCCAACCACCGCCGGTAGTTGGTCCATTACCGCGGTGGTAAAAAAACCTGCCACCGTCACAGCTCTAAATATAGGCCTACTAAATAGCCTATAATAAGCCTTGTTTGAAATTCTATATTGACTGGGTTAAATAAAATCGCATTACTAAAAAGAGACTAAAATACAATTTTCATTGACTAAAACTAGACTAAAATGTCATCAGTTTTCGTTGACTAAAACTAGACTAAAATGTCATCAGTTTTCGTCGACTAAAACTTGACTAGACTAAAAAGAGTATGAATGTGACTAAAACTAATAAAAACTAAAATGACAGCCTGACACAAAGACTAGACTAAAACTAAAATTAAAACAGGCCGCCAAAAACAACACTAAATAACATTTCACAACATTACTGTTTTTTTTTTTAAAAATGCAGCCTTTGTGAGCAGAAGAGACTTTTAAAAATATGCCTGAAAAAAAAAGTTGAATAAGGCCACTGAGAATTGCATCAAATACTACTACAAACTCTTTAGTAGTTTTACTACAAATTTATTTTTATTAGGATAAACCCCTTGAGATGCATCATCTCGTTTTCAAGGGGGTCATAAAATACATCACGACCATCACAAAAGAACAATAATAAAATAAACAAAAGTACAATTATACATATTGGACAAACAAATACATACAGAACCACAAACACAAAAAAACAAACAAAAAAAACCCCAATAATATTAACCGAAATATACCGAACTTTACAACCATTAGATCAAATTGGTAGAAATACATTTGAAATTGAATGTATAAAGTATATGTATTTGGATCACAAAATAATAATACAATTAATTGAAATATTAAAAAAAAATCACATTATGTCAGCATCATACATTACAAGAGCAGTCAATCACAAAGTAAGAAGACAAGGTATGCTTAAACATCCCAAATGAAGTGATGAATCTAATATCGGAAGGTAAGTTATTCCAGTCTAAAGTGGCTTTGAACATAAAAGCTCTTTTGCCAACTGTCTTCTTGGCTTGGGGGACAGAAAAATAAAGCTGAACAGAGTGCCTCAAATGATAATTTGAAGTAATAGGAACAAAATACTGTTTTAAATTTAAAACGGGTAATTGAAATGGATACATTTGAATATTAGTTGAAGCCAGTGCATTTGTCTTCTTATATTTAAAGATGGCCAATTCAGGGCATAATACATTGTGCAATGATGCGTGAGAAAAGGGCATCCAAGGACAAATCTGCACAGTCTGTTATAAGCTGTTTTAAGATGGGAAAGGTCTGATTTTACAGAGTTTTGGTAAACAACATCACAATAGTCAAAAATCGGAAGTATAAGTTGAGAAGCGAGTTTCCTACGCACACTATAAGTGAAGCAGTTACGAGATCGATATAAAACATTAATTCCATAACTGACTTTACGTAAGATATGACCAATATGAATTTTAAAAGAAAGCTCAGAATCTAGCCATACACCAAGATATTTAAATTTTTCAACTTGAGGCAGAGGAGTACGGTCAGAACAAGTTATTATACAGGAATTGGTTTCAGATTTGAGTTTTTGTCTGGTACCAAAAATCATGAGATATGTTTTAGTTTTGTTGAGCAATAATTTGTTATGAAAAAGCCAATCCTGTAAAATTTTGAAATCATACTGAAGACAAGCTTGAATTTGTGGAAGATCATGTTTAGATGTATATAAAACGGTGTCATCGGCATAAAGTTGAACACAACAGTTGTTAAGAATTGATGGTAAGTTATTAACGTAAATAGAAAAAAGGAGTGGTCCCAAAGTTGAGCCCTGGGGCACACCTCTTTGCTGAGTTAGCAGATTAGATTTATTTCCATGTAGGATAACACATTGTTTTCTATTATGGAGGTATGCACTAAACCACAATACAGCATTTTTAGACAGGCCAGTAGCATAGAGCTTATCTAAAAGAAGATAGTGATCAACAAGGTCAAAGGCTTTAGTCAAGTCAATAAATATTGCACCTGTAAGTTCCCCATTATCTGCAGCAGAAAAGACATCATTGGTGAATTTAAGAAGGGCAGTAGATGTAGAGTGGTTAGATCTAAAGCCAGATTGAAATGGTGATAATATATTGTTTGCACTAAGAAAGTGTGAGAGTTGATTATAAATTAGTTTTTCAAACACTTTAGCAATAGAACATATAATAGATATGGGTCTGTAATTGTTAAGATCTAGTACATCTCCTCCTTTATGTATTGGAGTGATGCGTGCGCACTTCCAGATAGCTGGTAACTCACATGAAGACAAAGAGAGGTTGAATAAATCAGTAAGTGGATACATAAGTACATGGGATGCTAGTTTGATCAACTTATTATCTAAACCATCCAGTCCAGCACCACTGTTCCCTTTTAGTTCATTTATGGCATTCTGCACTTCATCAGGTTGAATTTTCCTAAAATAAAAAGAACTGTGATTGGGCAAAGTATTATTTAAAAAACCAGTACCCAGATCAGATTCGGGTATTAAGGTAGAACAAACAGAAGAGAAATGATGATTAAATGCTTCAGCAATAGATAAAGAGTCATGTAGAATTGTATTTGAAACTCATATTTGGTTAATACAATGTTTTTCTGATGTATTAGTAATAGTTTTAATTTTTTTCCAGAATTGTTTTGGATTCTTAAAATCATTACTGAGGCTATCCTTATAGTAGTTGGATTTTAGTACTAAAATCCAACAAATTTAGTACTTCCATTGTTATGCTGATGACACTCAAATATATATTTCATCACGGCCGGATGAAAACGCTAAATTATCCAAATTGACAGAATGTGTTAAAGATATCAAAGATTGGATGACGCGTAATTTTCTTTTATTAAATCCAGACAAGACAGAGGTAATACTTATCGGTTCAAAAAACCGCCCACAAAACCTCTCACAATACAATTTTAACATCGTAGGATGTCCTGTTACTTTATCCTCTACAGTAAAAGACCTGGGTGTTATACTCGATTGCAACCTGTCTTTTGAAAATCATATTTCATATGTTACAAGAACAGCCTTTTTCCACCTTAGAAACATTGCTAAGCTACGTAATATGCTATCAGTTTCCGATGCAGAAAAGTTAGTTCATGCATTCATGACCTCGAGACTAGATTACTGTAATGCTTTATTAGCTGGTTGTCCTGCATCCTCAATAAACAAGCTACAGTTAGTCCAAAATGCAGCCGCTAGAGTTCTTACTAGATCAAGAAAATATGATCATATAACACCGATTTTATCATCACTGCATTGGTTACCTATAAAGTTCCGTATCAATTACAAGGTATTGCTACTGACCTATAAAGCCCTAAACGGCTTAGCTCCAGTCTATTTAACGGATCTTCTATCGCCCTATAATCCATCGCGCTCTTTAAGATCAATAAATTCAAGGCTTTTGGTCATACCTAGGATATCCAGATCCACCAAAGGAGGGAGAGCATTTTCACATTTAGCTCCGAAACTCTGGAATAGCCTTCCTGATACTGTTCGTTGCTCGGACTCACTCTCCCAGTTTAAAACTAGATTAAAGACTCATCTCTTCAGCCAGGCATTCATATAACATTTTAAATCTTACTGTTCAAACTACAATCTGGCCTCTAGTTCATAAATGCCAGAGGAGAACTGGCCCCCGACTGAGCCTGGGTTCTCCCAAGGTTTTTTTTCTCCATTGGGTCACCTGATGGAGTTTTAGGACACCATTAGGCCGCTTGATGGAGTTTTAGGACACCATTAGGTCACTTGATGGAGTTTTCGGTTCCTTGCCACTGTTGCCTTTGGCTTGCTCAGTTGGGGATATTTTGGGGATATTAATTTAATTTTATCAATCAATAAATTTACACTAGAAACAACCTTGTTGTGTTATTTTGGTTTAATGCTGTGAAGCTGCTTTGATGCAATCTGTATTGTGAAAAGCGCTATATAAATACACTTGACTTGACTTGACTTGAATTTTGCATTACGGGTTTTAGTCTTACTCATATTTCTCAGCTGCCTGTATATTTCCCAATCTACATTAGCCCTTGTACGCCGAAAAATTGACCATGCCTATCCCTCTGCCTAAAAAGACTAATAAGTTCAGGGTCAATCCAAGGAAGGTGTTTACCCTTGACCAGGACAGATTTCCAAGGAGCATGTTTATCCAGAACATCAGTAAACTCGGTATAGAGGAAATCCCATGCGTCTTGAACATTAGGTATAAGTTGGTGTCTGTCCCAATTTATAGCTTTTATAGATTTATATATCAGATCATTAAAAAATAAATCTGAATTCAGTTTCTTATATTGTCTAATTTGATAAGTCTTGGTGGTGATTTAGGTAATTTGATCTTCCATACACAATATACTATCGAGTGATCACTAAAGCAATCAGACATAACTCCTGCCCTTAGAAATCTATCTGGATGTGAAACAAGTATCCAGTCAAGCAGGGATTGAGAAGTAGGAGTGATACGAGTTGGTTCCTTAATTAATTGTGAGATATTTAAATTACTAAATAAATTTTTCACTTTATGAGATGATTTATCTAACCAGTTTTTATTGAAATCCCCAAGTAAAATAATTTCATTATTACAGGAAATGGAGTTAATAGTGGATATCAGGTGATCAAAAGTTTCAGCTGGCGAAGAGGGTGGTCTGTATATGCTCCCGATAATTAAGCTTTTATTTTCATGGAAAATTACTTTAACAAAAACACATTCAAAGTGTAGAGGCTCAACTGTAGGTATGGTAAACTCAGATATGAGCTCAGAGGAAACATATATAGCCACACCCCCACCTCTGGAACTCCTATCAGATCTATATAGGATATAATTTGGAAGATTAATTTCAGTATCTGATATATTACTATTAAGCCATGTTTCGGAAAGAGTAATTATGTTAGGTTTATGTAATGCAACCCATGCACAAAGTAGGTCAATTTTAGGGATAAGACTCCTAATATTTAAATGTACAATTTTTATTCCTTTAGCATCACTCATAGAAAAAGCTAATTTTAGTACTGTTACTACGGTCACTGCTGCTCAAACATAACTGTAAAAGTAGTATGATAGATAGTAAGATAGTTCATTATTCTTAAATAACTTTCTGACCAAAATTATACCGTTATTGTACCATTTTCTGTAAAATAAAGATTTATTTTTAAACGTAATATATAGGCCTATATATATAATAATATATATATATATTATTCAATCACAGAGTGGAGTGGAGAAAAGTTATGCTTAAAAATTTGTATTTCGTCTCGTGGTGATGACGTCATCACTCTCACCGTCGCGCGCATCCCGACCGAGCCTTTTGAGTAAGTTAGGTAAATAGTTCACACGTTAAATCACGTAACTACTATACAGTTTACACGGTTTACTCGACATATTACGGGCTCTTTTCAGAAAGGTTTTTACCGTGTTTCTTTTCCCATACAAAACGTTAAGATGTTAGCGAACTACTTTGTTGTTATGAACAACAAAGTAGTTTGCAACTTTGTTGTTATTGTTAACAACTTTGTTGTTATTGATTCTAGAGTTGGAGTTCACACTTCCTGTGAGTGTGAATACACTTTTTTCCAAGATGGCGCCAGTGTACTCGGCTTGCCGTCTCTCCCATTTGTCTCAGTTTGTTGTACCTTTGGTACCTGTTCGTCTGACATCTGTACTGTTTGTATTATTTACGGTGTTACACTGGTATCATGCAGTTTCAATATTGACATACAATCATCAAGACTTACTCAACATTCAAAGCAGTATGGGAGATTTTCGCGGATTTTGTCCTGCTCTGCATTCCTGTTTTCAGTCTTCGTTCAACCAATCTGTGGACGATTTCGCTCGCCAGCTACCTTGCTGCGTTCCTCCTCTACGGAAGCGCCGCAGGAAGAGAGGCTGCCGTGCTGGTGCTCGGGTGAGAATCAGACGGGCTATTGTTTCTTCCAGACAACCTACGATGGAGTTTCCCTTGGCTACTATTAGCTTGGAGGGCCTTCATTTGACGCGTCGGTCACGGGATTGGAGATATGCTTTTCATCTCCCTGTTGTCGCGGACTTCACTCAGTCATCTATCTACTCTGCTCCTCCGCGTTCACGGATTCGCCGGAGAGGAGTGAACTGTCAGAATTTACGTCAATTGGACTTTGTTCACCTGGATTCGGCTTTGTCAACACAGCCTCCTTTGAATATGGCCCTAGTCAACGCCAGGTCCATTTGTAACAAAACTTTTATTTTAAATGACTTTTTTACTAGACGTAATTTGGATATTCTATTTCTGACGGAGACCTGGGCCGGTATTGGTGAGTTGTCAGTTTTTGAGGAACTTTGTCCTTCAAACTGTTGTTTTATTAGTACCCCAAGATCTGCTGGTAGGGGTGGTGGTGTTGCTATGGTTTTTAAACAATCACTTAAAGTAAATACTGTTTCTGTCCAGAGCTACTCATCATTTGAGGCACAGTGTGTAACATTACAGTCTGCTTCCTTTGCGCTATTCTGTGCTCTTATTTACAGGCCACCTAACTTGGCTGGGGCTTTTGTAAATGATTTTTCAGATTTTTTAACTTCTGTTGTTCCGTTGTATGAACATATGTTATTGTTGGGTGATTTTAATGTGCATGTCTGCTGCCCTGGGCGTCCCGTGGTTGCTGAGTTTTGTAACGTCCTGGACTCATTTGGTTTTACTCAACATATTAATCTACCAACACATGTCTTAGGTCATACTCTTGATCTTATTATGTCATATGGGACCCCTGTAGATAATGTATCTATTGAAAATCCTTCTTTTTCTGATCATACGCCCATTGTATTTACGGTCCCTGTTGTCAACCCTGTCACTGTAAATAAGTCTATAGGCTCTTACTCTCGCTTCATAAACTCACTCACTGCCTCTCAGTTTAGTGAGAAATATTTAGCTAATGCCGTTGAACCATTGATCTTGAATGCTGAGTCCTCCATTGGCCCTGACGATTTAATTGCTCTTTTTTATACATCCTGTTCTGATATTTTAGATTCTATTGCCCCTTTTAAGATAAAACAACCAAAGCAAAAATCGTACTATTGGCTGGATAAAAACACTCGCTGTCTCAGACAGGCTTGTCGCAGAGCGGAGAGGAGATGGAAGCTAGATCGTTTAACTGTATCTTTTGAGATTTTTAAAGAATGTTTGAATAAGTTTCAGAGTGCTGCAAAGTCAGCTAGATCAAAATATTTCTCTGATTTAATTGCTAAACATTGTCATAGACCTAAGATTTTATTTTCCGCGATAAATTCTGTAATTAGTCCAAGGTCTCAATTTCATGGTCGACCCTCGGCTGAACGCTGTGAGAGATTTTTAACTTTTTTTGCTAATAAAGTGTTAGTGATTCGTTCATCTTTTACTTTACAGCTTCCAGATCAGTCTTCGAATTTGTTTGCAAGTCCGGTCTTCTTTCATAATTTTGAGCATGTCTCGTTAACGGAACTTTGTGAAGTAGTTAGTAATATGAAGACAACTATCACCACACTTGATGTTATACCTTCTGATATTTTAAAAGCAACTTTTCCAATAATTGGTCCCAGCATCCAAGCATTGATAAATTCATCTTTGGTCACTGGGATAGTTCCGAGTAGTTTTAAGCATGCGGTTGTTCAGCCTTTGCTTAAGAAACAAGGTTTGGATGAGGGTTGCTTCAATAATTATAGGCCTATCGCTAAGCTATCATTTTTATCAAAACTCTTAGAAAAAGTGGTGCTGTCTCAGTTGCACTCGTTCTTGAATTCTGCAAATTTACAAATTTATAAATTTTCTGCAATCTGGTTTCACTGCCCTTCATAGTACAGAGTCTGCATTGTTGAAAGTGTTTAATGATATTTTACTTGCAGTTGACGCCGGAAAAAATGCCGTATTGATCCTACTTGATCTTTCGGCTGCCTTTGATACTGTTGACCATAGTGTTCTAATTTGGCGTTTAGAGCATTTTTTTGGTATCAAGGGTACGGCCTTACAGTGGTTTAGATCTTATCTTAGAGACAGGTCTTTTTCAGTGGAGATAGGTACATTTACTTCATCTTCTGCTCCTATAATTAGTGGAGTTCCTCAGGGATCTATTTTGGGCCCCCTTCTTTTTAACTTGTATATGCGTCCATTGGGTGATATTATTAGGAAGCACAACGTATCGTTTCATTTTTATGCAGACGATTCACAGCTGTACCTGCCGTTAAAAGCTGGCGATTCAATTCAACCTTTGTTGGAATGCATCGGGGACATTAAGAAATGGTTAGCGCTTAACTTTCTCCAACTTAATGAGGACAAAACGGAGACAATTGTTTTTGGTTCTCCAAAAATGAGTAGTAGTATTATTAAAGACCTAAGTAATTATTTTCCCTCTGTTTCCTCCCAAGTTAGGAATCTTGGAGTAATCATGGACTCAGAATTGTGTTTAACTAAACAAATAAATTCTGTGGTTAGGAATAGTTTTTATCAATTGCGGATTATTTCCAATATTAAATCTTTTTTGTCAGTGCAAGATTTGGAGAAGGTTACGCATGCTTTTATTACCTCACGCCTAGATTACTGTAACTCTTTGTATCTGGGTCTCCCTCAGTCATCTCTTGGTCGCCTCCAGTTAGTACAAAATGCAGCTGCAAGGCTGCTGACCGGGACTAAGAAATATGATCATGTCACCCCAATTTTAGCATCCCTTCATTGGCTCCCAATTCATTTTAGAATTCATTTTAAAATCTTATTGTTTGTTTTTAAAGCTCTTAATAACCAAGCTCCATCTTATCTTAAAGATCTTCTTACTCCTTTGCCACCTTCCAGATTAAGATCTGCAGACAAGGCTCTATTGTATGTTCCCCGCTCCCGTTTAAAAACTAAAGGAGATAGAGCTTTCTCAGTTGCCGCCCCCCGTTTATGGAATCAATTGCCTCTGGACATCCGCCTTGCACCTTCCATTTACATTTTTAAATCAAAATTGAAAACATACCTCTACTCTCTGGCATTCTGATACTTAATATTCTTGTTTTTCTATTTGTTTTATCTGGTTTTATGTTACTGTGTTTTTATTTAGTCTATTTTTCTCATTATGTTCAGCACTTTGGATAGCTTTGCTATGTTGAAATGTGCTCTATAAATAAAATTTACTTACTTACTTACTTACTATGAAGTTTTTAGGGAATCGGATTCATGTGGACAAATTACAAGGGTTGATAATGTCATCAGCGACTGTCTTTATATTTACATTTAACGTTATATTACTGTTGTTATATTTTACTGTATCATTACTGTACTCTACATTCTTGTTGAATGAGTAACGTTATTGATAGTCTATGGCTCATCACTATTATCAGAGCAGCTGAAAAGCCTCTTTATTTCATGTCAATAGATCCTGTTTTCTCCTCATTCATTATGCTGATGTCTTCAGATCTGTAAATTGACACATTAAGCTCATTTTATTGTCAACAGATTTGAGCAAACGACACGATCAGCTATTGTGACATTTAAGTTTTATAATGGCGTTTTTTAAAATAATATGTAATGAACCATGTTTCATATGCAACACAACACAAAAAAAGTTAACTGTATTGTTGCGCTATTTGTTTCTTGCAAATCTGTAAATATATCTTTATGTTTTAATCTTTTTATTTATTCTTAATTTTTTTAATAATGTGACCATAAATACTTAAAGTGGGTAGACTATTTTTTTTTTTTTACTCAGTAAGTGATTTCTTATTGATTTAGTCAGATCTGCACCTCCTCCTTCAGTGAAGCTCCTCCTCCTCCTTCAGTGAAGCTCCTCCTCCTTCCGTGAAGCTCCTCCCACTGCAATTCACCAATAAATGCTGGAATATTCCCATCAGCTACAAGTGAAGACGAGCATCAAACCATCAGGAAGAGCTGAAATCTGCAAAGACAGAGTTTATTGAAGGACAGTGAGAACATGAGAGATCCAGAACACTGCAGAATGAAACACACTGAAGAACAAAGAGGTTGGTGTTTACTCCTGATTCTTCATTAGTGAGGCTGAAGAACATTAAGGTTATAAAGCAGTTCATCAGATTTAGCTCTGTTATAGTAGGAACAATCTAGTTGTGAATTATAATTAAAGCAGCAAATAATAAGAACCAGGTGCAATTTTATTTTTTAACAAGGATGTTTGTTATCTGTAAGTCAATATAAGTATTATCTCAGCATTTTTTTTCTGTTTATTTTGCATCTGTTTCACAATTACGGCAACCATGTTACCAAAATTATGGATATGTCTTAATACAGTTTAGCGCATTCCAAAATATTGTTATTATCTTGCTAAAACACCAACATTTAAAAACAATGATCAAATAAATAGACTTTGCTACACGTGGTTTAGTTTGTGTAAAAACAGGGAGCGTTAAAATTATAGCATTATTGCATATTTTTAAAAAGTTAATATTTTAGGTAGTTGCATAGTTTATCAAATATTTAATAGTTCTCACTACAAAAATGTGATTTACTCAGAGCCCCTAAAGGGACATGGTGATGGAAAAACTATATGTCATTGTTTTTGCGTTCTTTAGGGTTGCAAATGAACAAAGACGTTTGCTTTCCTGCTCCAACCCCCTCTTTCTTACCACAAGGGCCATTAGTGATCCGTAAAGAAGTGCTGATAGTGATAAAGGTCTGTCGGCCAAGATGTGTGTGTACATCTGAGGTTTGCTAAATGTCACACCTTCAGTACGATGTGGGAAAGCTGTAATCTGCTGATTGGTCAGTTTAAATGTCTCACATTTGGTTTCAATCACATGTTCAAAAGGATTAAAGAAGATTGTGAGGCTTTGTCTACAGTCAGTTGGATCACAAGTATACAAGGGCCCATTCCCGTTTACACCTGGTGTTTCAAATCCATCTCTATTATCCACTTTTGTCCACTTTTGTTCTGTTTCTTTGAGGGGACATCTATGGGCAGGTAAATGTACGCGCTTTCAATATAATGGGTGAAGTAAGCAGAGTTTTCCTTCTTCAAACCAAACTTGGGTCTTCAGCCAACAAAGTTTAAATGCCGTCTGGCTACAGCGCTTCCCATAATGTTTACGCATTTGTGTCTGTTTGAACACACTCGACCACATGAGCGTCTACACTACCAAATCAATCCGGTTGAACGTGTTTTCGACTACCTCTGGAAGTGGTCAAAAGTGGACAAGCTCAAATTGTTTTAGACCCTGTTTACACCAGTGTTTAGCACGTCCACTTGTGATCTAGTTTTTTTCACTACATATTTTTTCTTTTATTGATTTACTGAACACTTTTTTAACTTTAATTTCAGGCCTGATGGATGAGAATAAAGAAGTGAATGAAGTGGAGAAACATCAAAGAAGATCTCAGAAATCTTTCACTTGCACTCAGTGTGGAAAGAGTTTCACATGCAAACAGAGTCTCAATGTTCACATGAGGATCCACACTGGAGAGAAACCGTTCACATGTGATCAGTGTGGGAAGAGTTTTGCACATAAAGGACACCTTCAGGAACACATGAACATCCACACTGGAGAGAAACTGCATGAATGTGATCAGTGTGGTAAAATATTTTTTAGGGCTTCAGACCTGAAGAAACACATGACAGTTCATTCACAGGAGAAACCACATTCATGTTCTTTGTGTGGAAAGAGTTTTTCACGTTCGCAGAATTTAAAAGCACATCAGAAAATACACACTGGTGTAAGAAATCATATGTGCTTTGAGTGTGGGAAGACTTTTATGACAGCTGAAGATTTGAAACGGCACCAGAGAATTCACACTGGAGAGAAACCTTACAAGTGTTCACACTGCGATAATAGATTCATTGAGTCAGGATCCCTGAAAACACACGAGATGATCCACACTGGAGAGAAACCTTACAAGTGTTCACACTGCAACAAGAGATTCAATCGGTCAGGATCCCTGAAAACACACGAGAGGATCCACACTGGAGAGAAACCGTATCACTGCACTGCATGTGGGAAGAGCTTCACTCAATCATCTACTCTACACAGACATACAAAAACTCACATTAAGTAGCTTATCTTCAGTTCCAGCATTTTCAAGTGCGATGCCACCTCTCTTTCCTATTAGTTTGTCTAAACGAGCCACAATCACGGATTATTGAGCTATAGCAGGTAGCTGAGTAAAAAAACATTACCTTTTGTATTTGTTGCACCAAGTATTTACTCAGCTAACAAAAAAGGTCCCCAGAACGTCCCCTAAATGGCCTCTGCAAACGTCCCCCGAACGTCCATGTTTAGCTTCCTCTTGATGTCCAGCGGATGTTCGTGAAGATGTTCACAAGACGTCCAGCAGCCATTCGGGACTTTTAGGGGACATACTGTACACTTTTTGTTTTACGTCTAGGCTAACCAAAGAAAACAGACACGTTTGTAGGAGTGTAAGATTAAAATATATATGTTTACAAAATCATACTATTTTATTTTCCACAATTCTTGTAGATGAATTCTGCAGCAGGTGGTGATGCACAAGATTGCAGTGTAGAGAAGATCTACCCCAGTGCTAAGATTAGACATGAAGAATCCCTATTATCAATTTTATGTTATGGTCTTAGGCACACCACAACAACAAAATCTGCCCTTAGTGTTTTATTAGACCTAATTAATCTACATTGTCCAGAAGGAACCAATGGAGTTCCCAGTAAAGTCACCTTTATTTATATAGCGTTTTTTTTTTTTTCAATACAGATTGTATCAAAGCAGCTTCACAGTGTTAACATGAAAATAATACAACAAAGATTGTTTCTAGAAGAAAAATTGCGTCATCGTCCACCTTCAGTAAGGCAAATCAATAATATTGTTGAATATAATCAAGCCAAAAGCCAAGGTAGTAGCCTATATACGTTTCTTAAAATCTGATTGCAACTCTTTTGGACAATGTAGATTAATTAGGTCTAATAAAACACTAAGGGCAGATTTTGTTGTTGTGGTGTGCCTAAGACCATAACATAAAATTGATAATAGGGATTCTTCATGTCTAATCTTAGCACTGGGGTAGATCTTCTCTAGAGATTATGTAAATCTGCCCTGAATGTCATCATTACTTTGGAAATTAAATCCCAGCTGTGCCTCATGTGGGTCTGAACCTGGGGATATGAACTCGCTTGTTAAATCAGGTGACATTTTTATGAAAGTATCAATTAGAAAACAATTGGAAGAAAAGATGTTAGATTCAACATTTAGATCAGCGTTGGATTACAAATGGACCAGGGCCAAAAGCTGTTCAAGATATATGGTGCCTTGTATAAAGCTATAGATCCCCTAAATGATCCAGACCAGTTGAATCCTCATTTTTAAAGCGTCTCCCTTCCACATTTGGCCAATCCAAATCATAATCGACGGGCTTCCCCCAGACATGAGAAGCAGATGTGCTGCTGGCTGGTTAGTGGTTTGGTGCATCTAAGCCAGAAATGAATTATTTTATGCAGTCATTTGTCGATAAATGCATTCAGCTAGAGCAGGAATGTCTAACAGTAATGCACAAAGCTTGAATGTCCGTGTGTTTAATCTTGTCTGTGTGTTGCTTACTGCACTGTCCAAAATATAAAACAATTTAATGGGGAACATGGATGTCACTGGTGTTATAAGAAGGGAGAAGTTATTGTCAAGGGGAATGGTTCCATTAAGTGACTTAATTTTAACTGTTTAATGAACTGTTGTATGAAATCAATGTCACATTTTCAATCGTAATGGTATTCTGGAAACAGCACTCGGTGTGTGAGGTTGCTTAACTGTATCATATGTTAAAAATATAAAAACTCCACATTTAGAATTTTTTTTACAGGCAGTGTGTTGTTAACTGAGTTTCTTTGTGCGAGATGCGCTCATTTGTTCAGATTTCTTCTCTGTCTCTGTCGTATCCAGTGGTGGAATGTAACGAAGTACAAATACTTTGTTACTTTACTTAAGTACATTTTTCACATATCTGTACTTTACTCAAGTAGAATTAGTAGTGCATACTTTTGACTTTTACTTCGTTACTTTTTGCAGCAATTATTATACTTTCTACTCCACTACATTTCTACAGTGTTTCGTTACATTTTCGTTACATTTTCGGATCAGTTTTTCCCCCCTGCCAAAACAGGGAATGAAAAAAAACTCCATGTTTTCGGTGGTGACGCGTTCATGTATGTAAGGGTGGCGCTGCCAATAAAGCACCTAAAAGCTGTCACAAAGAACCGGCTAAAGTAATGATTATAAATATGTAAAATATATCAAGGAGACATTTTAATTGTTTATTAATAAACAAGTATTTCTTGCTGTGTCAGTGTCGGCTGCAAAGATGAAGTTGATGATGCTGACGCACGATCTTTGCAGTAGTGAACGAACGCGCCAGAGAGAAATGCACATTTCATAAGGATTACATGCAGAGAGCAGTCTGTTTTCTTTCGTTTTGAATTGCTCTGTTTAAAAGTAGACATTTCAAGCTTTCTATATATTTATACGTCTCAGGACTGTGAGGCAAGTATAACCTTATACGCTGAGTTTCGATTAATTTCTCCAGTTCACGCGCCGGCACCTCCGTGTCCTGATTATCTATTGATTCATATACAATTAATACAATTAATACAAAATGAAATTCACTTTAAAGAAGGGTTTTCTGTTTGAGGTCTCTGTGAACGTTTTAAAGCAGTGTTTTAGTGCCGCTTTCAGAGCGCTCACGTCCGTAAAGGAAATCTGTCACATCCGTTACATTGTTTTTTCCTCATAAATGCGAACACTAAAATGAATATTTCATGTTCTGTGGAGAGCCAACCCTTCTTCATCCGGTGGGTAGTATTACTTTTGGTTTGCAGTGTAATTCACAGAATTACTAAAAAATATTTTGCCACCTAAAAGTTAAAGATTTTTTTGTCACGTCCGTTACGGATGTGTATCTCCCTCATATTAAATATAAAACGCATGTGTCAGTAGACTGATATTTTTCTAATGTCTGGACTTCTTTATTATGGGAGTATGGATATATAAACAGTTTTCAATTGGTATGCATTTGAATGCATTTTCTGAGAATTTATATTTCAAGTTTACTGCAAATGTCACGTACATAACGCTGGGATTGCCCAATTTTAAAGAATTTATCCTCAACTAGTTTTGTGGTGTAGGTCTACATATTGTATAATGTTAACTTCAAATAAGGGTTGTGTTTTCATTGTGGTACTTCTACTTTTACTAAAGTAAATATGTCTCTGGTTATTTGTACTTTTACTTAAGTACTGAGATTCGGTACTTCCTCCACCACTGGTAGCATCACAAGCCCGACTGGCAACTCTTAACCATTTGAGAGATCTCTCAAACTGTCTTAAATAACTGGAAGAGTAAGAGTGTTTCTTAGCTTAAAAAAGTTAGAAGAGTAAAACTGGAAGAGTTAGAGTGTTTCTTAGAAATTTGATAACTAGCTTTTATACTTAAATATTAAAGTTGGAGTAGATTTAATGAATTCTCAGCACTTAAAGGAGAACTCCGGTCAATTTTAACATTGAGCTCATTTTTTGTACATTTGGAGTGCTGTCAGTACAGAGAACAACGACAAAAATCGGTGTTGTCTACACCGTGTTATCCTCTTTTTAAAATTTGCACCCTGTTGACTTCAATGGGGCAAGTTTTAAACCTGCTTTTAGCCTCTTAACATCCTTGATGTGTCATTACAAGTGCCCAGCCATGTGAGTGATTCCTTCAGAGTGAACGCGTGTGACTCTGACTGCAGTAGATGTGAAAGATATGAATAAAAATGATGTTATTTCAGCCAGCGCTCATACCTGTATTTACATCCTGTTTTCGGTCGAAGTCCATAGTAATCGATTGTCGAGTTCACGCGCGTGATCATAGGTAACTAAACCTATGCGAGTGAACTCGACAATCGATTACTATGGACTTCGACCGAAAACAGGATGTAAATACAGGTATGAGCGCTGCTGAATAAACATAATTTTTATTCATATCTTTCACATCTACTGCAGTCAGATTGACCCGTGTTCACTCTGAAGGAATCACTCACATTGGCTGTGCACTTGTAATGACACATCAAGGATGTTAAGAGGCTAAAAGCAGGTTTAAATATTGCCCCATTTAAGTCAACAGGGTGCAAATTTTAAAAAGAGGAAAACACGGTGTAGGCAACACCGATTTTTGTCGTTGTTCTCTGTATTGACAGCACTCCAAATGTACAAAAAAATTAGCTCAATGTTAAAATTGACCGGAGTTCTCCTTTAAGACTAAAATGGCACTTTGAGAAGCTTGATAAATACAGTAAAGGAAGGGATGATGATGCGCAGTTCGTGTGTCTGCTAACTAAAATACAGTCTTCACGATTTGGTTTCTCTTCCCATACAAAACGGTAAGATGTTAGCGAACTACTTTGTTGTTATTAGGAAATCAAACTATATTTAGATTCATATAGACAAAATACAAGGGTTGATAAAGATGGGTGTCATAGTGTATGTCTTTATATTATTACTATGTTTTCTGTGTCATTTGAGAAATATTAGTAATTTTAAGGCATTTTAATAGTCTTTCAGCAGATATTCTGACTCAAACAATGTGTTTCTAGTAGGAAATAATTAGAATAAAGTGAAATGATCTGCTGATCCTGAATGGCTTGTTGAATGAGTATTGATAGTCTATGGTTCATCACTATTATCAGAGCAGCTGAAAAGCCTCTTTATTTCATGTCAGTAGATCCTGTTTTCTCCTCATTCATTATGCTGATGTCTTCAGATCTGTAAATTGACACATTAGATAGATATAGATATAGGTAAGTTTCATAAGCATTTATTTCAATAATCTGGATTTAAACACGTTTCATATAAAATGATAAACAAAAACAAAATAAGTGAAACTCAATTGTTGCTTTATTTGTTTCTTGCAAATCTGTCAATTTATTGTTTATAAGTTTTATTCTTTCATCTTTATTCTTATATATATTTGGTGTCTGTTAATTGTTGTACTCCTTAATATTTTATAAAATTATTTGCCAATATGTTAATGAGAGGTAAGATAAATGAATAAAGTATGAGGTTGACACTTTTCCATTAATTTACTTAAAAGTTACTTCTCTAGACAGATAGATATGTGACCATAAATAATTAAAATGTGTGAATTAGAATAAAAACATAAACTCAGTAAGTGATTTTTCTTGATTATGATCTGCTCCTCCTCCTCAAGTGAAGCCCCTCCTCATTTAATTAAGCTCCTCCCACTGCAATTCACCAATAAATGCTGGAATATTCCCATCAGTTACAAGTGAAGACGAGCATCAAACCATCAGGAAGAGCTGAAATCTGCAAAGACAGAGTTTATTGAAGGACAGTGAGAACATGAGAGATCCAGAACACTGCAGAATGAAACACACTGAAGAACAAAGAGGTTGGTGTTTATTCCTGATTCTTCATTAGTGAGGCTGAAGAACATTAAGGTTATAAAGCAGTTCATCAGATTTAGCTCTGTTATAGTAGGACAAATCTAGTTGTGAATTATAATTAAAGCAGCAAATAATATTACAAAAAAATACAAATAAATCTGTAAGTCAATATTAGTATTATCTGAGCATTTTTTTCTGTTTATTTTACATCTGGTTCACAATTACTGCAACCATGTTACCAAAATTATGGATATGTCTTAATACAGTTAGCGCATTCCAAAATATTGTTATTATCTTGCTAAAACACCAACATTTAAAAACAATTATCAAATAAATAGTCTTTGCTACACATGGTTTAGTTTGTGTAAAAACAGGGAGTGTTAAAATTATAGCATTATTGCATATTTTTAAAATGTTATTAGTTTAGGTAGTTGCATAGTTTATCAAATATTGAATAGTTCTCACTTCAAAAATGTGTTTTATTTAGAGCCCCTAAAGGGACATGGTGATGGAAAAACTATATTTCATTGTTTTTGCGTTCTTTAGGGTTGCAAAATGAACAAAGACGTTTGCTTTCCTGCTCCAACCCCCTCTTTCTTACCACAAGGGCCATTAGTGATCCGTAAAGAAGTGCTGATAGTGATAAAGGTCTGTCGGCCAAGATGTGTGTGTACATCTGAGGTTTGCTAAATGTCACACCTTCAGTACGATGTGGGAAAGCTGTAATCTGCTGATTGGTCAGTTTAAATGTCTCACATTTGGTTTCAATCACATGTTCAAAAGGATTAAAGAAGATTGTGAGGCTTTGTCTACAGCTGGTGTTAAGATGCGTTTTGGTCAGTTGGATCACAAGTATACAAGGGCCCAATCCGGGTACGGTTCTGGATAAATACATGTACCGTTGCTCCCCTAAAATATAGTCACAAAATTGCAATGCTCTCCCATATATTTTTTTACTATACTAACTGTCCGTGGTTGGTAGCGATGGGTGGTAATGGATAAGAAATATACATTTTTACACCAGCATGCTGATAATGTTTCTTTATTTGACAAAACCACTAAAGCCTGAACCACTGCCTGAGGACGCCCTTACATCTCCCTCTCTGCACATCTCCATCGCAAAAGCATTTGCCTTCCCACGTGTAATTTTGCGTTTGCTCACAAATATCTCTAAGGTTGTGCGAGTATCAAAAAGTTTCTTGCGGGAACACAAAAGCATTGAAATATAATTTTTTCCTCCCATCATAATATCCCATTATTAGGGGCTCTATAGATTTGTGACTCTAATGAATAAAAAAAAAATGTCTAGTACATTAATGTACCCCTTTCATGGAAAATTCCAGGGACATAATGGATCAAAATCATCATAATCTTGAATAACAGTTGTTTGAACAAGAGCATTTTTTTATTTACTGAGCATTTTTTTTACTTTAATTTCAGGCCCGATGGATGAAAATGAAGAAGTGAATGAAATGGAGAAACATCAAAGAAGATCTCAGAAATATTTCACTTGCACTCAGTGTGGAAAGAGTTTCACATACAGAGTCTCAATGTTCACATGAGGATCCACACTGGAGAGAAACTGTTCACATGTGATCAGTGTGGGAAGAGTTTTACACAACGAGGAAGCCTTCAGAAACACATGAACATCCACACTGGAGAGAAACTGCATGAATGTGATCAATGTGGTAAAACATTTTTGTGAGGCACTGAAGAGACACATGACAGTTCATTCACAGGAGAAACCACATTCATGTTCTGTGTGTGGAAAGAGTTTTTCACGTCTGCAGGATTTACAAGGACATCAGAAAATACACACTGGTGTAAGAAATCATATGTGCTTTGAGTGTGAGAAGACTTTTATTACAGTTTCAGATTTGAAACAGCACCAGAGGATCCACACTGGAGAGAAACCTTACAAGTGTTCACACTGCGACAAGAGATTCAATCAGTCAGGATCCCTGAAAAAACACGAGAGGATCCACACTGGAGAGAAACCGTATCACTGCACTGCATGTGGGAAGAGCTTCACTCAATTATCTACTCTACACAGACATACAAAAACTCACATTAAGTAGCTTATCTTCAGTTCCAGCACTTTCAAGTGCGATGCCACCTCTCTTTCCTATTAGTTTGTCTAACCAGCCACAACCACGGCTGTAGCCAGTTATGAAGTCCCTGAGGTCCAGACTTCAGTATATTTCTGAGGTGTATATAACAAAGGTAGTGAAATAATTCCCTAGTATAGTATTAACTCTACTTTAGTGCTGCAAGGATATTGCACAGCTCCAAGATCTTCTCGTCTGAGCTCTGCGGTCTGTCGCCGCTCATCAACATCAGAATATTGAGATGACCAATCAAATTAAAGTAGACAGGCTTTATGTTCACAGAAGCTGCTGAGCGCATATTCTAGCGCTTCAGTTAACGGTCATGAAGTGTGAGATCAAATATAGCTAAACTAAACATTTCATATTTGACAGCTATTTTAGGATAGAAATGTTAAACAACAGACAAAAATAATCAGGAAAACTGATGTATATACAGTGAGGAAAATAAGTATTTGAACACCCTGCTATTTTGCAAGTTCTCCCACTTGGAAATCATGGAGGGGTCTGAAATTGTCATCGTAGGGGCATGTCCACTGTGAGAGACATAATCAAAAAAAAAAAAAATCCAGAAATCACAATATATGATTTTTTAACTATTTATTTGTATGATACAGCTGCAAATAAGTATTTGAACACCTGTCTATCAGCTAGAATTCTGACCCTCAAAGACCTGTTAGTCTGCCTTTAAAATGTCCACCTCCACTCCATTTATTATCCTAAATTAGATGCACCTGTTTGAGGTTGTTAGCTGCATAAAGACACCTGTCCACCCCATACAATCAGTAAGAATCCAACTACTAACATGGCCAAGACCAAAGAGCTGTCCAAAGACACTAGAGACAAAATTGTACACCTCCACAAGGCTGGAAAGGGCTACGGGGAAATTGCCAAGCAGCTTGGTGAAAAAAAATCCACTGTTGGAGCAATCATTAGAAAATGGAAGAAGCTAAACATGACTGTCAATCTCACTCGGACTGGGGCTCCATGCAAGATCTCACCTCGTGGGGTCTCAATGATCCTAAGAAAGGTGAGAAATCAGCCCAGAACTACACGGGAGGAGCTGGTCAATGACCTGAAAAGAGCTGGGACCACCGTTTCCAAGGTTACTGTTGGTAATACACTAAGACGTCATGGTTTGAAATCATGCATGGCACGGAAGGTTCCCCTGCTTAAACCAGCACATGTCAAGGCCCGTCTTAAGTTTGCCAATGACCATTTGGATGATCCAGAGGAGTCATGGGAGAAAGTCATGTGGTCAGATGAGACCAAAATAGAACTTTTTGGTCATAATTCCACTAAACGTGTTTGGAGGAAGAAGAATGATGAGTACCATCCCAAGAACACCATCCCTACTGTGAAGCATGGGGGTGGTAGCATCATGCTTTGGGGGTGTTTTTCTGCACATGGGACAGGGCGACTGCACTGTATTAAGGAGAGGATGACCAGGGCCATGTATTGCGAGATTTTGGGGAACAACCTCCTTCCCTCAGTTAGAGCATTGAAGATGGGTCGAGGCTGGGTCTTCCAACATGACAATGACCCGAAGCACACAGCCAGGATAACCAAGGAGTGGCTCTGTAAGAAGCATATCAAGGTTCTGGCGTGGCCTAGCCAGTCTCCAGACCTAAACCCAATAGAGAATCTTTGGAGGGAGCTCAAACTCCGTGTTTCTCAGCGACAGCCCAGAAACCTGACTGATCTAGAGAAGATCTGTGTGGAGGAGTGGGCCAAAATCCCTCCTGCAGTGTGTGCAAACCTGGTGAAAAACTACAGGAAACATTTGACCTCTGTAATTGCAAACAAAGGCTACTGTACCAAGTATTAACATTGATTTTATCAGGTGTTCAAATACTTATTTGCAGCTGTATCATACAAATAAATAGTTAAAAAATCATACATTGTGATTTCTGGATTTTTTTTTTTTGATTATGTCTCTCACAGTGGACATGCACCTACGATGACAATTTCAGACCCCTCCATGATTTCTAAGTGGGAGAACTTGCAAAATAGCAGGGTGTTCAAATACTTATTTTCCTCACTGTAAATATGAGTTGAGCCTATGTTTACTTTCTTCACTGACACAGACAAAAATCAAAAGAATATCAGAGAAAGCTCAGCTTTAGGAGGGGAAGAGACAGACCATAGTAGAAAGAATGAGAGAAAAAGAAAGAGTGATGGAGATTTTAGCCTTCATATGTCTTGAAATGCACATATGTATTTTCTCGGGGGAGCATGACCCCGAACCCCCTGAACTACCTCATATCTGGGACACCGGCAATTCTAGAACTCTACAACCCTGGCCACAACCATCAACAGTATAAAAGAAACATTGTCAACATTTATCACATTAAATAGTTTATATTTAACTGTGAGATTCACATCAACTCAAAGATAAAGTTCCTCCCCAAAGAGCAACATCGCATATATAATTTTTAACTGTTCTTGCTCAGGAAGCTGAAGAAGAGGCTGATTGAGATGCTTTGCTATCTTTAGTCAATAAAGAAAGAGATCTGTCTTATTTGCTTCCAATTTTACTTTCTTTTTGTATTTTCTGCACCAAGTATTAAACTTTTATTGTTCATTTTTTTATTGTCTGCTCCTTCTTCTTGCATCAAAAATAAATAATTTTATAATTTTACTTTCGAAGTATTGTCAAACAAAACGGAGGCTAGCTAGACCCTCCCTCTTCCTCATCCGCGCACTAACCCCCCAAACCCCACCCCCAAATCCTTCTTGTCGGTTATTGGCTGGAACAGTTTGTTATGTTTCGTGGTGCGGGTGAGCCCAGTTTGTTCTTCTTGCCGTTTGTGGAGCCTGGGGTGTCTACAGAGACTGTGCTTTTTTACAGTGTGTTCAGGGGAGCTAGTGGATGGTGAGGAGATGTTTGCTGTATGTGACAAAAAATGTTTTGGCCTAAAAAACGTGTGACATCGCTTAGAGCACCTTTAAGAGCTTCATCTATCACTGTTTTACATGTTTGTAGAGTTAGTTTCTAGAATAAATATATAGGCTTTAATCTGTGTGTTTACACAGCCATTTTTTTTTAAATGGCAGATGCTGGTGTTTAGCGTGCGTTTGGCCAAACAGCGAACACTAAAGTCATGAATAGTTCCTATAGTGCTGGTTTAAGTAAATTAGTAAATTAGTAAATTAGCAAAAAGTAAATTAGTTCCTCCAAACGGAGTTCCTAGAACTAAAATCTTTCCTAGTTTCTGGGTGTGAACACGCCAAAATCGGGGTACTTCCACCAATAGTTCTAGCTGTGAATTTAATGTGTGATGTGAACTGAATGCTGCCTGTTGCATATGCAGGTCAGGTTTTTGTCCTACGCTGGAACTGCGTTCATTTCAGCATTACAATCTAAGATGGCGAGCCTTTCCAGCGAGATGAACATTGATTGATGCAAGATTTGAGTTCACATCAACATCTGCGGATTTGGGTAGGAAAGTTCTGAGTGCCTGTTAGTTTTTTCAACATGAGTTTTGTTTTTGAAAGACTGCTCAGAGTATTTTGTTGTCCTGCACAAACTGATTTGTTTTTTGGAACTATAGAATCATTTTTCCACAATTCTAAGGATCTGTGGATTCTCCAAACTAAATCTTTTGAACTGAATCTTTTGAATCGAATCTTTTGAATCAAATATTCCAAACAAACTTGAACTGAACTTTTTGAACTCATCCTTTTGGACTGAACAGTTCAAACGAGTCTTTTGAACTGATTTAATTGAACTGTCTTCTTCTAAACTGTTTGTTTACACATTTTGTTTTTGAATGTGATTCAGTGAGCTGTCCAATTTTACAATTGTAAACATTAGTAAATGTTTATGGGGTTGTATTTGCTATTGATATTGAAGGTGTAGTATTCTAGGAATCCTTATAGCCTAGAGGGTGCACCCAATTGATTTAACGAACAACAGAGAGTAGTGAAATTGTTCATTTACTGTGAATTGAATTGAGACCCTATCACTGTGACAATTTGTTGATCTTTATTTTATTTTTATTTGTTTCTTTTGAAAATCAACAATTACATTAATAGTTCATTTAAATACAAAGATTTCCTTTATCATTTAACCAGTGTTGTCTTTATTACACCTCCATAGTCGTGTGAAAAAGTGTGTTAAACAGTTTAGAAGCAGATCTTCTAGAAGTGGTAAATGCCTCACTTCTCTCTGGGAGTTTTCCAAACTCCCTGAAAACTGCAGTTGTCAAGCCCCTCCTGAAAAAGAGCAATCTGGATAAGACCATATTAAGCAACTATAGACCGATCTCAAATCTTCCTTTCATAGGCAAGATCATTGAAAAAGTTGTCTTCAATCAGCTGAACAAATTCTTGAAGAATGGATCCTTTGACAGTTTTCAATCTGGTTTCCGACCACACCACAGCACAGAGACAGCGCTCATAAAGATAATAAACGATATTCGCTTAAATACTGATTCAGGTAAATTATCGGTGCTGGTACTACTCGACCTCAGTGCTGCATTTGACACTGTCGATCATAACATACTTCTTGACAGGCTGGAAAACTGGGTGGGGCTTTCTGGGATAGTCCTAAAATGGTTCAGGTCATACTTAGATGGGAGAGGTTATTATGTGAGTATAGGAGACCATAAGTCTGAGTGGACATCCATGACATGCGGAGTCCCTCAAGGCTCAATTCTTGCGCCACTCCTGTTCAACATGTATATGCTCCCAATGAGCCAAATAATGAGAAAGAACCAAATTGCTTACCACAGCTATGCAGACGACACACAGATTTACTTAGCCCTATCGCCTAACGATTACAGCCCCATTGACTCCCTGTGCCAATGCATTGATGAAGTCAACAGTTGGATGTGTCAAAACTTTCTTCAGTTAAACAAAGACAAAACTGAAGTCATTGCGTTTGGAAACAAAGATGAAGTTCTCAAGGTGAACGCATACCTTCACTCTAGGGGTCAAACAACTAAACATCAAGTCAGGAATCTTGGTGTGACACTAGAGTCAGACCTTAGTTTCAGTAGTCATGTCAAAGCAATAACTAAATCAGCATACTATCATCTGAAAAATATTGCAAGAATTAGATGCTTTGTTTCCAGACAAGACTTAGAGAAACTTGTGCATGCTTTCATCACCAGCAGGGTGGATTATTGTAATGGACTCCTCACTGGCCTTCCCAAAAAGACCATAAGACAGTTGCAGCTCATACAGAACGCTGCCGCCAGGATTCTGAGCAGAACCAGAAAATATGAACATATCACGCCAGTCCTCAGGTCTTTACACTGGCTCCCAGTTAAATTTAGGATTGATTTTAAAGTATTATTACTGGTATATAAATCATTCAATGGCCTAGGACCTCAATATATTGCAGATATGCTCACTGAATATAAACCCAACAGATCACTCAGATCACTAGGACCATATCAGCTAGAAATACCAAGGGTTCACTCAAAGCATGGCGAGTCCGCTTTTAGCTATTATGCCAGCCGCAGCTAGAACCAGCTTCCAGAGGAGATCAGACGTGCTCCTACAGTAGTCACTTTCAAATCCAGACTCAAAACACTTCTGTTTAGCTATGCATTTACTGAATGAGCACTGTGCTGCTGTTCGTCCGACTGTTTGTACTGTACTGTATTTTATTTTATTTTTCTAAACTGTTTTAATTATTCTTATTTCTTTTTATTATTTTAATTTCTTCTATGTAAAGCACTTTGAATTGCCATAAACTTGCCTTGCCTTGCCTTGGCTTTCTTTCTTTCCTTCTTTCTTTCTTTCTGACTAACTAATCTTTTTTCTTTCTTTCTAACTAATCTTTCTTTCTTTCTAACTAATCCATCTTTATTTCTTTCTAACGAATCTTTTTTTCTAACTAATCTATCTTTCTTTCTAACTAATCTCTTTCTTTCTAATCTATCTTTCTTTCTTTCTTTCTAACTAATCTATCTTTCTTTCTGACTAATCTTTCTTTCTAACGGATCTCTTTCTTTCTAACTAATTTATCTTTCTTTCTTTCTAAGTAATCTTCCTTTATTTCTAACTAATCTATCTTTCTTTATTTCTACACAATCTATCATTCTTTCTTTCTAACTAATCCATCTTTCTTTCTTTCTTTCTTTCTTTCTTTTTCTTTCTAATGAATCTATCTTTCTTTCATTCTTTCTTTCTAACTAATTTATCTTTCTTTCTTTCTAACTAATCTATCTTTCTTTCTAACTAATCCATCTTTCTTTCTAACTAATATTTCTTTCATTCTTTCTTTCTAACTAATCTTTCTTTCTAACTAATCCATCTTTCTTTCTAACTAATATTTCTTTCATTCTTTCTTTCTCTTTCTAACTAATCTTTCTTTCTAACTAATCTTTCTTTCTTTCTGACTAATCTTTTTTTCTTTCTTTCTAACTAATCTTTCTTTCTAACCAATCTATCTTTCTTTCTTTATAACTAATCTATCTTTCTTTCTAACTAATCTTTCTTTCTTTCTTTCTTTCTTTATAACTAATCTTTATAACTAATATTTTTCTTTCTTTATAACTATTCTTTCTTTATCACTAATCTATCTATCAAACTTTAAACTACTTTAAACTTCAGACTACTTACTTCTTCAAACTCTCTGGTCCGGCTTTCTCAAGCCAACTTAAAGTTTGTCTCAACAAACTTTTTTTTCTAGTTCTTTTATGTTTTGTTTTTTTATAAATAGGAATGCTTACTGAAATGTTTCTTTATTCAAGAAAGACATTTGATACAGTTTCAAATGTGAAGTGAGAACTTTGATAAAAGAAATTAGGGACTGAAACTCTATGAATAGCCTGTGAATAGCGTTAGTAATTCTAATGCAGACAAAAGAAATGCATATTTAGAGCCATAACCAGGCTGGATAGGTGTGAATGTGTGCAGGAGAGACTGAGACTGAATATTTAGAGCCATAACCAGGCTGGAGAGGCGTGAATGTGTGCAGGAGAGACTGAGACTGAATGGGGCTTGTTTGCACCACAAAACAATAGAGACAATAGACTGAATGGATGCTTAGAAGATGAAGACTAGAAGATCAGTCGCATTTTAGAGTCTAATCAAGTATAGTCATATTATATAATCTTGAAAAACATTTAACTAAATACAGAATTTTAGACTTATCATCTTCAGATTTTAAACATAACATGTTCAGACATGTGGCTTTAGCTGCAGTGCATTTCTAGATTGATACAGTGCCAACTTCAATTTTATTTTCATGAAGATGTGTCATAAAAATACATTTCTAATAACTTTACAAAACTTTGAAGCTATTTATAACTATTTTTTTCATTATGACAATAATTAATTCTACATTTACAATAAAAAGCCAGCTTTCAAATGAGATCATACTTTGGGTATGCCATTTCTGGGGATTTTTCAAAAGTGGGGTTGCAGTTTAACAGGTTAAAGGAACACTCCAACGTTTTTGAAATAGGGCTTATTCACCTTCTTTTCTACATTTAGATAGGTGGGCAAATGCATTTTTGTCTCAGTGCATGCATTGTTTTAGTTTGACAGGGTTGATGCTAGCTTAGCTTAGCTTAATGAATGGAATCCTTTGTTGCCAGCTAGCATGTCCTGAGTAAAAGTGATAAAAAATATATATATAAAAACACCTAATTACTTATTGTGGCCTGCGAGTACAAATAACGATGCAGATTAACACTAGGCGATTTCCTAGGCAGTTTCATAACACTGTTTATTTCAATAATCTGGATTTAAAAATGTTTCATATAAAATATGATAAACAAAATAAGTGAAACTCAATTGTTGCTTTATTTGTTTCTTGCAAATCTGTAAATTTATTTTTTATAAGTTTTATTCTTTCATCTTTATTCTTATATATATTTGGTGTCTGTTAATTGTTATACTCCATAATATTTTATAAAATTCTTTGCCAATATGTTAATGAGAGAAATAAAGATAAATGTAGAAATAAAGTACACTCAAAAAAAATGATTTTAGCTCTTTGTTCAATTTCATTAATTAAAATGAGCATATACGACACAACCCTTCATAGAAATGATTCCAGATTAATTTAATTAAATGTAATCAATGTAATTTTTTAAAAATTTGGTTTACCAAATTTTTTTTAATTGAGTCAACATGAATATTTTTCGTTCGTCTTAACTGGATGTCACTCAAAAAATGAATTTTGGCCTCTTGTTAAAATAATGAATTAAAATAAGTAAAAGTAACACGATTGTTTAATATTGTCACAACTTAATTAAATTGTGTTCAATCAACCTAATTCATTTGTGTGAAAACTACATGAATCATTGTTGTTGACATCTAACTGGGCAGTGGATCTGTAGTTCCCAGCATGCTTTGCAAGGGACTGCATTAAGAGGGTCAATTTAGGGAAAAAGTGTTATTTTATGTGTTTTTCAGTAAATGGAAAGATGTTGTTAGTTAATGTTAGTGTTTAATGTTCAGTTATGTTAGAAACTTAGAGGACTTTCTGTAATGTTTTTGAATTTTGTGGTTACCATTATGCAGAAAAGTGGCGACTGTGTTTAGGCTGTGGGCTCAGTATTACGCTATATGTGTATTAAACCTCGTGTTCAGGCTGTGGGCACTCAGTATACACTATGTGTAAACCTCACTTGCAGACCTGCACAAGTAATATTATATTACTATGTAAAAATGGTTTTAAATCAATTGAACACTAGTAGTGTCTATTATTAGAAGTGACCGTAGAGTCAAGTTAACTAAAATTAATAATGTTGGTGATTTAAGGCAGGACAAAAACTAAATGTAGTTAATCTGACAAAACTTTATCTAGCAGGAATGACTAAATTATTTTAAATTCATTCAACAAGATTACAACTAATTATTTCTAACTAATTTGATTTTGTTGGAAAAATGTAATTCAATTTCGTGGAAAACCTTTCCTTAATTTGATTAAGTTCGTTCAACAGATTATTTTTTTGAGTGTATGTGGTTGACACTTTTCCACTTCTCTAGATAGATATGCGACCATAAACATTTAAAATGTGTAAATTAGAATAAAAACAAACTCAGTAAGTGATTTCTTATTGATTTGGTCAGATCTGCTCCTCCTCCTTCAGTGAAGCTCCTCCTCCTTCAGGTAAGCCCCTCCTCCTTCAGTGAAGCTCCTCCCACTGCAATTCACCAATAAATGCTGGAATATTCCCATCAGCTACAAGTGAAGACGAGCATCAAACCATCAGGAAGAGCTGAAATCTGCAAAGACAGAGTTTATTGAAGGACAGTGAGAACATGAGAGATCCAGAACACTGCAGAATGAAACACACTGAAGAACAAAGAGGTTGGTGTTTATTCCTGATCCTTCATTAGTGAGGCTGAAGAACATTAAGGTTATAAAGCAGTTCATCAGATTTAGCTCTGTTATAGTAGGAAAAATCTAGTTGTGAATTATAATTAAAGCAGCAAATAATATGAACCGGGTGCAATTATTTATTTTTTTAACAAGGATGTTTGTTATCTGTAAGTCTATATTAGTATAATCTGAGCAATTCTTTCTGTTTATTTTACATCTGGTTCACAATTACCGTGACCATGTTACCAAAATTATGGATATGTCTTAAAGGGACATTTCACTTTAAAATGAAAATTCTGTCATCATTTACTCACCCTCAAGTTGTTTCAAACCTGTATGAATTTCTTTCTCCTGCTGAACACAAAGGGAGATATTTTGAAGAATGTCAGTAACCAAACAGTTAACTGGAACCATTGACTTAAAGTATTTTTAAAATATTATTATTTTAGGTAGTTGCATAGTTTATTAAATATTGAATAGTTCTTACTACAAAAATGTGATTTATTCAGAGCCCCTAAAGGGACATGGTGATGGAAAATCTATATTTCATTGTTTTTGCGTTCTTTAGGGTTGCAAATGAACAAAGACGTTTGCTTTCCTGCTCCAACCCCCTCTTTCTTACCACAAGGGCCATTAGTGATCCGTAAAGAAGTGCTGATAGTGATAAAGGTCTGTCGGCCAAGATGTGTGTGTACATCTGAGGTTTGCTAAATGTCACACCTTCAGTATGATGTGGGAAAGCTGTAATCTGCTGATTGGTCAGTTTAAATGTCTCACATTTGGTTTCAATCACATGTTCAAAAGGATTAAAGAAGATTGTGAGGCTTTGTCTACAGCTGGTGTTAAGATGCGTTTTGGTCAGTTGGATCACAAGTATACAAGGGCCCAATCCGGGCCCATACCGTACGGTTCGGGATAAATACATGTACCGTTGCTCCCCTAAAATATAGTCACAAACTTGCCATGCTCTCCCATATATTTTTTACTATACTAACTGTCCGTGGTTGGTAGCGATGGGTGGTAATGGATAAGAAATATACAGTTTTACACCAGCATGCTGATAATGTTTTTTTATTGGACAATCCTAAAGCCTGAACCACTGCCTGAGGACGCCCTTACATCTCCCTCTCTGCACATCTCCCTCGCAAAAGCGTTTGCGTTCCCACATGTAATTTTGCGTTTGCTCGCAAATATCTCTAAGGATTTGTGAGTATCAAAAAGTTTCTTGCGGGAACACAAAAGCATTGAAATATTATTTTTTCCTCCCATCATAATATCCCATTATTAGGGGCTCTATAGATTTGTGACTCTAATGAATAAAAAAAAATGTCTAGTACATTAATGTACCCCTTTCATGGAAAATTCCAGGGAAATAATGGATCAAAATCATCAATCTTGAATAACAGTTGTTTGAACAAAACTCAATACTTTCTGCTATTACATCTGGGTTTTATATATACTGTATATATTTTTCACTACATAATTTTTCTTTTATTGATTTACTGAGCATTTTTTTAACTTTAATTTCAGGCCCGATGGATGAAAATGAAGAAGTGAATGAAGTGGAGAAACATCAAATAAGATCTCAGAAATATTTCACTTGCACTCAGTGTGGAAAGAGTATCACATGCAAACGTAATCTCAAGGTTCACATGAGGATCCACACTGGAGAGAAACCGTTCACATGTGATCAGTGTGGGAAGAGTTTTAGACGTCAAGGACACCTTCAGGAACACATGAAGATCCACACTGGAGAGAAACCATTCACATGTGATCAGTGTGGAAAGAGTTTTACACAACATGGAACCCTTCAGAAACACATGAAGATCCACACTGGAGGGAAACCGTTCTCATGTGATCAGTGTGGAAAGAGTTTTACACAACATGGAACCCTTCAGGAACACATGAACATCCACACTGGAGAGAAACTGCACGAATGTGATCAATGTGGTAAAACATTTTTGTGGGCTTCAGTCCTGAGGAGACACATGACAGTTCATTCACAGGAGAAACCACATTCATGTTCTTTGTGTGGAAAGAGTTTTTCACGTCTGCAGGATTTACAAGGACATCAGAAAATACACACTGGTGTAAGAAATCATGTGTGCTTTGAATGTGGAAAGACTTTTATCACAGTTTCAGATTTGAAAAAGCACCAGAGAATTCACACTGGAGAGAAACCTTACAAGTGCTCACACTGCGACAAGAGATTCAGTCAGTCAGGATCCCTAACAAAACACGAGAGAATCCACACTGGAGAGAAACCGTATCACTGCTTTGCATGTGGGAAGAGCTTCAATAATTCATCTGCTCTAGACAGTCATACAAAAACTCACATTAAGTAGCTTATCTTCAGTTCCAGCACTTTCAAGTGTGATGTCACCTCTCTTTCCTATTAGTTTGTCTTAACCAGCCAGTTATGAAGTCCCCGAGGTCCAGACTTCAGTATATTCCCAAGGTGTATATAATAAAGGTTGTGAAATAATTCTCTAATATAGTATTAACTCTACTTTAGTGCTGCAAGGATATTGCACAGCTCCAAGATCTTCTCGTCTGAAAAGACAGACCATAGTAGAGAGACTGAGAGAAAAAAGAAAGAGTGATGGAGATTTTCATATGTCTGAAAATGACATGTATTTTCTCGGGGGAGCATGACCCCAAACCCCCTGAACTACCTCATATCGGGGACGCCGGCGATTCTAGAACTCTACAGCCCTGGCCACAACCATCAACAGTATAAAAGAAACATTGTCAACATTTGTCACATTAAATAGTTTATATTTAACTGTTAGATTCACATCAACTCAAAAATAAAGTTCCTCCCCAAAGAGCAATATCGCATATATAATTTTGCTTAATATAATCTATATGTACAAGTACAAGTGGTTTTTTAACATTTTTTACTAACTGTTCTTGCTCAGGAATCTGAAGAAGAGCTTGATTGAAATGCTTTGCTATCTTGTTAGTCAATAAAGAGAGAGATACTTTTATTGTCTGCTCCTCCTTGCATCAAGAATAAATAATTTGATAATTTTACTTTATTACATCTAAAAGTCAAGCTGAGTAGAAATACATAATTATGTTTCTCTTGGTCCCTTCAAAGTTGCATTGGATTTTCTCCTCAGCGTAAAGGTTAAGAGGCCCATCTATCACTGTTTTCCATGGTTGTAGAGTTAGTTTCTAGAGTAAATACATTCACCTAAAGGATTATTAGGAACACCTGTTCAATTTCTCATTAATGCAATTATCTAATCAACCAATCACATGGCATTTGCTTCAATGCATTTAGGGGTGTGGTCCTGGTCAAGACAATCTCCTGAACTCCAAAACTGAATGTCAGAATGGGAAAGAAAGGTGATTTAAGCAATTTTGAGTGTGGCATGGTTGTTGGTGCCAGACGGGCCGGTCTGAGTATTTCACAATCTGCTCAGTTACTGGGATTTTCACGCACAACCATTTCTAGGGTTTACAAAGAATGGTGTGAAAATGGAAAAACATCCAGTATGCGGCAGTCCTGTGGGCGAAAATGCCTTGTTGAGGCTAGAGGTCAGAGGAGAATGGGCCGACTGATTCAAGCTGATAGAAGAGCAACTTTGACTGAAATAACCACTCGTTACAACCGAGGTATGCAGCAAAGCATTTGTGAAGCCACAACACGCACAACCTTGAGGCGGATGGACTACAACAGCAGAAGACCCCACCGGGTACCACTCATCTCCACTACAAATAGGAAAAAGAGGCTACAATTTGCACAAGCTCACCAAAATTGGACAGTTGAAGACTGGAAAAATGTTGCCTGGTCTGATGAGTCTCGATTTCTGTTGAGACATTCAGATGGTAGAGTCAGAATTTGGCGTAAACAGAATGAGAACATGGATCCATCATGCCTTGTTACCACTGTGCAGGCTGGTGGTGGTGGTGTAATGGTGTGGGGGATGTTTTCTTGGCACACTTTAGGCCCCTTAGTGCCAATTGGGCATCATTTAAATGCCACGGCCTACCTGAGCATTGTTTCTGACCATGTCCATCCCTTTATGACCACCATGTACTCATCCTCTGATGGGTACTTCCAGCAGGATAATGCACCATGTCACAAAGCTCCAATCATTTCAAATTGGTTTCTTGAACATGACAATGAGTTCACTGTACTAAAATGGCCCCCACAGTCACCAGATCTCAACCCAATAGAGCATCTTTGGGATGTGGTGGAACGGGAGCTTCGTGCCCTGGATGTGCATCCCACAAATCTCCATCAACTGCAAAATGCTATCCTATCAATATGGGCCAACATTTCTAAAGAATGCTTTCAGCACTTTGTTGAATCAATGCCACGTAGAATTAAGGCAGTTCTGAAGGCGAAAGGGGGTCAAACACAGTATTAGTATGGTGTTCCTAATAATCCTTTAGGTGAGTGTATATAGGCTTTAATCTGTATGTTTACACAGCCATTTTTTTAAAATTAAGTTTTGCGTGTGTTCGGCCAATCACCCGAAATTAAGTAAAAAAGTAAATTAGTTCCTCCAAGAGGAGTTCCTAGAACGAAAATCATTCCTAGTTTCCGGGTGCGAACACGCCAAAATCGGGGTGCTTCCACCAATAGTTCTATGAACTATGAAAGGTTCCTTCGGTGCGAAAGCTTCTAATGTGACACCTAAAGTATGATGTGGGAAGCTGTAATCTGCTGATTGGTCAGTTTAAATGTGTGATTTCAGTCACATGGTCAAGGAAGGGATGAAATAAGATTGTAAAGCTTTGTTTAGAGCCGGTGTTAAGATACAACCACAACTACTTTCAACCACTTCTGTCCAGATTTCTTCGAGGGAGGGTCTGTGGGCCAGTTAATATATGGGATTTCTCAATTCTTTTATCTATTGGATTAAAAAAGCTTACACAATTTGTATGTGAACGCAACTGGAGAAAAACTCCAGTTTGCAAGTTCAAACTGGAAGTCCAGTAAAGCTGCAAGTCCAAGTCAAACACAGAGTTCCCTTTCGTTCAGTCACAGCGAGTTACGTCAGTGAATGACGTGATGGGGGTATCGCTTAGAAGCCTATCACCTTCGAGTTCTAGAAAAACGAGCAACTGGCAAAGGAAATGCCATGGCTCTGCGAAATTTGCGTAGCGCAACTCTGCCACTACGAGACAGTCGGTGTGTTGCTGCAACGACGCGTTCCAGTAAGATCACATTGCCTGCTGCTGATCTGTGCAGTGATCTGCCAACAGTGTGTGTTCTTCTTGGGTGCTTCAGCACTCTGCTGAGCTTTTTCCTCTCACTCACAAAAGATCTTGCGCGTGGCACGTCTTTATAAAGATGTCTCGCCCATGCACTTCTGGGTGCGGTCGGTTCGTTTTGCCACCTGATGGTCACAATCGCTGCCTAGCGTGTTTGGGTTTAGATCACGCTCAGGCAGCATTTGTGGACTAGTCAGGTTCTCATTGTGTGAACATGACCATCGCGGTGCTGCGGTCAAGACTCAATGACCTCCACAGAGTCCCCTCTACCAAACCCCAACCTATTGCCTCCATGAGAGTTTGGCCGGTGGCCAGGGTAACCTGAGGGTGACGGTGTGGAATAAAGCCCCGACGATTCTTCCTCGGGCCACACCCCGCTCTTGTGCACCGCAACCCGCGAGTGTTTAAGCTGAGATCACGGGACAATCTTCTGACACTCCCTGTGTCTCGTTTGGCACTCCAGATGATGAGATGATTTCCATCGCCACATCAAAAGGTGGGCTGGAGTCTTCCGGAGATGAAGACTCTGCTGTGCTGCCTCCTTCGGGTGTGCCAGCATTGCCCGAGTCTGATCTGGAATTGTCAGCCATGCTCTACCGGGCAGCCACAAGTATCGGACTGGAGTGGAATCCTCCACCCTGTACCGAGCGCTCGCAACTGGGTGATTGGTTTTTAAAGGGAGGCGAGTGCCGACACTTGTCAGTGCTCAACCCCAATACCTTTCTTCCCGGAGGTGCATGAGGAGGTCACGAGATCCTGGCAGTCGATTTTGTCTTCCCGCGAACGTTCGGCAGCCTCCTCCACCTTCTCTTCCTTTGATGGAGCCGTGGCTAAAGAGTACACTGGGGTCCCCCCAGTGGAGCGCTCTGTTGCGATGCACTTGTGTCCTCACAGCACTTCTACCTGATGTGGTGATCCTAAGCACCCCTCCAAAGCCTGTAGGTTTTTGTCTACCCTGGTCCTGATGCGGACTGCTCAGAGATGGGCTGCAGCTCTTTGCAGGAGATGGTAGCAGGGCCACTCCTTCCCCTGGTGGAGGGCTGGAGGAGAATCTTTTGTTCTACACCCCGCTGCTGGCCTCACGGCCGGCAGTACCCTAATGTGGTTAAATAAAAAACTGACACCCCCATCTTTTGTTATACACCGCGCTGCTGGCCTCACAGCCGGCAGTACCCTAATGTGGTTAAAGAACGAACTGACACCCCCATCTCTGAGCCCCCAGAGGCCGCAGATGTCAGTGTGCAATGCTCCGCCTCACCACTCTCGTCCCCCTCTGCTCATCCAGGAATGCTCGTCCTTCCCTAGCCTCCTCTGTCAGGACGTGGCATATGAGCTTGCCCCCCATTGGGATGCTCTGCTGGTTCAGTTTTTGGGAGCCTGGTTAGAGCTTCCCAATCTGTCCCACTGGCTCACGAGATCCATCAGGCTCGGCTATGCGATTCAGTTCGCACGGTCTCCTCCCCGCTTCCAGGGAGTCTGATATACCATTGTGGGTGGCAACGCCCCTGTCATGCGTTTGGAGGTCGCCACCCTAATAGTGAAGGGTGCGATCGAGACCGTCCCTCCAGCCAAAATAAAGTCCGGCTTCTACAGCCCCTACTTTATTGTACTCAAGAAAACCGGTGGGTTACGACCAATCCTGGACCTGCGCATCTTGAACTAAACCCTTCACAGGCTTCCATTCAAGATGTTGACAGCCAAACGCATTTTCGAATGCGCTCGTCCACTAGATTGGTTTGTACTTTCATGTCTCCATTCTTCCTCGGCACAGACCGTTTCTATGGTTTGCTTTCGAGGTGCAGGCATACCAGTACACTGTCCCCTCGCGTCTTAACGAAAGTCGTCGAGGCAGCCCTTGTGCCACTCTGGCAACACGGGGTTCGCATCCTGAGTTATCCCGATGACTGGCTGATCCTAGATCACTCTCAAGACCAGGTTTGCGAACACAGGGACATGGTGCTCTGGCACCTCGCCCGTTTGGCCCTGGGAAAGGAGCAAAATCTCCCCCGTGCAGAGGATCTCTTCTCTCGGCATGGAAATCGACTCGGTCGCCATGTGTGAGCAGCTTCCGATCGAGTGTTTGCAGTTACTGCTGAATTGCAGTCAATTTGAGGGTAAGACTGTGGTTCCACTGAAGTTATTTCAGAGGCTCCTGGGGCATATGGCGTCCGCAGCGGAAGCCACACCGCTCGGACCGCTTCATCTGACTGGCTTTGCAATCGAGTCCCTGGCAGTATGCTTTGCTCTGCACCGCTTACAGGCGTTGCTCAAGGACCAACACATAGTAGTCCGTTCAGACAACACGGCGACAGTAGCGACATCAACTGACAAGGTGGTCTACGTTCCTGCCGTATGTCACAACTCGCCCGTCATCTCCTCCTATGGAGTCAGAAGCATCTGAGGTTGAAGAGCAGGTCCTTTTGGTTGCGCCTTATTGGCCCACACGGACTTGGTTCTCCAAACTGGTGCTCTTCGCGACAGCCCTTTCCTGGCCAATCCCTCTGAGGAAGAACCTCCTTTCTCAGAGATGGGACACCCTCTGGCAACCACGTCCCGATCTGTGGTACCTGCATGCGTGGGTCCTGGACAGGACACAGCAGGTTTGAGTACCCTACCACCTCCTAACTCTCACATTATCTTGAGACCCCGGCCTGGATACATGCCCAAGGTTCCTACCACTCCTTTCAGGGATCAGGTGGTGAACATGCAAGCAATGCCCTCGGAGGAGGCAGAACCATCCTTGGCACTGCTCTGTCCAGTATGCGCCCTCTGTGCTTATGTAGACAGAACGCAGTGTTTCAGGACCTCAGACCAGCTCTTTGTCTGTTATGGTGGGAAGCTGAAGGGAAAGGCTCTCTCCAAGCAAAGGTTGTCTCACTGGATAGTGAACGCCATTGTCTTGGCTTACCAGATGCAGGGTTGTCCATGCCCCCTAGGAGTGAAGGCACACTCCACCAGGAGTGTGTCGCTTCCTCCTGGGCTCTAGCACATGGCGCCTCGCTAACAGACATCTGCAGAGCTGCAGGCTGGGTGACACCCAACACTTTCGTGAGATTCTAAAATCTCCGGGTAGAGCTAGTGTCCTCTCATGTACTCGCTTTCACTAGCCAGTAAGTAGGACCTGCTCGGTGTCATCGCTTGTGGTGCCATTACACTTCACGGACTGGATGTGTGCGCTATTTCACTGAGTTCTTCTTAGACCCTGAGTTCCTCCTGCACTGTTGATGCCGTCACCAGAGTGCATGCCCGCTCGGTCAGCCCTTGTGATTGGCTAGGTGCCTTCATGTGCATGGTTCCCCCATTGGGAAACCTCCACATGTGTATTTCCACTGTAAGTCTCTATTGAGGACGTGTCTTTCCCGTGACTCGAGGTTAAAACATTCCACCATGCGGGCTGGATACCTCTGAGTTTTCCATAAGCATCCCACTCTCAGGTTATATGCTACATATTCCAATATGAGCATGATCATCCACACTGGAGAGAAACTGCACGAATGTGATCAATGTGGTAAAACATTTTTGAGGGCTTCAGACCTGAAGAGACACATTACAGTTCATTCACAGGAGAAACCACATTCATGTTCTTTGTGTGGAAAGAGTTTTTCACGTCTGCAGAGTTTACAAGGACATCAGAAAATACACACTGGTGTAAGAAATCATATGTGCTTTGAGTGTGGGAAGACTTTTATCACAGCTGTAGATTTGAGAAAGCACCAGAGAATTCACACTGGAGAGAAACCTTACAAGTGTTCACACTGTGACAAGAGATTCAATCAGTCAGGAACCCTGAAAACACACGAGAGGATCCACACTGGAGAGAAACCGTATCACTGCACTGCATGTGGGAAGAGCTTCAGCCAATCATCTACTCTACACAGTCATACAAAAACTCACATTAAGTAGCTTATCTTCAGTTCCAGCACTTTCAAGTGTGATGCCACCTCTCTTTCCTATTAGTTTGTCTAAACCAGCCACAACCACGGCTGTAGCCAGTTATGAAGTCACCGAGGTCTAGACTTCAGTATATTTCCGAGGTGTATATAACAAAGGTTGTAAAATAATTACCTAATATAGTATTAACTCTACTTTAGTGCTGCAAGGATACTCAAAATAAATTGATACGATTTTGGGTTTGAGTAGTTTTTCACATGTTGATGATCCCATTTTAGGGATTTATTGATTTCCCATTGATTTATTTTATTTCTTTCCCCAGCCAAAAAATAAATACAATTTCTTACTGATCCCAAACTTTTGATTAATATCACATTTTTTTATTAATAGTGATTAATATTACAAAAGATTTATATTTCTGTTCTTTGTAACTTTCTATTAATCAAAGAAAAAAAAAAAATGTGAGCAGAAGAGACATGTCTGATAAAAGTTGAATAAGGCCACTGGGAATGGCATCAAATACTACAGCAATTTCTTTAGTAGTTACAGGGATCTTATAATGATATTTATTATTAAACGTAATATATATTTTTTGTTCCAAATCACAGAGTTGAGTGAAAAGTTATGCTTAAAGCCCATGTTGCAGGTTAACCACCGCTGTCGATTTATGGGTACATAAATCACTCAAGATATGTATATCATTTTTAAAATGTCTCAAAAGTGGTCTTAAAGACCAGTTTTTTTTTACAGTGGGGAGCTCGGCATTTTCTCTAAGCCCCGATCTTTACGAGTTGAGGGTGTGTCAGTGAGAAACATGGCGGAATACCAATACTTCAAGGTATTTTAGCAGTGATATTGTCAGGCTTTTCTATTTACAGCGCAGTAAGCTAATTGCCTGCACAGAATATGATGGCATTATAATATAACAATGTAACGATAAAGTTGGCAGTGGCTTCATAAATTAATTAAAAACAGAAAAAATCAAAGTACACCTGATGCACATTTCTTTGTTCCTCATTTTCTAGAACAAGAGTTTAAGAAACTTTGCTTTGTCATCTAGAAATAGAAGGCATCATGCTAGCTATATGGGCGTTTCTAAGCGTTTATCTCTTCCTCCGGTGAAAATGTTGTTGCAAACGTAGCCGCCGCGTGTCTGTCGCTGTGTTTGGCAGGTGCTTGTGTGAGCGGTGCCGTCCTATGAAAACTGCATCGGAAAGCTTGTGCTGTAGGGAAGTGAGTGCGTTTTGGTCGCTGGTCGAGGAGCTCACCCCACGACCAGATGTCAATCTACCTACTATATATTTCTATCTATTTATCTATCTAGCTGCTAGCTATCTATGCTAACGTTATGCTATCTGGCTGTCTGCCCATCTCTCTCTATACTAGCCTATATATCTATCTGTCTGTCTATCTATATATCTAGTCTATCTATCTATGTATTTATCTATTTATCTATAATCTGCGCTATCTGAATACTCTTGTCTACTACTCGTCTCTCTAGTCGCTCTCAAGGCGGGCTTTGGTAAATTCTCTCCCCAAGGTGACGTAATGCAATGCATTGTGGGGCAAAGGAGAATCGTTGCAAACCGCTGTAAGATAGTACCTACTTTTTCTTATTATATTACGTTTTGTGATACCCAACAACATAAAATACAATGGATAACAGTTTAAATGTTTATTACCAACAAGCAAATTGCACAAATTCGTTGAAAAATTAACCCTGCAACACGGCCTTTAAAAATTAGTTTTGATAATCTATCATTTATTTCGTCTCGCGGTGATGACGTCACCACTCTCACAGCCGCGCGTCTCCTGAGTCTTTTGTGGTAAACAGTTCACACGTTAAATCATGTAACTGTCCTATAAAGTTTACACGGTTTACTCAACATTTTACGGGGTCTATTCAGAAAGATTTTCATCGTGTGTCTGTTTCTTTTCCCATACAAAACGGTAAGATGTTAGTGAACTACTTTGTTGTTATGAAGTTATTAGGGAATCGGATTCATGTGGACAAATTACAAGGGTTGATAATGTCATCAGCGGCTGTCTTTATATTTACATTTATATTACAGTTGTTATATGTTACTGTATCATTATTGTACTCTATATTCTTGTTGAATGAGTATTGATAGTCTATGGATCATCACTATTATCAGCTGAAAAGCCTCTTTATTTCATGTCAATAGATCCTGTTTTCTCCTCAATCATTATGCTGATGTCTTCAGATCTGTAAATTGACCCCAGATAGCAAAATTGGTGTGGCCCAGATCCGGCCCACACTTGACACTTTCATCTGGCCCACATACCGCGTGGAATGATGGCACTTGGGCGGTCCGCTCCTGTTTGCCAGATTTGGGCCACAATTAAGTCATAGCAATGCCACATGTCAGCCATAAACAAAACAAATGAAGCAGAACTGGCACAAATCTGAGCCACAGTTCATTTTAATTCGGGCCCAGATTCGACACCTTGTATGTATACCTGAAATGATAGCACTTGGGTGGTCCACTCCTGTTTACCAGATCTGGGCCACAAGCAGGCCATTTGTTCAGCCACATATTAGCCAAGAATTAACTATATAAGCCTTAAATGTGTGTTTTTGTGTGTGCATGCAGTGACTGAATATCACTGACACTAAGTGAACTCTGCATCAACAATATTGTCACGATCCGCTCAAGAAAGACAGCGAGGAGGATCCAAGTGCAGTTGAGGTGAGGTTTATTAAAAGGGTAATCCAAAGAATGGTCAAAACAGGCAGGGTTCAAAATCCAGTGAAGCAATCCAAAACAGTAAACAATAAACAGGCTCAGGGAACACGGGAAACCAAACGCGGTGTGACAACAACAACGATACACACAGGACATGGAACAAACAGGGCTTTAAATACAGGAACAAACTAGATGACAACGAGAGACAGCTGGAAACAGATAACAAACACCTGTGCAATCACACAGACTGGAATTGTGGGAAAGGTAGTTCCTGTGAATGACACCGTGGGGAAATGAGGACATCTAGTGGATACCAGGGGAACACAACCAGACCCTGTGACATAACCCCCCCTCTACGGAGTGGCTCCCAGACACTCCAAGACCAGACACGGAACAAAACAAAAACTCAGGAGGGAGGTGGCAAGGTGGAGGATCAGGGGGAGGGACGGGGGGCCAGGTCCATGAAGGGAAACAGAAACAGGGGGTAACAGACTCAAAGGGAGCCAGGGTGACACAGACAGTACATTGGGGAAACAGTGCGAAGCAAACAGTTCATCCGGTGGCCGGGGCGAAGCGAACAGTCCCTCGGGCGGCCGGGGCGAAGCGAACAGTCCCTCGGGCGGCCGGGACGGAGACGACAGTCCCTCGGGCGGCCGGGATGGAGACGACAGTCCATTGGGCGGCCACGGCGGTGAAGACCCCTCGGACGACCACGGCGGTGAAGACCCCTCGGGCGGCCAGGGCGGTGAAGACCCCTCGGGCGGCCAGGGCGGAGAAGACCCCTCGGGCGGCCAGGGCGGAGAAGACCCCTCGGGCGGCCAGGGCGGAGAAGACCCCTCGGGCGGCCAGGGCGGAGAAGACCCCTCGGGCGGCCAGGGCGGAGAAGACCCCTCGGGCGGCCAGGGCGGACACTTTCCCTCGGGCGGCCAGGGCGGAGACTTTCCCTCGGGCGGCCAGGGCGGAGACATTCCCTCGGGCGGCCAGGGCGGAGACGACCCCTCGGGCGGCCAGGGCGGAGACGACCCCTCGGGCGGCCACGGTGGAGACGACCCCTCGGATGGTGGAACTGGCACCACCGGCTCAAGCACTGGAACTGGCACCACCGGCTCAAGCACTGGAACTGGCACCACCGGAACTGGCACTGGAACTGGCACCACCGGCTCGGGCACTGGAACTGGCACCACCGGAACTGGCACTGGAACTGGCACCACCGGCTCAAGCACTGGAACTGGCACCACCGGAACTGGCACTGGAACTCCCGGCTCGGGCACTGGAACTGGCACCAACGGCTCGGGCACTGGAACTGGCACCACCGGCTCGGGCACTGGCACCACCGGCTCAGGTTCAGGAACAGACACAGGCTCCGGCTCAGGAACAGACACTGGCTCCGGCTCAGGAACAGACACTGGCTCCGGCTCAGGAACAGACACTGGCTCCGGCTCAGGAACAGACACTGGCTCCGGCTCAGGAACAGACACTGGCTCCGGCTCAGGAACAGACACTGGCTCCGGCTCAGGAACAGACACTGGCTCCGGCTCAGGAACAGACACTGGCTCCGGCTCAGGAACAGACACTGGCTCCGGCTCAGGAACAGACACTGGCTCCGGCTCAGGAACAGACACTGGCTCCGGCTCAGGAACAGACACTGGCTCCGGCTCAGGAACAGACACTGGCTCCGGCTCAGGAACAGACACTGGCTCCGGCTCAGGAACAGACACTGGCCCCGGCTCAGGAACAGACACTGGCCCCGGCTCAGGAACAGACACTGGCCCCGGCTCAGGAACAGACACTGGCCCCGGCTCAGGAACAGACACTGGCCCCGGCTCAGGAACAGACACTGGCTCCGGCTCAGGAACAGACACTGGCTCCGGCTCAGGAACAGACACTGGCTCAACTGGCACTGGAACTGGCACCACCGGCTCAGGCACTGGAACTGGCACCACTGAAACTGAGACCACCGGCACTGGGACCACCGGCACTGGGACCACCGGCACTGGGACCACCGGAACAGTCTTGGAGGGAGTCTTCCTTCTCCTCCTCCGTTTAGGGACCACCAGACTCGGAATCACCGTACTCGGGACCACCGGACTCGGGCTGGGCAGCGGCGATGCATTCTCTCGGCTGGGCAGCGGCGATGCATTCTCTCGGCTGGGCAGCGGCGATGCATTCTCTCGGCTGGGCAGCGGCGATGCATTCTCTCGGCTGGGCAGCGGCGATGCATTCTCTCGGCTGGGCAGCGGCGATGCATTCTCTCGGCTGGGCAGCGGCGATGCATTCTTTTGGCTGGGCAGCGGCGATGCATTCTCTCGGCTGGGCAGCGGCGATGCATTCTCTCGGCTGAGAAGCGGCAAAGCATTCTCTCGGCTGGGCAGCGGCGATGCATTGTCTCGGCTGGGCAGCGGTGAAGCATTCTCACGGCCGGCAGACTTGCGTCTCCTATCCCCTCTCTGTCCACGACGGCGAGATGGGGGCTCCGACCCGTCCCTCAGCAACCCGAATTCGAAGAGGGGGCATGGTGGAGGGTATTGTTGGATTCCCTCTCGACCCACCATTCCTCTGCGAGCTCCCCGGGTCCCACGGAAAATGACCAGACGGGTACCCTCGAAACACTCTCTCCTCTCCCGCTCAGTGGAAGGAGGAGGGATACGAAACCCCAAATTGCTAGATCCATACATTGGTGTATCGTTCTGTCACGATCCGCTCAAGAAAGACAGCGAGGAGGATCCAAGTGCAGTTGAGGTGAGGTTTATTAAAAGGGTAATCCAAAGAATGGTCAAAACAGGCAGGGTTCAAAATCCAGTGAAGCAATCCAAAACAGTAAACAATAAACAGGCTCAGGGAACACGGGAAACCAAACGCGGTGTGACAACAACAACGATACACACAGGACATGGAACAAACAGGGCTTTAAATACAGGAACAAACTAGATGACAACGAGAGACAGCTGGAAACAGATAACAAACACCTGTGCAATCACACAGACTGGAATTGTGGGAAAGGTAGTTCCTGTGAATGACACCGTGGGGAAATGAGGACATCTAGTGGATACCAGGGGAACACAACCAGACCCTGTGACACAATATCCAACATACAGAGAAGAGAAGAGAAATGTAAAAATGGCCCCTCTTTATGTTAAGATAAGTTACAACAGATGATTCAAACACATTTCTGAAAACATTTGCATAATTTATTAATATTGCCAAAAAACAACCCACTGCAAGTTTACATTTTCAAAACTGGAAAGCAATCTAAAAAAAAAAAAAAAAAAAAAAACAACAATAAACAAACACAAAATATATGCATAGAAAGCATAGTAAAAACTAAATAAAAACAAAAGTAGCCTTGGCCTGGTCAATTTCCAGTAGCCTTGGTCATCCAAAAAAAACAAAAAAAAACAGACAACACAGAAGTTAACACACTACAAAACCTTGGCAAATGGATCCATCCAAAATTATAGAATTTGACCTCCTTGACTGGGCCCATCTGCATCATGGCAATCTTGCAAGCCTTTATTGGATACACAAATGAAAAAAAAAAAAAACAGTTGACTCAGTAACAGAACGCTGATAATACAATAGTGTTGAAGTACAAAACAAACACACACACAACTACTTAGAAGCCAAATTAAATAAAAAAAAAGCCCTAAACAAAATATAATTAAAAAATAAAAGGTAACACTTTATTTTACAGTGTTCTTGTTACATGTTACATGTACTTACCATAGTAATAACAGCAAATTATGCATAATTACATGCAACTAACCCTCAACTGAATCCTAATCCTACCCTAACCCTATAGTAAGTACATGTAGTTAATTAATATTACTCAGTACTTAAATACATAATTACACTGTAACAATGACACCTTAAAATAAAGTGTAACCAAATAAAATAAATAAATACAAAACAAAAAAAGCAGGCACTGTAGTGAGAGATGCGTTCAGGAATTACCTGCGTCTATACACCGTCTATTTACTAATAGTGAAGCTGCAAGTTTTAAAAACTTTAAAAACGGCTGTCTCTGTGCTTTAATCAAAGCAGCACATTAATACTGAATGGTGAATAAATGGACTGGAACTACCAGTGCATTAAACGGTTTGGTAACACTGTAAGGTCTTATTTGTTAACATTAGTTAATGTATTAACTAGTATTAACTAACATTAACTACATTATTTATTAAGCTTTCTTAAAGTTACAGTCAATCATTGTTTGATCATGTTAGTTCACAGTGCATTAACTAATGTTAACAAATACAACTTTTGATTTTAGTAATGCATTAGTAAGCATCACAATTAGCATTAATTACGATTAATAAATACTAGGGGTGGAACAGTACACAGAAGTCATGGTTCGGTTCATACCTCGGTTCGGACATCACGGTTCGGTACGAGTTCGGTACAATGGAGGGAAAAGCAAAACAAAAATGTAGAAGGCAATTTTTCTTTTTCTTGTGCATGTCTGTAGGCTGTACCACCAAAGGAAAATAAATGTCTTAAAGGAGAACTCCGGTCAATTTTAACATTGAGCTCATTTTTTTGTAAATTTGGAGTGCTGTCAATACAGAGAACAACGACAAAAATCGGTGTTGCCTACACCGTGTTATCCTCTTTTTAAAATTTGCACCCTGTTGACTTCAATGGGGCAAGTTTTAAACCTGCTTTTAGCCTCTTAACATCCTTGATGTGTCATTACAAGTGCACAAGTGCACATTTAGCTCCTAAACTCTGGAATGGCCTTCCTGATATTGTTCGAGATCTATCTATCTATCTATCTATCTATCAAGCTAATCTTTCTTTCATTCTTACTAACTAATCTCTTTTTTCTTTCTAACTAATCTTTCTTTCTTTCTTTCTAACAAATCTCTTTCTTTCTTTTTAATCTATCTCTTTCTTTCTAACTAATCTGTCTTTCTTTCTAACTAATCTTTCTTTCTTTCTTTCTAACTAATCTTTCTTTCAATTAATCTATTTATCGTTCTTTCTGTTTCTTTTCCTACTATTCTTTCTTTCTTTTTTCTAACAAATCATTCTTTTTCTTTCTCTAACTAATCTTTCTTTTTTCTAACTAATCTTTCTAACTAATCTATCTATTGTTCTTTCTTTTCTAACTAATCTTTCTTTCTAACTAATATTTCTTTCTTTCTAATCTATCTTTCTTTCTAACTAATATTTCTTTCTTTCTAACTAATCTAACTTTCTTTTTCTTTCTTTCTTTCTAACAAATTTTTCTTTCATTCTTTCTTTCTAACTAATCTATCTATTTCTTTCTTTCTAATCTATCTTTCTTTCTTTCTAACTCATCTATCTTTCATTCTAACTAAACTTTCTTTCATTATTTCTTTCTAACTAATCTATCTTTATTTCTAACTAATCTTTCTTTCATTCTTTCTTTCTTACTAATCTTTCTTTCTTTCTAACTAATCTTTCTTTTAATTAATCTATTTATCGTTCTTTCTGTTTCTTTTCATACTATTCTTTCTTTCTTTTTTTCTAACAAATCATTCTTTTTCTTTCTAACTAATCTTTCTTTTTTCTAACTAATCTTTCTAACTAATCTATCTATTGTTCTTTCTTTCTTTTCTAACTAATCTTTCCTTCTTTCTAACTAATATTTCTTTCTTTCTAATCTATCTTTCTTTCTAACTAATATTTCTTTCTTTCTAACTAATCTAACTTTCTTTTTCTTTCTTTCTAACTAATTTAACTAATCTATCTATCTTTCTTTCTTTCTAACTAATCTATCTTTCTTTCTAACTAATCTTGTAGGAGCTAAATCTGATATTTTAAGCTACTGAGTTGTTTTGGTCCCGGAGTTTACGCTGTTCATCTCCTCCATTAAAAACAAAAAGACCATTCTTCAATTGCACCATCATACACAGTATATTGGTTCCACAACAGCACTGTGCACAATGTCCAGAATTGGATTTGTTGTTTACATACGTTTAATCTTTCTTTCATTCTTTCTTTCTAACTAATCTATCTTTCTTTCTTGTATATCTTTCTTTCTTTCTAACTAATCTTTCTTTCTAACTAATCCATCTTTCTTTCTTTTTTCTTTCTTTCGAATCTCTTTCTTTCTAACTAATCTATCTTTCTTTCTAAGTAATCTTCCTTTCTTTCTTTCTAACTAATCTATCTTTCTTTCATTCATTCTTTCTTTCTATCTATCTAATCTATCTGTCTTTCTAACTAATCTTTCTTTCATTCTTTCTTTCTAACTAAACTTTCTTTCTTTCTAACTAATCTTTCTTTCTGACTAATCTTTTTTCTTTCTTTCTTTCTTACTAATCTATCTTTCTTTCTAACTAATCTATCTATCTTTCTTTCTAACTAATCTTCCTTTCTTTCTAACTAATCTTTCTTTCTTTCTAAATCTTTTTTCTTTCTTTCTAACTAATCTTTCTGTCTATCTAACTAATCTTTCTTTCTAACTAACCCTTCTTTCTTTATAACTAATCTTTATAACTAATCTTTTTCTTTATTTCTAACTATTCTTTATTTATAACTAATCTATCTATCAAACTTTAAGCTACTTTAAACTTCAAACTACTTTACTTACTTCTTAAAACTCTCGGGTCCGGCTTTCTCAAGCCAACTTAAAGTTTGTCTCAACAAACTTTTTTTTCTAGTTCTACCAGAAAGACTTGGGAGAATTAATACTGTGACAATGAACATTTATTTAAGAGCTCAGCAAACAATCAAATTCTTTGGCGTAGGCCCCGTCCGTAACTCGCATTCCGAGGGTACGGAATCTGCATATCCTGCCTGAAGACGAAGGCAGGGGCGCAGCTCACCCCCTGCGAAGTAAGGAAGGGGGCCATCTGGTGGTGGTGGGGTGGAAGGAGGAGAGGACATCCTGGCATCTTCGGGGTAGAGGGGAGAGCCCATCTGGAGGTGATGGGGAGGATGGAGGGGAGGACCCAGCATAGAATGTTAGGGAGATGAAGGAAAAGTCCAGTCTTGGTGGTGGATGGGGAGGATGGAGGTGGTTGAAGCGACAGCATCTGCGAACTCAGACATGTGTAAGTACCACCCTTTTATACTGGCTATTAGGATATGATTGGATAGATGAGAAGGTAATACATGACGTGAACGATTGAGTCTTCCTGGCAGAACTTACGCTTCATTTCTTTTATGATTTTTTTCTAAATAGGAATGCTTACTGAAATGTTTCTTTATTCAAGGAGGACATTTGATACAGTTTCAAATGTGAAGTGAGAACTTTGATAAAAGAAATTAGGGATTGACTCTCTATGAATAGCCTGTGAATAGCCAGTCGTTAGTAATTATCATGCAGACAAAAGAGAATTTAGAGCCATAACCAGGCTGGATAGGTGTGAATGTGTGCAGGAGAGACTGAGACTGAATATTTAGAGCCATAACCAGGCTGGAGAGGTGTGAATGTGTGCAGGAGAGACTGAGACTGAATGGGGCTCGTTTGCACCACAAAACAATAGAGACAATAGACTGAATGGATGCTTAGAAGATGAAGATTAGAAGATCAGTTGCATTTTAGAGTCTAATCAGAATAAAGTCATATGACATGATCTTGAAAAACATTTAACTAAATACAGAGTTTTAGACTTATCATCTTCAGATTTTAAACATAACATGGTCAGACATGTGGCTTTAGCTGCAGTGCATTTCTAGATTGATACAGTGCCAACTTCAATTTTATTTTCATGAAGATGTGTCATAAAAATACATTTCTAATAACTTTACAAAACTTTGAAGCTATTTCTAACTATTTGACAATAATTGATTCTACATTTACAATAAACTACCAGCTGTCAGCTTTCAAATGAGATCATACTTGTGCTTTTAGAACAAAGGGTTCATGATCTGTTTCAGTTTGGGTATGCCATTTCTGGGGATTTTTCAAAAGTGGGCTTAACAGGTTAAAGGAACACTCCAACGTTTTTTGAAATAGGGCTTATTCACCTTCTTTCCTACATTTAGATAGGTGGGCAAATGCATTTTTGTCTCAGTGCATGCATTGTTTTAGTTTGACAGGGTCGGCGCTAGCTTACCTTAGCTTAATGAATAGAATCCTTTGTTGCCAACTAGCATGTCCTGAGTAAAAGTGGGAAAAAAATATTTTAAAAAAACCTAATTACTTCTTGTGGCCTGCGTATTCACAACAAGTACAAATAGCGATGCAGATTAACACTAGGCAATTTCCTAGGCAGTTTCATAGCTGTTTATTTCAATAATCTGGATTTAAAAATGTTTCATATAAAATATGATAAACAAAAACAAAATAAGTGAAACTCAGTTGTTGCTTTGTTTCTTGCAAATCTGTAAAAAAAAAATTATAAGTTTTATTCTTTCATCTTTATTCTTATATATATTTGGTGTCTGTTAATTGTTATACTCCATAATATTTTATAAAATCCTTTGCCAATATGTTAATGAGAGGTAAGATAAATGTAGAAATAAAATATGTGGTTGACATTTTTCCATTAATTCACTTAAAAGTTACTTCTCTAGATAGATAGATAGATAGATAGATAGATATGTGACCATAAACATTTAAAATGTGTAAATTAGAATAAAAACAAACTCTGTAAGTGATTTCTGCTTGATTTTGTCAGAGCTGCTCCTCCTCCTCCAGTGAAGCACCTCCTCTTTCAGTGAAGCTCCTCCTTCTTCAGTGAAGCTCCTCCCACTGCAATTCACCAATAAATGCTGGAATATTCAATGTGTAATACATTGAATACTTGTTCTTCACTTGAAGAACAAGTGAAGACGAGCATCAAACCATCAGGAAGAGCTGAAATCTGCAAAGACAGAGTTTATTGAAGGACAGTGAGAACATGAGAGATCCAGAACACTGCAGAATGAAACACACTGAAGAACAAAGAGGTTGGTGTTTATTCCTGATTCTTCATTAGTGAGGCTGAAGAACATTAAGGTTATAAAGCAGTTCATCAGATTTGGCTCTGTTATAGTAGGACAAATCTAGTTTTGAATTAGAATTAAAGCAGCAAATAATATGAACTGGGTGCAATTAAAAAAAAAAAACAACAACAAAAAAAACAAGGATGTTTGTTATCTGTAAGTCAATATAAGTATTATCTGAGCTTTTTTTCTGTTTATTTTACATCTGGTTCACAATTACTGCAACCATGTTACTAAAATTATGGATATGTCTTAATACAGTTTTTGCGCATTCTAAAATATTGTTACTATCTTGCTAAAACTCCAACATTTAAAAAAAAAAATCAAATAAATAGACTTTGCTACACATGGTGTAGTTTGTGTAAAAAACAGGGAGTTTTAAAATTATAGCATTATTGCATTCCATTAGTGATCCATAAAGAAGTGCTGATAGTGATAAAGGTCTGTCGGCCAAGATGTGTGTGTACATCTGAGGTTTGCTAAATGTCACACCTTCAGTACGATGTGGGAAAGCTGTAATCTGCTGATTGGTCAGTTTAAATGTCTCACATTTTGTTTCAATCACATGTTCAAAAGGATTAAAGAAGATTGTGAGGCTTTGTCTACAGCTGGTGTTAAGATGTGTTTTGGTCAATTGGATCACAAGTACACAAGGGCCTAATCCCGTTTACACTTGGTGTTTCAAATCCATCTCTATTGTCCACTTTTGTCCACTTTTGTTTTGTTTCTTTTGAGGGGACGGTCTATGGGCAGGTAAATGTATGGGCTTTCAGTATAATGGATGAAGTAAGCTCATGCAATTTGCATGTGAGCATGACCAGAGATGGACAGAAAACTAGACGAAGAGTTTTGTTTCTGCTCTTAAAGCTGCAAGTCCACGTCAAACACAGAGTTTTCCTTCTTCAAACAAAACTTGGGTCTTCAGCCAACAAAGTTTAAATGCTGTCTGGCTACAGCGCTTCCCATAATGTTTACGCATTTGTGTCTGTTTGAACACACTCGACCACATGAGCGTCTACACTACCAAAGCAATCCGGTTGAACGTGTTTTCGACATGTGATCGTTTTTTTCACTACATAATTTTTATTTTATTGATTTACTGAGCTTTTTTTTTTACTTTAATTTCAGGCCCGATGGATGAGAATGAAGAAGTGGAGAAACGTCAAAGGAGATCTCAGAAATCGTTCACTTGCACTCAGTGTGGAAAGAGTTTCACATGCAAACAGAGTCTCAATGTTCACATGAGGATCCACACTGGAGAGAAACCGTTCACATGTGATCAGTGTGGGAAGAGTTTTGCACAACCAGGACACTTTCAGCGACACATGAACATCCACACTGGAGAGAAACTGCATGAATGTGATCAATGTGGTAAAACATTTTTGAGGGCTTCAAACCTGAAGAGCCACATGAGAGTTCATTCACAGGAGAAACAACATTCATGTTCTTTGTGTGGAAAGAGTTTTTCACGTCCGCAGAATTTAAAAGCACATCAGAAAATACACACTGGTGTAAGAAATCATATGTGCTTTGAGTGTGGGAAGACTTTTATTACAGCTGAAGATTTGAAACGGCACCAGAGAATTCACACTGGAGAGAAACCTTACAAGTGTTCACACTGCGACAAGACATTCAATCATTCAGGATCCCTGAAAACACACGAGAGGATCCACACTGGAGAGAAACCGTATCACTGCACTGCATGTGGGAAGAGCTTCACTCATTCATCTAATCTACACAGTCACACAAAAACTCACATTAAGTAGCTTATCTTCAGTTCCAGCACTTTCAAGTGTGATGCCACCTCTCTTTCCTATTAGTTTGTCTAACCAGTCACAACCACGGCTGTAGCCAGTTATGAAGTCACCCGAGGTCCAGACTTCAGTATATTTCTGAGGTGTATATAATAAAGGTTGTGAAATAATTCTCTAATATAGTATTAACTCTACTTTAGTGCTGCAAGGATATTGCACAGCTCCAAGATCTTCTCGTCTGAGCTCTGCACTGTAAAAAATGTCCGTAAAATTAACTTTGAAATGCTGTAAAATAGCTACATGGAAATACTGTAAATGAGAATACAATTGAACATTGTTAACTTAACAATAATATGTTGTTAATTAAATGAAACATTGTTAACTTAACAGTAATATTTTGTAAACAAGTAAATCAAATATATCTGTTAATTTTACAGTAAAACTATGATTATAAAAACATATATTTATGTAGAAATTATCTATTACTGTAAATTGTACAGACTAAAATTGTATATTCAATTACAGCACAGTACAGTTTAAAAGACAAGAGCATAATGTTAAAATGCCATTTTAATTGTTTTAAATTTGCAGCGAATTTCTTACAGAATTGTACTGTATTTCCATAATACAGTATTGGCGTAGTCCCATAGGAAATGAATGGGCTTTGGCGTCGCGTCAGAAATCGAGACGCTGGTGGACAAGCGGCTTCGAGGGGCCGATCACACCTGACGCGTTTTTTGCAGTGAGAGGCGCCTATTTTCAATTGGTTTCCTATGGCAGCGAGCGTTCTGCACGCTGTTTATGCGCCAGCTGCGCCTCGCGTTTTACCGCCCGCTGCGCCTCGCGTTTTTGAAGTTGAAAAAAAAGCAACTCCGAGCGGAAAAAGCGCCCGACGTCATCGCGTTTTTTTCCACTGTCCAATCGAATGAAGTGAGAGGCGGGCCTTCCGTTTAAGTGATGAAAGCTACAGTTGCTTGAACGCCAGGAGAGTGCGATGATAGAGGATAAACTTGTGGTGCTCTCGCGGGTTACCAGGAGCTTAACGACTTCACGAACCGGAACTACCACAATGTTAACAGAAAGTAAATAAAGGTAATAAAACGCTGATTTGACGTTTACTTGACTGACAGGACAGCTGTTTCATTGGTTGCCTAGCAACATAAAAAACAGCGCACTGATCGTTCTGTGTAATGTAAAGTGCTGTGCACCTCGCGTTTTCGAACCTGAAAAACGCGTCAGGTGTGATCGGCCCCTTAAGCTGTAAATATACAGCACATTTCTGTTTTCATCCCGATAAATTCGTAATACAGTATCATACTGTAAAAGGCATTGCATTGTGGGACTGATTTCTTTCGCGCTCAATTCAGTTCAAATGTGACGCGAGCAGACAGTAGCTATACAGGCAGGGCCTGAAATTAACACCCGACCACACGCCAAATGCGGGTGAATTCTGCAATTGGCGGGTAACACTGTCAATCTACCTGCCACATTGGCAGGCAGCCAATGAGAATCGACCCTTCGCGGGGAGTTTGATTGACAGGCGATCTGGCCAATCATAATCCGCCTTTTTTTTTGTCCGACAAAGCAGTCAGGACTCAGGAGAGTTCAACGTTGGAGGATTTGAACTTGAAAAAACGGAGTGTACTGAGTAAGCCTACTGACATCTTTCCGCAGTTAAAACTACATTCCTTCTTATGTTCATTCATGTTTATTTGATGCTAATTAACTAGAAGGAAGAGATGATCAGTTCACGAGCAGCTTTAACTGAGGCAGCGATCTGTCAAGACACATTACAGAGCCACAAAACGGTATTGTCTAAATTTCTTTAAAAATGACCAAATTTTAACGTTGAGACTTTGTTTAATATCAAAAGTAACCTGGACTGTCTTGTCTGTCAGCGTGTTGTCAGTGTCTCTGCTGCGCGATGTGTTTTTCATTGTGTGAGATCATGGTTTGGCGTGAGCGCGGTGTAGCTTGTCGGACATAGCAACAGTAACTAAAGGGGCCAGGTCTTTACGTTTTTTTTGTTTGTTTTTTTTTTCAACTGTTGTTCTTTGACATTTAAACGAAGTCAGCCATTTTGTTGGATTTTAGCTAAAAATGCACATTACTGGAGTAAAGAAAGCATCTGTGAAAGCAGTATTACCAGTAATATAACAATATTAATTTAGTTCTGCTTAACGGTTCCTTAACGCTGTAACTAACAGCTGCCCAGCCATCAACACAGCCGCGTGTGATTTGTTTACATACGAGCTGCACTAGGTCTATATCTGTATTCTAAGAGTTATTATTACTTGTATGGATCTCGTTAATAACTTGACAGCACTTAAATGTGTATTCTTACAAGTTAAAGAACAAATGTTTGTGCAATTCCTTTTTTTTCCACCTTTTATGAGGCCAAAAAAAAAAAAAAAAAACTGGCTGGTAAAAAGTCACAGTGGCTGGTGGTCAAAAAAGTTAACTTCAGGCCCTGTATACAGGCGAACTTGATTTGTCAGCGGGATTCAACTGAACAGAATAATCATTCATGTTATCAAGATAAACAGTGTCTGCGAATCTGTGAACAATTTTTAAGCTTTTGTGAGCTTCGGTTCGTGGTTCAAACATTTGCCTGTGACGCAGCAGAAAATGGACGACGTTAATGTTAGCTGCTACATGAAGACGGATGGAAGAATTTGTCATTAGAATAATCTAACCTGCGCCTGTGACGATAAGTGGGATTTAGAGTTTGAGAAGATGGAAAATTGTTCAACTGAGTGATACGGTAAGCCAATATTTTTTGTGTGTTCGCATTTCTACATTGTTTCCACGTAACTTATTTGGTTTGATTTTGCGGTTTACTACCGTGGCCGCGCAAGCAATTCACTCTGTTCCGCCTGTTTACCAAGTAACTTCGATATTTCATATAATAGGCAACATTTACCATGTTATTTGCATGACGTGCTTTTGATATATATATTTTCCGTTTCAGGCTTTGTAATCTGATGACGGTCCAGTGCTAATGTAAGTGATTTTAAGTAACTGTTAGTGTTACAGTTATAGTCTATCTATGTGTATAATCTATGTGGTAAAAAATATGCTATCAAATGCTGTCAGTTCTGTGATCGTGCTTTTGTTCCTAATGTTGTTTTCAAATGTAGTATTCCTGATTGCCATGCCATGGTCCTACAACTACTCCCACAATTCAAAGAGAAGTTAGACGGTTTTATCCTTCAAGCAGATAAGTAGAGATTATTCAACAAATCTCATTAATCTGTAATATGTTTTATGTTTTGGTTCTGTTGATCATGGTTGTGCTGTCCTTTTTAAAAATTGTTTCAGGAATTTGCAACGCTGATGTCCAGCAATCTACATTTGCCAGAGAGCCTTATATTTCTTGGTATGTAAACATTAAAAGGGTAATTTAAACCTAAAATGAAAAGCCATAATTTACTCACCCCACTGCAAAATATGTTTTTCTTAATTAGTGTTTTTTTTTTTATTGTTTCCAGTCCAGATATCTAAAATTCTTATTTGAAGAAGCATTTAATAGACAAGTAAAAATTGTCTTGTTTTCTGAAAGAATAAGTCAAAAGAAAGTGGCAAGATGAAAATCACTATTTTCTGTTTAAAATTTTCACATAGTATCTTTAGGTTATAATATCATAAAAAATTCAAATCCAGATTTGGATTTTCAAAGATCTATTATAAAAACGGATTATTTTCCCCCAAAAATGCAATAAATTCATGACACTTTTTTTTCAAAATGCTATCATATTGAAACTGTTGAAATCAGCCATCACTAAGAAATATCTCCTGAACTTTTTTGACGGCGATCAGCTCACAAAAACTGATTTTGCACGGGCACTTTGCACTGCTCCCTGAATCGACGCGCTTATTCATTTGTGGATGTAAACTGAATCTGTAAGTCAGCTATGCTGTTTACTTCTGAATATTATATTTCATTCTGGTGCGCTTAAAGTTATCGCTACTGTGTAATAGTAGCCTATGCTATTCACCAACTAAACATATCCTATTCAATGCGTTCACAGTCTCTTTCACGGGCATCATTTGTAGTAGCCTATTCACAAGCTTCCTCAAGCATAGCGTTTTCTCGGAGTTCACTGTGTGCTTTCTACCATGCACAAATATGTGTGTAATTGTAACAATGAGCACTCAAACACACCAAACCAACAATTACTAAAAACACACTCAAAAACTGATTTTGCACGGGCATTTTGCACTAGCACTTAGAAGGTTGTGGTATACATAAACACTCTGTCAGCTACACTGTTTACTTCTGAATATTATAGTTTATTCACAGCCATCATTTGTAGTAACCTAGCCTGCTCCCTGAATTCAATGCGTTCACAGTCTCTTTCACGGGCACCAAACCAACAATTACTAAAAACACACACAAAAACTGATTTCTGACGGGCATTTTGCACTAGTTAGACTGAATTGTGACTTGTCTTGACAGTATTTATTAAGCTGACTACTGGTATGAGTAGCCTAGTCAGAACACAAAAGTCTTGAGACAAAACAATGGCAGTCACATATTGTAAGATATGTCAGTGCAAGTTGTTATCAGTTAAATGATTAGTGAAAATTCTGTCATTAATTTCTCTCCCTCATGTTGTTCCAAACCTGTAAGACCTTCGTTCATCTTCAGAACACAAATTAAGATATTTTTGATGAAATCTGAGAGGTTTCTGAACCACCCATAGACAGCAACGTCTTTGCAACTTTCAAGGCTCAGAAAGGTAGTAAAAACATTGTTTAAATAATCCATGCAACTACAGTGGTGCAACCTTAATATTATGAAGCGACGAAAAAAACAAAAAAAAAAACAAATAACGACATTATTCAACAATCTCTTCTCTTTCACGTCATTCTCCTACGCTGTTGACGTAGTGTAAACAGTGTCAAGTCACCTTCATTTATATAGCGCTTTTAACAATATAGATTGTTTCAAAGCAGCTTTACAGTGATAATAGGAAATTACAGTAACATAGATTTTGGGGTTATTTTGCGCACAAAAAGTATTCTCGTCACTTCATAATATTTAGGTTGAATTACTGTAGTTATATGTACTATTTACAGTTTTTTTTTTTACCACCTTTCTGGGCTTTGACAGTTGCAATGACATTGATGTCAATGGAGGGACAGAAACCTCTCAGATTTCATCAAATATCTTCATTTGTGTTCTGAAGATGAACGAAAGTCTTGAGGGTGAGTAATAATGACATAATTTTCATTTTTGGGTGCAAACATGCATTTTAGTCTGGTAAATGTCATGTTTAACATTATCATGTAGTCGTGTATGCAATAAACATCGCAAGGCTTGCAATTATTCCATTGTTATTATTTCATTGTTTTTTTCTTCTTTCTTTTCTGCCTTTTAGACGCGTTCTTGACATCAATCCTGAACGTGGATCAAAACAAAGAAAGGACAAGTAACTTGTAACCAAGTAACGAAGTTGTGCAAAAAAAAAGAACACCACTGTAAGCCTACAGGTTTCCTCACTTCTGCGAAAACTTGCAGACTTTGAATGGGATTTCGTTTGCACTTTTATGGACTTCAAAACAGAAACAGCAATTCACTTCCATTATAAAGCTTGGAAGAGCCAGGACATTTTTTAATAGAACTCCGATTGTATTCGTCTGAAAGAAGAATGTTGTATAGACCTAGGATGACTTGAGGGTGAGTAAATCATGTGCTAATTTAAATTTTTGGGTGAACTATTCCTTCAAGTGCTAACTGTTACCTGTTTGTTGTTAAGTGTTAAAATTGCATTTTATGTTTAAAAAATAATTTAGCCAACATGTTCACAGAAGGCAATTTTCTGATCTTTGCTTTTAACCAAAATAAATGTTTCAGACCCAGAAAAACACTCAGTTTCAGTCAATCTCATGTTAATCTTGAGAGTACCTATAGACAGGCCCGGATTAAGAGGACTTTGGGCCCTGGGGCTATAGCAACACCAAGGGCCCCCTTTCATCTGATTGCCACGCCACAGTCTTCTACTGCAATAAATTTGTTTTATTGTTTTTAATCAATGTATTTAATTAATGTTTTTCTTTATCATTATTTTTTATTATTATTTTTGCACACTAAATAGTCCAGGCTATTTAACACATTAACCCTCTACTGCACAGATTTTGATGGAACATCATGATAAAAATTACTCCACATAATTTCTTGGTTCATTTTGGGAACATTTTATTGATAAAACATTTTTACCCCCTCCTCTTCCATGAGTGCATTTATGGCTATTTCTCTCATTTTATCTAAAGGGACAAAGTAAGCATTAATAAAACATTTGCTTTCTAAACCCCTAGATGGTAATTGTTTCTCATGTGGATATCTGTAAAAAAAATATTAATACATTTACACTGCATTTACAATTACATAAATGCTATGATTGTTATTTTATTTAATATTTAAATATAAAAATATTTAATTTTTAATTTCTAATTAAAGGGTACATTAAGTATGAAACTAAAACTACCAGTAGGTGGCGGCAAGTCACTGTCTTAATAAGCGAGTCATTCATTCATCCGATTTGTTCAAACGGCTGTTTGATTCAACGACGAAGCAAACGAGGAGTCAATGTATCATTAAATGAACCCATTCGTTCAAAACGCAGATTATTCAGTAACGAATCACCACTATCAATTTCAGAGATTGTTTCTGCTGTGGTTTCATTTTGGAATTTCCATCGGCGAAATGACGATAAACTAAAACGTAACTCTCAATGTTAACTTATTGGTCAACTCATTGTTGCATAACATATATCACATTGGCAATTGTGCTGATATTTGGGGAAAACTGCGCTTTTACTTGTGTGATATATTTATTTTATATTATGTAATATTACAATAAGACGAAAACTCATCGGGGCAAAAAATGCCCATGTACCCTGGATATATTGGACCTTGATGTTCGTAATTCGGCCGGGGATTTTTACGCAGGTGGGTGGTGGGAGAAAAAACACTGACATTCCGATTCAGACTGCAATAAAATCACCTACTATATTCTATATAGCCCGTATTGAAAATACCTTACGACTCCACGAGAAACATCCAAATAGTGCTTAACTCATTAACTTACTTCAGCTGCTTGCTTCCCTTCTTCGACGTCTAAAACACGCGGATCGGTGACGAGGAAGGAAGGTGAAGCTAACTGTGGGCTGCTGCCGCTGCACTCGGGGTCTTCCACGGGCACGGATGAAAGTGAACCAAAGTAGTTAGTTAGTTTAGGAATTTTTGCATCCCTTTTCTGCCTTTCGAGTTTGTTTTTCCTTTTTTGTGCATCACTATCACTTTTTTTTCATCATTTTTGAACTCCTGCGAGCGATTTATTCCCATGTTCTATATGAAAGCATAACGAAAAGAGGCGTTTCCCAACGTCATAGCGCAAATTGTAGAGGTAATTTGATTGGCCGGTGAATTATATCAGTCAGGCACATTTTCCAATAACTTCTTGTTATTTTATTATACACAAATCAACCACCTATGACTTGATAATCTCATTTCCTCCAGCCAATCACGGGCCCCCTAATCCCGTGGGCCCTGGGGCTTCAGCCCCACCTAGCCCTTATGTTAATCCGGCCCTGCCTATAGAGTAGTATTGCATCCTTCATATCTCCAAAAGTCTTTAGTTTTATTATATTTATAAAAGAAAGATAGGCTGTACCGAGTCTTTCCGGAAAAAAACGAGCGTCTGGAGGCGTGCCGTGTGGGCGGTGCTTACGCGCCGATATCTAACAACACACAGACATTTGAAGCAGTTTGTCTATGAGTTTTACTCACCGCCTGCGGTTCCAACGCACGACCTCGAACCTTTATCGTTGGGACTGCTAAATCCGGCGTCGAACTGGGCCTTGTTTATACAACAATCATCGTCGAAATGCAGGGAACAAACAAAGTCCTGTGACTGCAGCGAGCACAGCGCTTAGATGAGGTACTGCTTTCACTCTCTCGCTCTGGTCTACGGGTGCGCGCGCGCCCTTCCGGGAGAAGAGCCCTTAGGACCGTATAAGGAAATTCCGCCCCATCTGACGTCACACAGGCCCATACTCGAAAAAAACTTTCCGAAACTTGTGACAAACCGGAAGGAGTATTTTTGGTACAGAAATACTCCATCAAACGTACAACTTATTTTTTTTTACTTTGTCCATGTTTAGCATGGGAATCCAACTCTTTAACAGTGTAAAAAACTCAGTATGCATGAAATAGCATTTCACCCCCCCTTTAAAGGTATAGCGGAGGATTTTATTTTTCCGGGTGGATCATCAAGACTATTGGTCCTCCTAATTGTCAATCATTCTGGTGATATGTTTACGTAAGGCCGTCGTACGTGCTTGTCCTTTCTGCGCATGCGCACTTTCAGGTGTATTATGTGTGGTGACAGTCTATGGCAGGGCTGCCAACTCTCACGCAATTGACACTTTTCACACGCTCTCACGCCACACATCCATTTTCTCACGCACAGAAAAATTGCGGAGCAAAGAGGTACTTTTAATATTAAACTAATTCTCAGCTCTTAGATTCCGTCAATTTTATTATGAAATTCAGACAAAAATACGTTTGGCGCTTGTAAATGTGAAGTGACAGATCGCAGAGCGCCTCAGTTCAAGTGCACGTGAACCGATCACCTGTTACTTTTTTATTTAAAGATGCAGTACAACTTACCGAAAGTATACATAATATCGACCAATTAGTGTTTTTCAACCACGGAAAGAGGTCAATATAACAGCAGGAGAAAAATTATGTCACATAACGTTACATTTACCTCAGGAAAGGCATTTAATGACCATAGCATGTTAATTGAATAGAAAAAATAGCTAGAGAGGAGATTTTGCTGAGCACTATATTACATTTTTATTATATTTTTACTTATGTCATTAAATAATTGTTATTATAACAAAAACTGCATTATATTTAATTTAATTTGTTATTTTTAACCTTTAATAATACCAGCAGATTGGGCCCTCTATGTTTACAGCATTAGGTGAGATTATTTTTTTTAAAATAAAATTTAAAATAAACATGTTTTATTTTCAATTAAATTAGTCAATATTAGTCAGTATTAGTCAATATTAGTAAATATTGAATCAAAATCGGAATCAAATCACAAGAATGGAATTGAAATCTTGAAATTTTTGTCAGTCAAAAACTGTATCCTATACCAGTCATTGTACAATGTAAACATTGTAACATGTTGTCACTAAACTTTATAAAATTCTATTTAGTTACCAAATGTTTTGACAATCACAATTACACTTATTGTGATGCAATATTTGTTTTTACAGCCCCCCCCAAAAAAAATCTCACTCCAAGCTAAACTCAAAAGTTGGCAGCCCTGGTCTATGGTGGTGAGCTGTCTATGGGTGAGCTACGGTTTCAGCCATTCATTGAAGCTCGCCGTTCTCGCCGGGTTTTTTTCAAAATGTCTGAGGGTCGTAAGAGAAAAAGTGTCTACGAATTGTATGACAAGAAGAGAAAGGCCTCTGAAGAAAGAAACAAGACCAGAGTGTTTTTGGGAGAATATTTCACACGCTGGCGACTGGCGTGCGCCAAAAGCACAGGTTGGGCTTCCCACTGATGCCTCAGTCGCGAAGTTTCTACTCGTCAGGTAAAGTTTGGCATGCTATTTGGAGAAATCCGTTTAAAATCACTGCTAGTAAAAGTTAATGTAAGCTAGGATTAGCGATCTTGCAACTTGTAAACAGAGCGTGCACGAGGAGAACTAGGCTCGTGCATGCTCTCTCGTGCACACGTATAATAGGCGCTCCCTCTCGGGAGCAGGTAGAGTTGCGCATGTGCATTTTTTCAAAAAGTGAAGAGGGCGGTTCTTTTCTAAAATTCGGGAAAATCCTCCACTATACCTTTAATATAATCTATATGTTTAAAAGTACAAGTGTTTTTTGCTCTGTTCTTGCTCAGGAAGCTGTAGAAGAGGCTGTTTGAGACGCTTTGCTATCTTGTTAGTCAATAAAGAGAGAGATCTGTCTTATTTTCTTCCAGTTTTACTTTCTTTTTGTATTTTCTGCACCAAGTATTAAACTTTTATTGTCCGTTTTTTATTGTCTGCTCCTCCTTCTTGCATCAAGAAAAAATAATTAGTTAATTCTAATGTTTTCCTGTTATTAGTTTAATTGCTTCTATTGCTCTCCTCATTTGTAAGTCGTTTTAGATAAAAGCGTCTGCTAAATGATCAAATATAAATGTATTGTATTTAACAGATTTTATAAGGAAGCAGATTGATGGAGGTAAAATGTGTGCAATGGTACTCTTGGATCTCCAAACAGCTTTTGACAGTGAATCATTCAATACTGTAAGATAAATTAAGTGTCATGTGTTTTTTCCAAGTATACTGATAGCCTGGTTGAACTTTTATTAAACTAGGAGAATTCAAAGTGTAAAAATTGATGGGTTTCTCTCTGAATAAACAATTATTAATAATGGAGTTCCCCAGGGAAGTGTCTTAGGCCCCCTTTTACTCCTCCTATACATAAATGATATGCAAGCAGTTTGTGACTGTAATTTGTTCTCTGCTTTACTGGTTTCAGACAAGGATGTCAGTAAAATACAAGTGATATGAGGAGTTATATAAAGTAAGAGACTGGCTCTCTGAAAGTAAACTCTTATTGCATTTAAGTAAAAAGTCTAAAAGTAAACTGAACAAGGTTCCTAACCTGTGTGTCAAGGTAGGGGATTGTGTAATATCAAACAGAAATAGTGTTAATTATCTTGGCTGTGTCCTTGACAATGATTTAAGTGGTGCAAGTATGGCTATGAAAACTTTAGGTAAGGTTAATGCTAGAACAAAACTTCATGCTAGATATGTTAGTTTTCTGGGTAAACAAAATGTAAAACTACTTGCATCATGTTTAGTGCAATGTCATTTTGAGTAAGCATGCATTTCTTGGATGTCTGATCTGTTTTGTGTATGGTTGGATAAGTTACAGAAATCTCTAAATAAACTGATACGATTTTGGGTTTGAGTAGTTTTTCACATGTTGTTGATCCCATTTTAGGGATTCATTGATTTCCCATTGATTTATTTTATTTCTTTCCCCAGCCAAAAAATAGACAGTTTTTGAGCATCAAATCATCATATTTGAATGACACTGAAGACTGGAGTAATGATGCTAAAATTCAGCTTTGGTCACAGGAACAAATTATACTTTACTATATATTCACATATACTTTTAAAAAAAAAATTGTAATAACATTTCACAACATTACTGTTTTTTTTTAATGCAGCCTTTGTGAGCAGAAGAGACTTTTAAAAACATGCCTGATAAAAGTTGAATAAGGCTACTGGGAATTGCATCATCAAATACAGCCTACTACAAACTCTTTAGTAGTTACAGGGATCTTATAATGATTAAGGAATTCACAGTAAAGAGATGTTCATTATTCTTAAATAACTGTCTGACCAAAATTATACCGTTATTGTACCATTTTCTGTAAAATAAAGATTTATTTTTAAACATAATATATATATATATATATATATATATATATATATATATATATATATATATATATATATATTTATATATATATTGTTCCAAATCACAGAGTTGAGTGGAGAAAAGTTATGCTTAAAAATTAGTATTTGATAACCTATCATTTATTTCGTCTCGCGGTGATGACGTCATCACTCTCACCGTCGCGCGCTTCCCGACCGAGCCTTTTGAGTAAGTTATGTAAATAGTTCACACGTTAAATCACGTAACTACTATACAGTTTACACGGTTTACTCGACATATTACGGCGTCTTTTCAGAAAGGTTTTTTACCGTGTTTCTTTTCCCATACAAAACGGTAAGATGTTAGCGAACTACTTTGTTGTAATGAAGTTTTTAGGGAATCGGATTCATGTGGACAAATTACAAGGGTTGATAATGTCATCAGCGGCTGTCTTTATATTTACATTTATATTACTGTTGTTATATTTTACTGTATCATTATTGTACTCTACATTCTTGTTGAATGAGTATTGATAGTCTATGGCTCATCACTATTATCAGAGCAGCTGAAAAGCCTCTTTATTTCATGTCAATAGATCCTGTTTTCTCCTCATTCATTATGCTGATGTCTTCAGATCTGTAAATTCACACATTAAGCTCATTTTATTGTCCACAGATTTGAGCAAACGACACGATCAGCTATTGTGACATTTAAGTTTTATAATGGCGTTTTTTAAAATAATATGTGATGAACCATGTTTCATATGCAACACAATAAACAAAAAAAAGTTAACTGTATTGTTGCGCCATTTGTTTCTTGCAAATCTGTAAATATATTTTTATGTTTTAATCTTTTTTTTATTCTTATTTTTTTTTAATAATGTGACCATAAATACTTAAAGTGGGTAGACTATTTTTTTTTTTTACTCAGTAAGTGATTTCTTATTGATTTTGTCAGATCTGCTCCTCCTCCTTCAGTGAAGCTCCTCCTCCTTCAGTGAAGCTCCTCCCACTGCAATTCACCAATAAATGCTGGAATATTCCCATCAGCTACAAGTGAAGACGAGCATCAAACCATCAGGAAGAGCTGAAATCTGCAAAGACAGAGTTTATTGAAGGACAGTGAGAACATGAGAGATCCAGAACACTGCAGAATGAAACACACTGAAGAACAAAGAGGTTGGTGTTTATTCCTGATTCTTCATCAGTGAGGCTGAAGAACAGGATTTTTTATCAAGGATGTTTGTTATCTGTAAGTCAATATTAGTATTATCTCAGCATTTTTTTTCTGTTTATTTTGCATCTGGTTCACAATTACTGCAACCATGTTACCAAAATTATGGATATGTCTTAATACAGTTTTTGCGCATTCCAAAATATTGTTATTATCTTGCTAAAACACCAACATTTAAAAACAATGATCAAATAAATATACTTTGCTACACATGGTTTAGTTTGTGTAAAAACAGGGAGTGTTAAAATTATAGCATTATTGCGTATTTTTAAAATGTTAATATTTTAGGTAGTTGCATAGTTTATCAAATATTTAATAGTTCTCACTACAAAAATGTCATTTATTCAGAGCCCCTAAAGGGACATGGTGATGGAAAAAATATATTTCATTTTTTTTGTTGTGATAGCTGCAAATCCATGTCAAGTTTTTCATCTTCAAATCAAACTTGTGTCTTTAGCCGCCAAAGTTTAAGGCCCAATCCCAATTCTATTTGATACCCCTTCGCCTACCCCTAACCCTTCGCCTACCCCTTACCCTTGCCCCTTGAAACAGAGTGTTAAGGCGTAGGGGTGAAAATATTCACAAACTTCCAAGATGCCGTCGTCAGCTGTAGTCTTGCGTGAGTTACAGGTATTTTTTTTGCATTTTTATTCTGAAGTTTGCAGAAAACAACGGAGATGACGATATGCTGTATTCACACCAAACGCGAATAGAGCGTCTGGCGCGAGTGATTTCAATGTTAAGACGCGTTTACGCGCGTCTGGAGGTCTTGCGGCGCGAATGAGGCGTTTAGTGCGGCGCGGTGGACGTGAATTCCCCTCATTCGCGCGTCCACTTCGCTTCAAACTTTTGCTTTTTACACGCGTCATATTATTAACGGACTATAACGATTTTTTTTGCAACCGTTTCTTTGAAGAACATGACCGTAAATATGAACACAAGATTGAATGTGACATAAAGAAAATGATTATTGGCAGTCATGTTGCCTCTGTAGCTGGTGTATGCAGGTACATTTCTCATACCCCTTCGTTTGAAGTGTGGTCACGAAAAATCTTCGTTTCAAGGGCTATCTGGCCCTTCCCCCTACCCCTCCCCCTCCAACCAAAAGAGAATTGAGACAGCCCTACCCCTTCACGGGAGCGCACAAAACGGAGGGGTAGGGCCAAGGGGTGAATTGGGATTGAGCTTTCATCTCGTCTGGCTAGTGCGCTTCTCACAATGTTTAGCATTAGATCAGAAAACGGAGATTAGACGGTCTTTTGTGTCTGTTTGAACACACTCGACCACATGAGCATCTACACTATGAAAGCAATCCCGATTAATGCATTTCCGACTACATCTGGAAGTGGTCAAAAGTGGACAAGCTCAAATTGTTTTAGAGCCGTTTACACCAGTGTTTTGCTATTCTAACTACTAGGGCTGGAACAATAAATCAATGCATCGTGAATCGAGAAATGATTCCTGATTGATTCTGAGATTTTCCGAATGTAGGGCTGCAACAACTAATCGATAAAATCGTTGTCAACGAATGTCTTTGTCGGTTAGTTGGTCTGCTCACGTCCCGGGGAGCGTTATTGATGACGTCACTTTCATGACAACACAATCATGCGCGGAGAGAGTAATCGGAGTGAAATGACAGATCAATCGGCGGCAGAAAAAAGTGTGCGCCCCAAGTCATCTAAGGCATGGGAGCATTTTACATTAAACGCAGCAAATAAAATCTGCAAGTTATGAAAAGCTGAGTTTGTGTGGCATGGAAGTACCACAGTGATGCACGAACACCTGAAGAGGAAACACGTTGGTGTCACGGATGAAGGTGAAACATCAGCACGGTAAGCAAAAACTGTATATCCTTATTATATGAAGATGTGAAAATGGTATAGTCTAGTTTAATTCAATGCTACTGTGTAAACAGCTTTGTTTACTAACTTAACTTCGGGACGGTCACACTAGATCAGGGGTGGGCAAATTTTTTGGCTCAAGGGCCACACTGGGTTTTAAAATTTGACAGAGGGCCGGCCCAGTAGCAGATTATGAAACACGATCTCATGAAAGTGCGTATCTATACCACAAATTTTATTTCTCGTGCCATTTATACGCCAAAAATGTTTTTTGCATGCATATGCCATGCACTGAAAACCCCTTGGTTAGGATTAGGGGTGCGGAGTGCGTGCCTGCCATAAAGTGCGTATCATATGCATGCGAAAACTGCGTATCATAAGCACTACAAATACAATTTGTGGTATTCGCACTTTCATGAGATCGGGCTGAGCAAACACATTTACGTTGTGGCAACGTCTGCGCGAAATTCAACAACTGAGAGACGACATTATGACAATACATTTTTGAGGTTAATTTTTAATTAGTCAGATGTTAGATAATTATAGCCTATACTTTTTAAATATTGTTTATCCTTATTATTATTGAATGGGCCTAACAGTAAATTAGAAACAAAACACCTGCAAGTGTACACTTAGAAGAGTAAAAATGACAAAAGGTTACGTTAATTCATCTTTATTAAAACTGCATATGGCAATCAATTTGCACTTCCAAAAGTCACACATTTGTGGGGAAAAAACGAAATAAACTAATATATACAAATTTATTTTAAGTATAATAAAATAAAACATAAAAAGCAAAGGCAGATCAGAACATTTAATGAACAAAACCGGGTTCTGTACATGGCAGACGGGAGCGTAGTCGAAAGCCGGGCGATAAAGGTCGGTAACGGAATCAGTCAGGAGGATACATCCACAAATCCAGAGGAGCAGAGAAACTAAATAGCAGACAAATCAAAGGAAAAACTAAACAGGTGTGCAAGCGGTTACCAAACATTTTTTTCTCTGTGAGTTTCCAAAAAAGGAAAAAACATTAACGTCTATGCGCTTAAGTCGCTGTCTGTTTGGTTTCCATGGTGACGCGTCATTGCTTGTTACGTGACACACCGCAGCCACAACAGCACTGAATGAATGATGATCTGCTTTTATGTCTTTTTTTTTATGGCATGAAATATCTGATATACCAATTGTCAAATATATGCAACGCAATATATATATAACGCAAAGTATTGCAAGAAAAAGGTAAAATGAACGCGATCTTAAGACAATTTTTTAAATACTCGACAGGCCGGATTAAACAGCCTAGCGGGCCGTAGTTTGCCCACCCCTGCTCTACATTATCCCGCTTATTACATGGCTACCCACCAAATAAATCAATAATTTGACACAAAATATTTATTTAAAAAGGAGTTTATTGATTTAAAAACGACTGTATTGCTTCCGCTAAAGAAAATAGTCTGTTCCGTCTCTACGGTTTGAATCCTGCGTCCATAGCAACGCTCTGTTTTTCATGGCAACGGTGTGTTATACCAAAGTCCTTTTAGGCAAGTCGTGCCACTCGGCCGCCATCTTGGCAACGCCTCCGGGCAGCTATTTCGGACTAACAAGACCAGGCTCCTATCTAAATGAATGGGCAGAGAGTCAGAACTGCACTTTCACTGGTCACCGGGACATAAAAACTGCATGTATAGAAACAACAGTAAAATATGATAAAAATCGCTGAAAAAGTTTGATGACTTTGCCCCAAAATAAGATTTAAAATGCCCTTTTCCCCACAGGTTATACCTTTACTACGCATGCGCAAGGGTTCACGTTCACGACACCAAACTTCATTTACGTCTCTATCCAGAATGCCGGTGTTGTGCCAAGCACTTAAACAATTATATGTATTTAAATGTCTGAAACCTAAAATAAACATTATGTGGTTAAAACACTGAACAGTTGTGATAGAGCCTATGACAAGCGCTGAGCGCGTCCGTCTTTGGGTCAGCGCCAGCCACAGCGCGAAAGCACAGGTTGAATATGGCAGTTATGTCACGTCACTGTACATTCGCTCCTTAGTGGTCAGCTGCTGACTGTTAAAAGCAGATGATTGGCTTTCCGGCGGGAGGGGCGGGACATGTGCATACAACCGCCATCTTTGCCGTTACGGGTTTTCCTTATATAGTTGTATTGAGGATTGAGGAAGTGGCATGTCTCATATAAATTGTCTCTGGTTATACTTAGCAGCGGTTATCAAGAAACAACACACCGCATTCTACATTAGAATTCAACCAAGCCATGTAATAATAATTTTAATTGTTTTTCAGACGCGATCTACTGCGGCTCTACTACGTTCACACGCTTGTTTTCAGTCTTTCTATGTTTAATTTATCAATGTATCCTTATAATTAATTTAATTTTAAATTAAATTTAAATTAATTATATATTTTAGATGTTTTTGGTTTATATCTTCACATCTGAACAACATGTCTGTGTAAATTTGTTTTAACAAAAATTGCTAAAACATAATATGTTGTATATAATTTAGATTTTTTTTTTTTTTTACATTAATCATGGTTATCAACTTGCCATCAGCAATTATCATTAAAAACAAATATATGCAAATATTTATTTACACATAAATTGTTTCTCCTTGCATACTCAAATGCTGTTTTTTTATTTCAGAAAGAAATCCCCCCATACACTCCTCAACAAGTAGCCATTGTAACAGATGCCATACTTAATATGTTGGTAACTGACATGCGGCCAATGTCAATAATGGAAGATGAAGGATTCAAAAAAATGGTCAGCACACTCAACCCAGGATACGTTCTTCCCTCAAGGACCCACTTCACAAAATTAATGGAGAGGAAATACCAGGAGGCATTCCAAAAAATGAAGAGTGCTATAAACACCACCAACAGCAGAATGGCTTTAAAGGGATACTTCACCTCTTGAAAGATGAATGTGTATTTAAAATGGGTCATTTATGTAGAATAAATGTGAAATTATTTTTTAATTTGGAGCTTTCTAGACTGAGAAAAGGCAGAAAATGTATTTTTGGCTTATGTGGATGAAAGACAACAACTCCCAGAATGCACTTGCTTCGCTGCCCTACGAGGCCACTCCCAAGCCACGCCTACCGGTAAGAGAGCGCAGTTGAAAACAACAAGGCTAGGCTACTAGTGAGTCTCCATGACGAGTTTGCCCGGGATTTTGAGATGCGTTCTACAGTCGCCATTCATTATGTTTACTGTGGCGAGCAGGACGAGGCTGAGGGCCGCGGGAGAACGACGCGCGGCCGGTGGCGTGATTACTGAGACGCACCGGTCTCGCATCTCTCACGGAGGAGCAGGAATTTTCTTAGCAATGTTAAAACACACATCAACCCATCACTTGTTTAGCGTTCATGTAAACACTACATTCAGATTCACCAATCGGATTGAATTCAGTTCGATTGAAACAAAAGGTGTGCATGTAGCTAAACAATGAAGGGCGACTGCAGAAAGCAAAAGCTGAATCCTGGACATTTTGGACGATCTCGCCCGCCGGACAAGTCCGGGAAAAGGAGGATGGTAACCCCTACTACTCAGCCTTCTCCTACTACTCAGCTTTCTCCACAGAACAAGAGCCTGATAGCGTAGCTTCCAAAGAAAGATGGCTGACACTGTGTGTACATTCTGTGAGTGAGATCCCTCCCTCTATGGGCGGGTTGAAGACATGCGGAACAGCTCCTCCTACTGGCTGTAGTCTTTAGCCTCTGGTTAAAAAATCCTCAGATGACGCAAAATGACGGTTTTTGCGTCATCGGATGATTTTTTCCAGACAAAAAATGGGGGATATGAGGGTGGAAAGCACGGTAATTCGAAAAAACGACAGGTTTTCTACTAATACAAAGCTTAATGCTAAATCCTGAAGTATCCCTTTAACTACTGATATATGAACAAGTGTTGCCACTGAAGCTTACCTTGGCATTACATGCCATTACATTGGGAATGACGGAAAGATGACATCTGTCTGCCTTACCACCATGCCACTCGAAGACAGACATACCTCAACCAACATTGCAGAGTGGTTGGAAGAAGTAGCAGTCAAGTTTGAAATCCCTTCTGAGAAAATTTGTGCCATTGTACATGACAATGGTGCGAACATTGCGGCAGCTGCAAAATTACTGGAGGAGAAACATGGGTGGACCAGTATACTCTGCACTGGCAAGACCTTGCAGTTGATGATTATTGCTGCATTAAAGAACACAGGCATTCAAAGAGCTTTGGAGCTGCAAGATGTCTTGTGGAGCATTTAAAAGAAAGTGAGCAAGCCTGCAGCAAGCTGAAAGACAAACAGAAACAAATGGGCACACCTGAGCATAAGCTTGTTCAGGATGTAAGTACTAGATGGCAGCCGCGGCGCTGCCATTGGGCCCGGGTGGGCCTCATTTAGTTTCATATTTGTTAAAATATTATAATGTTATTTTTTCATCTATGTTGATTATGAAAAGTGAACCACGAGTAAGATAGGATGCGCAATATCGAGAGACATGGAGCGGGTCATACATGATTTTGACCACTTTTTGTTTTGTTTTGTAGAAAGCCTTTTTTTAAGTGAATTTCATTTTGTATAAATTGTATCTTAATTTTAATTTTTTTTTTTATCAACCAATTGCCTGGATTTAATAAATAAGAAGCAATATAGCAGACAACATAATCATTGAGGCACCCGCGCGGTCACTTGCATTGCTCGTGAACAGGAGCGCATCTCATCCTAACTTAACGAAACTCAGCGTAGGCCTCACAGACATGAAATATATCTTAAGAAAGCTTGAAATGTCTTTTTAACAATTTAAAATGAAAAGAAATAGGCTATTCTCTGATTATGTAATCCATGATGTGCATTTCTCTCTATAGGCGTGTTCACTACGCAGATGGCGATCGTCAACTTCATCTTTACAGCTGTTGTTGCTGTTAATAAACTAAAAATAATAGGCCTATAATTTTATTAAACAATAAATTAAATGAAATTGTAATTGTATTAAAAAAGCAACAAAAAATTCCTGTTTAATTTTTTTTTTAAACCTATGCTAATTACGCTGTCCTCAGTGCCGCAGAAAAGCGCTGAAACGGAGATGAAGGGGAACCCGTTTTTTGGCTTATTTTAACTGGCCCATCCAATTTTCTGGAGGCCCACCTACAATCAAAATCCTGGCATTAATTAGTGCTAAATGGAACAGTACATTCTACATGATTAACAAACTGATTGAACATAGGTGGCCTGTAACTGCAACTCCATCTGACCCATCCCTCACTCACAGAGACAAACGCTATCTTGACTTGAAACCAGACCAGTGGAGTCTGCTTGAAGAGCTTTGCACTGCTCTTAAGCCATTTGAATGTGGCACTGTTTTTATGAGTGGGCAGGAATATATAACAGTCTCTTCATTGCCTCCACTTGTGAAAGGGCTCTTGAAGTCCACTGAAGATGCTGCCTACAATTCAACTTCAGTGAAGTCCTTCCAAGTCACAGCAGTTGAGCAGCTTCAAAACAGATGGAAGGAAACACTCTTTGATCAGGTACATAATCCTGTGATTCTCTCCTCTGCTCGGGACCCAAGGTTCAGAAGACTGAAATTTCTGAGCAAATTATCTGTTCAAGCTAAAGTGCAAACTAAAGCACTTGCAGCAAGAAGGGAGATGGTGCAGCAGCAAATTACCACCTCAACCATAAGAACCACAGCTGAACCTTCAACATCTTTGCTTGACTCACTCCTTGAGTCTGGAGGCAGCAGTGACGAAGAGAGCAGAGAGGAGAAAGCTGAGGAGGACCTCAACACTCAAATAAGAAATGAAGTCCTGGCTTACTTTGCTGAGAGGCCCCTAGCCAAGGAAGAAACTCCTTTGGATTGGTGGAGAGATAATAAAGATAAATATCCCACCTTGGCAAAATTAGCTAAATCCTACTTGTGTATCCCAAGCTCCTCAACACCATCTGAGCGTCTGTTTTCTGTTGCAGGTAACATAGCTTGCAAAAAGAGTGAATAAGAAACATGTTCTTATGAACAACACGGAACAGTGACAGTTTTCCTCTTCTTCTGCATTCTACCTCTGTATCAAACAGTAACATTTGTTTGTTTGGTTATTATTTATAATTTTGATATTTCAACCAAATCTGCTGCTTAATATCTTATTGCAAACATGTTTGTGTCTTAATTTCATAATTTGAAGTTTATATGAGCAGCACAACTCAATATTTTGTTTTGTTTATTTATATTTTGGATATTTAAAGAAGTTTTACCATTTAAAAACTGGACAAACTTTTGTGTTTTAAGGTTTAAAATGTTAAAATTAAAGATTATATTAGTAAAACTCAATGTGTGGCTTTTCGCTTTTTAAATTACACTTTTACACATAAATACCCTGATTTAGGGTTTTATTTAGTTATTTAGTTATAATAAACAAAAAAAACTATCTGATTAATCTATTATGAAAATAATTTTCTTTCGAATCGAATACATTCTCAGACGAACGCATGAGCACTCTTCTTCGTGAGCATTTAAGCGTTAAAAAATATCCTACAGCGACATCTGCTATAAAAAACTAGCCTACAGCGCCATCTGCTGTTAAAAACTAGCCTACAGCGACATCTGCTATTAATAGCTAGCCTACAGCGCCATCTGCTGTTAAAAACTAGCCTACAGCGCCATCTGCTGTGTTAAAAACTAGCCTACAGCGTTATATGCTGTTAAAAACTAGCCTACAGCGCCATCTGCTATTAAAAGCTAGCCTACAGCGCCATCTGTTGTTAAAAACTAGCCTAAAGCGCTATATGCTGTTAAAAGCTAACCTACAGCGTCATCTGCTATTAAAAACTAGCCTACAGTGCCATCTTCTGTTAAAAACTAGCCTACAGCACCATGTGCTATTAAAAACTAGCCTACAGCGCCATCTGCTGTTAAAAACTAGCCTACAGCGCCACTAGCCTACAGCGCCATCTTCTGTTAAAAACTAGCCTACAGCGTTATATGCTGTTAAAAACTAGCTTACAGCGCCATCTGCTGTTAAAAACTAGCCTACAGCGCCATCTTCTGTTAAAAACTAGCCTACAGCGTCATCTTCTGTTAAAAACTAGCCTACAGCGCCATATTCTGTTAAAAACTAGCCTACAGTGCTATATGCTGTTAAAAACTAGCCTACAGCGCCATCTTCTGTTAAAAACTAGTCTACAGCACCATCTTCTGTTAAAAACTAGCCTACAGCGTCATGTGCTATTAAAAGCTAGCCTACAGCACCATCTTCTGTTAAAAACTAGTCTACAGCACTATCTTCTGTTAAAAACTAGCCTACAGCGTCATGTGCTATTAAAAACTAGCCTACAGCGCCATCTGCTGTTAAAACTAGCCTACAGCGCCATCTGCTGTTAAAAACTAGCCTACAGCGCCATCTTCTGTTAGCTGTTAAAAACTAGCCTACAGCGCCATCTTCTGTTAAAAACTAGCCTACAGCGCCATGTGCTATTAAAAACTAGTTTACAGCGCCATCTGCTGTTAAAAACTAGCCTACAGCGCCACCTGCTGTTAAAAACTAGCCTACAGCGTCATCTCCTGTTAAAAACTAGCCTACAGCGCCACCTGCTGTTAAAAACTAGTCTACAGCGCCATCTGCTGTTAAAAACTAGCCTACAGCGGCATCTTCTGTTAGCTGTTAAAAACTAGCCTACAGCGCCATCTTCTGTTAGCTGTTAAAAACTAGCCTACAGCGTCATCTGCTGTTAAAAACTAGCCTACAGCGCCACCTGCTGTTAAAAACTAGCCTACAGCGTCATCTCCTGTTAAAAACTAGCCTACAGCGCAACCTGCTGTTAAAAACTAGCCTACAGCGCCATCTGCTGTTTAACAGCGCCATCTTCTGTTAAAAACTAGCCTACAGCGCCATCTTCTGTTAAAAACTAGACTACAGCGCCATGTGCTAATAAAAACTAGCTTACAGCGCCACCTGCTGTTAAAAACTAGCCTACAGCGCCACCTGCTGTTAAAAACTAGCCTACAGCGCCACCTTCTGTTAAAAATTAGCTTACAGCGCCATGTGCTATTAAAAACTAGCCTACAGCGCCACTTGCTGTTAAAAACTATCCCACAGCGCCACCTGCTGTTAAAAACTAGCCTACAACGCCATCTTCTGTTAAAAACTAGCCTACAGCGCCATCTTCTGTTAAAAACTAGCCTACAGCGCCATCTTCTGTTAAAAACTAGCCTACAGCGCCATCTTCTGTTAAAAACTAGCTTACAGCACTATCTTCTGTTAAAAACTAGCCTACAGCGCCATCTGCTGTTAAAAACTAAGCTCAGAATCGATTCGAGAGAGAATGGCGATGCATTTGGAAAAAATTGGAATCGATCTACGACTCGAGATGCATTGATTTATTTTCCCAGTTGGTTGTAATAAACGAGACATTTCTTTAGTCATTTGACAATCCTAAAGCCTGAACCACTGCCTGATGCCACCCTTACATCTCCCTTACATAAACCTTTATTTTCCAATAAGAAACTTTGCATTTGAACACAAAATGTTTTATGTTCCCCCTAGAAACTTTTTGTTTGCTTGCAAAATGATTTGCGTTCCCCCTAAATGTAAAGTTTCAATGCAAAACATTTTGCAGGCCGACGCAAAGTTTCTCGGGAGAACATAAAACATATTCCAACAGTCAGCAAATCCACCATTTAAAAAAATAATAATAATACTATTGTTGTGTCATGAAATTTAGTTTTGAGAGTTTTTTAAGCAAGAAAGTAGTTATTTAGGCCTCAAATATGTTGTTCATATATAAACATAGGGCCTATTTTACAATTAGTTCAGACACTTTCGCAGATGCCATCTCGGCCGTCAGCGGCCGTTCAGCGCTCATGTTCCCGCAGAGAACAGCCAAATCATTAAACATGAGAGATTATTCATTTAGGGTTTATCAAACAGGCAATCTTTGGGTTAAGGGGAAAATAAAGTTTCATAACTTTATATTTAGGCGATATTTAACCTAAATCATGTACTATAGTGCTGCTTTTTTTATGTTGGACTCAATAGTTTGCTTGCATTTATTTCCTATTGTCTTTTATAATGGCTATTATATTGTCTACTGTATTATAGTGTATACTGTCCTGTTAATTTAAATATTGTTGTTCAAAAAATATTTTTTTATAAATAGTATGCCATATTTGGTATTGAGAAATGGTTCGTTAGTTTATAATAAAAGGAACTTGTTTTAGCGCTGTTGTGGGAAGTCTTTTAAAAAGACAAAGACAAAGATTGCTCCACTCAATACTTTCAGTTATTAGATGAGGGTTTTATATATTTTTTCACTACATATTTTTTTCTCTTTGATTGATTTACTGAGCATTTTTTTTTACTTTAATTTCAGGCCCGATGGATGAGAATGAAGTGGAGAAACATCAAAGAAGATCTCAGAAATCTTTCACTTGCACTCAGTGTGGAAAGAGTTTCACATACAATAAGAGTCTCAATGTTCACATGAGGATCCACACTGGAGAGAAACCGTTCACATGTGATCAGTGTGGGAAGAGTTTTAGACGTCAAGGGCACCTTCAGGGTCACATGAAGATCCACACTGGAGAGAAACCGTTCTCATGTGATCAGTGTGGGAAGAGTTTTACACATAAAGGAACCCTTCAGGAACACATGAAGATCCACACTGGAGAGAAACTGCATGAATGTGATCAATGTGGCAAAACATTTCTGTGGACTAAAGGCCTGAAGAGACACATGTCAGTTCATTCACAGGAGAAACCACATTCATGTTCTGTGTGTGGAAAGAGTTTTTCACGTCTGCAGAATTTAAAAGAACATCAGAAAATACACACTGGTGTAAGAAATCATATGTGCTTTGAGTGTGAGAAGACTTTTATCACAGCTGTAGTTTTGAAACAGCACCAGAGAACTCACACTGGAGAGAAACCTTACAAGTGTTCACACTGCGACAAGAGATTCAGTCAGTCAGGACATCTGAAAACACACGAGAGGATCCACACTGGAGAGAAACCTTACAAGTGTTCACACTGCGACAAGAGATTCAATCAGTTAGGATCCCTGAAAACACACGAGAGGATCCACACTGGAGAGAAACCGTATCACTGCACTGCATGTGGGAAGAGCTTCACTCATTCATCTAATCTACACAGTCACACAAAATACAATCACAGTAAGTAGATCATCTTCTGTTTGTTTCTGTTTGTTTATTTATATAGCACTGTTAAAACACAACCAAGGTTGAACCAAAGTGCTTTACATACAGATTCACAATAAGGAATAAAAATAACGACATACCTAGACCAGTCAATACATAACATATAGAATGTCACATCTACTCATTATAGGCTAACGACATCAGATGTGATTTACATAAATGCTTAAAAATCGACAGCGATTTTGCAGACCCGATAGATAGCGGCAGCTCATTCCACTGTCTCGGCCCTGTTACCGCAAACGCCCGATCACCCTTATGAAGGCGTTTTGTTCTAGCCACTATCAGTAGTTCCTGATTTTCTGAGCGTAGTGTTCTGGAGGGGGTATACAAAGTTAAAAGATTCGCCAAATATGGTGGGGCCTGGTTATTTAGCGATTTATATACAAACAGTAAAATTTTGTATCTTATTCTGTACTGTACTGGACGCCAATTTAGAGACTCCAGTGCAGGTGTGATCAACTCATATTTCTTTATCCTCATTAAAAGCCTCCCCGCCGCATTTTGGACCGATTGCAGTCGAGACAGAGATGCGGCGGTAATGCCACAATACAGCGAATTACAAAAGTCGAGCCTAGAAAAGATAAAAGTGTGGATAACTCTTTCAAAGTCTTTATTTGATAGAAATGGTTTGATTTTAGCTAGTAGACGCAGATTGTAAAAACAAGCCCGGACCACAGAATTTATTTGCTTGTCCATTTTTAGGTTATTGTCAATTAAAAAGCCTAAATCTCTGACTGTAGATTTCGTGTAAGGTGTTAGAGGACTTGAATCTAATATAATTTCTGCGGATTTATTTTGATGGCCAAATACAATAACCTCTGTTTTGTCCTCATTTAACATTAAAAAGTTTTTAGCCATCCAGTTTTTAACGTCCTTTAAACACTCTAAAAGTGACTCGAATGAACTGGTAGAGCTGAGTGGTAGATACATTTGCGTGTCGTCGGCGTAACAGTGAAATGACACTCCATACTTTCTAAAAATGCTTCCCAAAGGGAGCAAATATAATGAGAATAGTATAGGAGAAAGGATAGACCCTTGCGGGACCCCCCACAGAAGTTTTTTTTTTCTTGAGGTCATATCATCTGGAAGCCAATTTAGAGACTCCAGTGCAGGTGTGATCAACTCATATGTCTTTATCCTCATTAAAAGCCTCCCCGCCGCATTTTGGACCGATTGCAGTCGGTCCCGATTGCTATAGTTAACTGAAAAACATCTACCACTCAAGTAGGACTGAAACCATTTCAAAACTGTGCCTTTTAAACCTACTGAGTGTTCCAGACGGGAAATAAAGATGTCATGGTCAATCATGTCAAAAGCTGCGCTTAGATCAAGCAGCACTAGAACAACATCATCTCCTTTGTCTAAGGCCAAATAGATGTCACTTAACACTTTCAATAGCGCCGACTCTGTGCTGTGGGCAGTTTTAAACCCTGATTGAAACATTTCTCCTATTACATTTTTATTTAGAAATGATAATAGTTGCTGCAGCACAACTTTTTCTAAAAAATTTTAAACGAAAGAAATCTGAGAAATTGGCCTGTAATTTTTCATATCGTCCTGGCCCAAGTTTGGCCGCTTCAACCGCGGTGTCACCACAGCATGTTTAAATTCTTGAGGATATGTCCCACTGGACAGGCTCTTATTAAACAAATGTGCGGTACTCAGTGCTACACAGTCAAAGGTCTGCTTTAACAAATGACTAGGCATCAGATCCTTTGCACCGCAAGTTGGTTTCAGTTTTTGTACAATATCCTCCAAGACTGTCAAGGTGATAGGTTCAAAGGCACCCCATTCAGCAGTGCAGGCAGAATAGTTAGATGGATCTGTATTTACCAAAGGAATCTGGGAGCGTTGATTAACAATTTTTTGGCTGAAGAAATTAAGAAAGTCCTCACAAGAAATAAGTGAGGACTTTTGATGTATGTTATTTAAAGGTTGAATTACAGAGTTAATAATAGAAAATAGGAGTTTTGAGTTATTACTATTGGCCCTAATTATATTGGAGAAGTAAGTATTTTTGGCCTTGGTTACAGCTTTTTGATAACTAAATAGAGCGTCTCTAAGGGCGTCATAGTGGACTTGTAGTTTACTCTTTTTCCATTTCCTCTCACTCTGCCTGCATTGCTTTCTGAGGTCCCGAGTGTTATCATTTAACCATGGATTTATTTTTCTTTTATTGCTTGTCAGTCTGAAGGAGGGATAGCGTCTACAATGTCCATGCAAGTTGAGTTTAGTAAAGTCCAATGCTCATCAACACTTAAAAGATGAAGCGGGTTTCCCAGCATCAAAATATTGCACTTAGTTTTGAACAGTGCTGAGAAGTCAGTACTAGAGGTGCTGCTTAATCTCCTTGACCAACGCCTAGAGTCCCCCTGGGATACAGGTTTGATGGTAGTAGGAGTCTTGAAGATTATTGGCATATGGTCAGAAAAGTTAGTCTCACAGATATTTACATCGTCTATTTGCAGGTTATGGGTTAAAATTAAGTCTAACATGTGTCCTCGTTTATGGGTAGGGCTTTTAACCCATTGTATTAGATCAAACGACTCTATCAAATTTAAAAATTCACTTGAGAGGGTATCATTTGCACAACAAATATGAACATTAAAATCACCCAGAAGTAAGAAACAGTCATAATTCGTAGACATTGCGCTCAAAAGATCAGAGAATTCCTGAACGAAAACCTTATTTGGTTTTGGGGGCCGGTATATTAAAGCCATCGTAACAGGGTTTATAGCTGCGATTTGAAACAGTTGTAGTTCAATCTTCAAACAATCTTCAGTTCCGATGCCGCATCTCTTCCCTTTTAGTCGGTCCTAACCAGCCACGAGTAACAGGACAAAGAAACATCATCTAAATTTGTCACAGTGAATAAAGTTAATCTTTAAGACCAGCAGTTTCAACTCTGATTCCTAAAGAACAATATCCCTTATATATAAGTTTGCTATATAATATAATCTATATCAATTTGCTTTATTATGAGTTTAATTTTATGTTAATGTTTGTGTTGTTTTTTACACTTTAATGAAGGAAAGTACAAGTTTTCTACAGTTTTTTACAAACTGAAGCTGAAGAAGAGGCTGAATTATTTTTAACTTGTTCTTCGTTGTTGTTTTCATATTAAATAGTTATTCTTCCACTTACAGTGTATTTCAAAAAACGCAGATGCGAGATATACTGTCATCTAGCTTTGCAACTGGCCTTCTTCACTTTTATTCTCTTGAGATGCTTTGATATCTTGTTAGACAATAAAGAGGGAGATCTGTCTCATTAGTTTTTTTACTTTTACATACTTTGTGTATTTGCTGCAGCAAGTATTAATTTTATTGTACATTTTATTGTCTGCTCCTTCCATCAAGAATAAAACATTTCATAATTTTAGTTACATCTAAAAGTCAAAATATTATGATTGCTTTCAGGGCTTTCCTTGTTTTAAATTTCTCACTAAAGCTTTTAAATGCCTAGTATATTTTGAATATGGATGAGCCGGATGTCTGTCTACATCAGTAACTGTTTTACCCTTGTTTTTGATTGATGTGCTGTTTTATAGATATTTTGCTATGTAATACAGTAGCTGCATCCTCTGAAGGCTGATTGCGCTACGAAGGCTGTCCCAAATGACCCTTCGCAGGGAGTTTGACTGACAAGCGATCTGACCTATCATAATCGACGGAAACCGCCATTTTTGACAAAAAAAATTTTTTACTCCCATCATAATGTCCAATTATTAGGGGCTCTATAGATTTGTGACTCTGATGACTAAAAAAAATAATGTCTAGTACATAAATGCACCCCTTTCATGAAAAAGTATGACATAATGGATCAAAATCATAATCTTGTATAACAGTTGTTTGAACACAACTCAATACTTTCTTCTATTACATCTGGGTTTTGTATATATTTTTTTTTCACTACATAATTTTTATTTTATTGATTTACTGAGCACTTTTTTAACTTTAATTTCAGGCCCGATGGATGAGAATGAAGAAGTGAATGAAGTGGAGAAACATCAAAGAAGATCTCAGAAATCTTTCACTTGTACTCAGTGTGGAAAGAGTTTCACATACAAACGGAGTCTCAATGTTCACATGAAGATCCACACTGGAAAGAAACCGTTCACATGTGATCAGTGTGGGAAGGGTTTTAGACAACATGGACACCTTCAGGAACACATGAGGATCCACACTGGAGAGAAACCGTTCTCATGTGATCAGTGTGGGAAGAGTTTTACACGACAAGGAACCCTTCAGGAACACATGATCATCCACACTGGAGAGAAGCTGCATGAATGTGATCAATGTGGTAAAACATTTTTGAGGGCTTCAAGCCTGAAGAAACACATGACAGTTCATTCACAGGAGAAACCACATTCATGTTCTTTGTGTGGAAAGAGTTTTTCACGTCTGCAGAATTTAAAAGTTCATCAGAAAATACACACTGGTGTAAGAAATCATATGTGCTTTGAGTGTGAGAAGACTTTTATTAGAGCTGAAGATTTAAAACTGCACCAGAGGATCCACACTGGAGAGAAACCTTACAAGTGTTCACACTGCGACAAGAGATTCAGTCAGTCAGGATCCCTGAAATCACACGAGAGGATCCACACTGGAGAGAAACCGTATCACTGCACTGCATGTGGGAAGAGCTTCACTCAATTATCTACTCTACACAGTCATACAAAAACTCACAATAAGTAGCTTATCTTCAGTTCCAGCACTTTCAAGTGTGATGCCACCTCTCTTTCCTAGTAGTTTGTCTAAACGAGCCTCAACCACGGCTGTAGCCAGTTATGAAGTCACCGAGGTCCAGACTTCAGTATATTTCAGAGGTGTATATAACAAAGGTTGTGAAATAATTCTCTAATATAGTATTAACTCTACTTTAGTGCTGGAAGGATATTGCACATCTCCAAGATCTTCTCGTCTGAGCTCTGCGGTCTGTCGCCGCCAGGGCCTGAAATTAACACCCGACCACACGCCAAATGCGGGTGAATTCTGCAATTGGCGGGTAACACTGTCAATCTACCTGCCACATTGGCAGGCAGCCAATGAGAACCCTTCGCGGGGAGTTTGATTGACAGGCGATCTGGCCAATCATAATCCGCCGAATCCGCCTTTTTTTGTCCGACAAAGCAGTCAGGAGAGTTCAACGTTGGATTTGAACTTAAAAAAACGGAGTGTACTGAGTAAGCCTAACTTACTGACATCTTTCCGCAGTTAAAACTACATTCCTTCTTATGTTCATTCATGTTTATTTGATGCTATAAATTAACTAGAAGGAAGAGATGATCGGTTCACGAGCAGTTTTAACTGAGGCACCACAGCGATCTGTCAAGACACATACAGAGCCACAAAACGGTATTGTCTAAATTTCTTTAAAAATGACCAAATTTTAACGTTGAGACTTTGTTTAATATCAAAAGTAACCTGGACTGTCTTGTCTGTCTCTGCTGCGCGATGTGTTTTTCATTGCGTGAGATCATGGTTTGGCCAGAGTTTGGCGTGAGCGCGGTGTAGCTTGTCGGACATAGCAACAGTAACTAAAGGGGCTGGGTCTTTGTGTTTTTTTTTTTTTTGTTTTTTTTTGCAACTGTTGTTCTTTGACATTTAAACGCAGCCAGCCATTTCGTTGGATTTTAGCTAAAAATGTGGCGGCACATTACTGGAGTAAAGAAAGCATCTGTGAAAGCAGCGCAATTTGAGTGTTTCGGAACGTGATCGGAGAGAAAGATGAGGCCCTTCTCTGACTACGTTTGAATGTGTGAGTTAAGTATTAAACTGTTGATGAGATGAGATAATGCAACGCTGACATAGGCTACAGTACAATGACAGTTGCACAGATGTTGGGAACCGGTGAGAAAATGTCCGGTAGCCTACCCGGTAACTTTACCAGTAATAACAATATTAATTTAGTTCTGCTTAACGGTTCCTGAACGCTGTAACTTACAGCTGCCCAGCCATCAACACAGCCGCGTGTGATTTGTTTACGAGCTGGTCTATATCTGTATTCTAAGAGTCATTATTACTTGTATGGATCGTTAATAACTTGACAGCACTTAAATGTGTATTCTTACAAGTTAAAGAACAAATGTTTGTGCTATTCCTTTTTTCCCCCACCTTTTATGAGGCCAAAAAAAAAAAAAAAAAAAAAACTGGCTGGTAAAAAGTCACTGTGGCGGGTGGATTTAAAAATCCACCCGCCACAGTGGCTGGTGGTCAAAAACGTTAACTTCAGGCCCTGGTCGCCGCTCATCAACATCAGAATATTGAGATGACCAATCAAATTAAAGTAGACAGGCTTTATGTTCACAGAAGCTGCTGAGCGCATATTCTAGCGCAGTGGTTCTCAAACTTTTTACACCAAGTACCACCTCAGAAAATATTTGGCTCTCCAAGTACCACCATAATGACCAATATGAAAATACAGTAGCGTAGTAGGCCTACCTATTCAGCTACAGTTATGCAAAGCTCAAAAATGAGGCAGCTTACAGTAATTTCTAATAAGAATATTTATTATTGTCAGCCACTTTAAACATTGTAAAAACACTGTTTGAACATTAACAATGCACTGTGCTGCTTACATACAGGTTAATAAAAAACTTAAATAATGATTCAATTCAAATGTATTGCACCTAAAAGTGAAATAAAAACTGTAGCCTACTGTCCTTAAAATATTAATAAAATAAAAAAAAACAGGCTGTGTATTCATATTTAACCCTTTTAAACGTAAATTTAAAATATTTTGGCTGACCCCTGTGAGTTTTTCAAGGCGATCATTATTTAGAACTGATCGCTTTACTGTTTCCATGGTGATGCGTCATTGCTTGTCACGTGACACACCGCAGCGCTGAATGACTAATTATCTGCCTTTATTTCATTTTTTTATTCAAAATATTTACAAATTTGTTAGCTATGGCATGAAATATTTGATATTCCGATTGTCAAATATATGCAAGTGGAAGTGTTATGTTGTTTAAACACCTTTAAAACGACCGCGTTAGTTGAGCTATAGCCTATGCGCCGTACATGTGCCACTGTTCAATCGGATCTGTTGGATTTACAGCACGTGAATTCATCCACTTCTCCCGAAATACAATGAAAGTAAGTGGCCGGTGAACTGGGAGAAGAATAGAGTTAACTTTAAAGTTACTTACACAATGTGTAAAACGTGTCATCTAATTATAATGGAAATTATTATAATTTCCGCTTCCATAGACATCAGTGTGTATTTTACAAATTGTAAATGTATTGTTTTTTTAGTACTTATGTGAATTTAAATGTCTGAAACCTAAAATAAACATTATGTGGTTAAAAACACTGAATAATTGTGATATTTGACAGCGCCTGAGTGGCGCGCGTCCGTCTCTGGCTCTTCACTGACAGAGACAAAAATCAAAAGAATATCAGCGAAAGCTCAGCTTTAGGAGAGGAAGAGACAGACCATAGTAGGAAGACTGAGAGAAAAAGAAAGAGTGATGGAGATGAAGAGAGAGCAGATATTGACAAACAATCTACTGCCCACTGACATGATTTTAAAGCTATTACTATAATAGCAGTACATTACGCGTTTACATGCAGGATCCATCTTGGAAAACAGTCTCGACTAATCGAGCCACGAACGCCGTAATGTACTGTCTTTATAAAGTATCTTCTTATTAAACTGTCTGTACACTTACAAAGTTCTCAATGCTTCGGTTTGCATGTAGGGACCCTCATTATGCTACCGTGTTAGTGTGAGGCTATTTTCAGCCTTGTTAGTGGTATTAACTAGCGATTTACTTTTACTTATTCTGTGCCACATATACTATTGTTATGAGCTAATCTGTTTTTAGAGATAAAACAATTTATATTCGATTATCATGAAAACGCATCTCAGGGAACGATCGACTCGGTAACCATGTGTTAATTACCCCTAGGTTCATTTTTCACTGGATTTGTCCTTTAAGAAGGGTGTCTTAATGTCTGTCTTTTATTATTAGTATTTTACTAAATTTTCTGTCATTTGAGAAATAATAGTCATTTTAAAGCACTTTTATTGTCTTTCAGCAGATATTCTGACTCAAAAAATCTGTTTCTAGCAGCAAATACTTATAATAAAGTGAGATGTTCTGCTGATCCTGAATGGCTTGTTGAATGAGTATTGATAGTCTATGGCTCATCACTATTATCAGAGCAGCTGAAAAGCCTCTTTATTTCATGTCAATAGATCCTGTTTTCTCCTCATTCATTATGCTGATGTCTTCAGATCTGTAAATTGACACATTAAGCTCATTTTATTGTCAACAGATTTGAGCAAACAACACGATCAGCTATTGTGACATCTGCAAGATATAGGTAGGTTTTGGCATAATGGCTTTTATTTCAATAATCTGGATTTAAACACGTTTCATATAAAATATGATAAACAAAAACAAAATAAGTGAAACTCAATTGTTGCTTTATTTGTTTTTTGCACATCTGTAAATGCATTTTTCTAAGCTTTATTCTTTCATCTTTATTCTTTCATATATTTAGTGTCTGTTAATTGTTGTACTCCTTAATATTTTATACAATTCTTGGCCAATATGTTAATGAGAGGTAAGATAAATGAATCAAGTCAAGTCAAGTCAAGTTTATTTATATAGCGCTTTTCACAATACAGATTGTATCAAAGCAGCTTCACAGTATTAAATTAAAACAATACATCAATGTTTGTTTCTAGTGGAAAACGTCCACGTTTGGTAATGCTAATCAATAGTATTGTTGATTGATTAATTAAATTAAATATCCCCAAATATCCCCAACTGAGCAAGCCAAAGGCAACAGTGGCAAGGAACCGAAAAACTCCATCAGGTGACCTAATGGAGAAAAAGAAAAAAAACCTTGGGAGAACCCAGGCTCAGTCGGGGGCCAGTTCTCCTCTGGCGTTTATGAACTAGAGGTCGGATTTAACTGTAAGATTAAAAGTATAATAAAGTATGAGGTTGACACTTTTCCATTAATTTACTTAAAAGTTACTTCTCTAGATAGATAGATATATAGATATGTGACCATAAATAATTAAAATGTGTAAATTAGAATAAAAACATAAACTCAGTAAGTGATTTCTTCTTGATTTTGTCAGTTCTGTTCCTCCTCCTTCAGTGAAGCTCCTCCTCCTTCAGTGAAGCTCCTCCCACTGCAATTCACCAATAAATGCTGGAATATTCCCATCAGCTACAAGTGAAGACGAGCATCAAACCATCAGGAAGAGCTGAAATCTGCAAAGACAGAGTTTATTGAAGGACAGTGAGAACATGAGAGATCCAGAACACTGCAGAATGAAACACACTGAAGAACAAAGAGGTTGGTGTTTATTCCTGATTCTTCATTAGTGAGGCTGAAGAACATTAAGGTTATAAAGCAGTTCATCAGATTTAGCTCTGTTATAGTAGGACAAATCTAGTTGTGAATTACAATTAAAGCAGCAAATAATATGAACCGGGTACACTTTTTTTTAACAAGGATGTTTGTTATCTGTAAGTCAATATAAGTATTATCTGAGCATTTTTTTCTGTTTATTTTACATCTGGTTCACAATTACTGCAACCATGTTACCAAAATTATGGATATGTCTTAATACAGTTTTTGCGCATTCCAAAATATTGTTATTATCTTGCTAAAACACCAACATTTAAAAACAATTATCAAATAAATAGACTTTGCTACACGTTGACTTTGTGTAAAAACAGGGAGTGTTAAAAATGTTAAAATGCTACAGTTTTTCTTGATTGCTTAAACACATTTCAAAACTGTAAACACAAATCCATAATGTCTCACCCAGTTCCCCAAACATCATATTTTCAGGTCAAACTGAAGCTCTACACTCAAAACCATTCACTCTTGCTGAAAAACCCTCACAAACACACACACACTACAACACAGTCTTACACACTGGTGCAATAAATTCAAAACAACATTTCCAAAACTGGTAAACTCCTCTTCCTCCACCACATCCTCATCCTCCACTCCAGTGTCCTCCTCCACCTCCTCTCATCTCATCCTCTTCCTCCTCCTCCTCCTCCTCATCCTCCTCCTCCACTCCAGTGTCCTCGACCTCTTCGATCATGTCTTTCTGGATCCATTGTTCCAAAACCCAATGAACTGACTTTGGCCCTTTTATCTGTCTATTGAAGGATCGGATTGATGTGTGTTAAATGTTGTCTCTTAGTGTTTCCACTTGGGTAATTGTGTGCTAAATGAGCTGAAGTTGAGCTGACTTGAGTGAACAATATTGAATGCTAGTGCTTTCTAAATGACAACATGGTGTAGGCAATGAGAAATGAAGGAATTTGTGTGTAGAGTTTTGCAGTGACAGTTCAACAAATCTGACTCATGTGTCAAAACAGGGAATGTTTTATAGTTTAGGGAAATGGGTGTACCTTTTGATAAATGGCGTCATGGTTTTGAAATTTTTGTTCAAAAGCCTGGTTCTAGTGTGTAAGCAATCAAGAAAAACTGTAATATTTTAGGTAGTTGCATAGTTTATCAAATATTTAATAGTTCTCACTTCAAAAATGTGATTTATTCAGAGCCCCTAAAGGGACATGATGATGGAAAAAAATATATGTAAATGTTTTTGCGTTCTTTAGGGTTGCAAATGAACAAAGACGTTTGCTTTCCTGCTCCAACCCCCTCTTTCTTACCACAAGGGCCATTAGTGATCCGTAAAGAAGTGCTGATAGTGATAAAGGTCTGTCGGCCAAGATGTGTGTGTACATCTGAGGTTTGCTAAATGTCACACCTTCAGTACGATGTGGGAAAGCTGTAATCTGCTGATTGGTCAGTTTAAATGTCTCACATTTGGTTTCAATCACAAACTGGTGTTAATATGCGTCAGTTGGATCACAAGTATACAAGGGACCAATCCCGTTTACACCTGGTGCTTCAAATCCATCTCTTTTATCCACTTTTCGACCACTTTTGTTCTGTTTCTTTGTGGGGACGGTCTATGGGCTGGTAAATGTACGAGCTTTCAATATTATGGGTGAAATAAGCTTACGCAATTTGCATCCGAGCATGACCAGAGACGGACAGAAAAATAGACGAAGACTTTTGTTTCTGCTCTTAAAGCTGCAAGTCCACGTCAAACACAGAGTTTTCCTTCTTCAAACCAAACTTGGGTCTTCAGCCAACAAAGTTTAAATGCCGTCTGGCTACAGCGCTTCCCATAATGTTTACGCATTTGTGTCTGTTTGAACACACTCGACCACATGAGCGTCTACACTACCAAAGCAATCCGGTTTAATGTGTTTTCGACTACCTCTGAAAGTGGTCAAAAGTGGACAAGCACAAATTGTTTTAGACCCTGTTTACACCAGTGTTTAGCACATCCACTTGTGATCTAGATTTTTTTCACTACATCATTTTTCTTTTATTGATTTACTGAGCATTTTTTTAACTTTAATTTCAGGCCTGATGGATGAGAATGAAGAAGTGAATGAAGTGGAGACACATCAAAGAAGATCTCAGAAATCTTTCACTTGCACTCAGTGTGGAAAGAGTTTCACATACAAACAGAAGCTCAAGGTTCACATGAAGATCCACACTGGAGAGAAACCGTTCACATGTGATCAGTGTGGGAAGAATTTTGCACATCTGTACAATTTAAAAGAACATCAGAAAATACACACTGGTGTAAGAAATCATGTGTGCTTTGAGTGTGGGAAGACTTTTATCACAGCTGTAGTTTTGAAAAAGCACCAGAGAATTCACACTGGAGAGAAACCTTACAAGTGTTCACACTGCGACAAGACATTCAGTCGGTCAGGAACCCTGAAAAAACACAAAAGGATCCACACTGGAGAGAAACCGTATCACTGCACTGCATGTGGGAAGAGCTTCACTCAATTATCTAATCTACACAGACATACAAAAACTCACATTAAGTAGCTTATCTTCAGTTCCAGCACTTTCAAGTGCGATGCCACCTCTCTTTCCTATTAGTTTGTCTAACCAGACTCAACCACGGCTGTAGCCAGTTATGAAGTCACCGAGGTCCAGACTTCAGGATATTTCCGAGGTGTATATAACAAAGGTTGTGAAATAATTCCCTAATATAGTATTAACTCTACTTTAGTGCTGCAAGGATATTGCACATCTCCAATATATTCTCGTCTGAGCTCTGCGGTCTGTCGCCGCTCATCAACATCAGAATATTGAGATGACCAATCAAATTAAAGTAGACAGGTTTATGTTCACAGAAGCTGCTGAGTGCATAATGTTGCTTAATATAATCTATATGTTTAAAAGTACAAGTGGTTTTGTAACATTTTTTACTAACTGTTCTTGCTCAGGAAGCTGAAGAAGAGGCTGATTGAGATGCTTTGCTATCTTGTTAGTCAATAAAGAGAGAGATCTGTCTTATTTGCTTCCAATTTTACTTTCTTTTTGGATTTTGTGCACCAAGTATTAAACTTTTATTGTCCATTTTTATTGTCTGCTCCTTCTTGCATCAAGAATAAATAATTTGATAATTGTACTTGTTACATCTAAAAGTCATGCTGAGTAGAAATACATAATCATGTTTCTCTTGGTCCCTTCAAAGTTGCATTGGATTTTCTCCTCAGCGTAAAGGTTAAGAGGCTCATCTATCACTGTTTTACATGTTTGTAGAGTTAGTTTCTAGAGTAAATATAAAGGCTTTAATCTGTGTGTTTACACAGCCATTTTTTTTTTTAAATGTCGGGTGCTGGTGTTTCGCGTGCGTTCGGCCAATCAGTGAACACTAACGTCATGGATAGTTCCTATAGTGCTGGTTTAGACCGACTCTGAAGTAGGAGTAAATTAGTTCCTCCAAAAGGAGTTCCTAAAACTAAAATCATTCCTAGTTTCCGGGTGTGAACACTACAAAATCTGGGTACTTCCACCAATAGTTCTAGGAACTATGAAAAGGTTCCTTCGGTGCGAAATCCTCTAATGTCACACCTAAAGTACGATGTGGGAAGCTGTAATCTGCTGATTGGTCAGTTTAAATGTCTCACATTTGGTTTCAGTCACATGGTCAAGGAAGGGATGAAATAAGATTGCAAGGCTTTGTTTACAACTGGTGTTAAGAAGCATTTTGGTCAATTGGATCACAAGTATACCAAGGGCCCATTCACGTTTACTCCTGGTGTTTTAATCTGTCTCTTTTGTCTTCTTTCAACCACTTCTGTCCAGATTTCTTCGGAGGGTCTGTGGGCCAGTTAATATATGGGATTTCTCAATTCTTTTATCTATTAGATGAAATAAGCTCACACAATTTGTATGTGAACGCAACTGGAGAAAAACATACAGATCTGCTCTTAAATCTGCAAGTCCACGTCAAACACAGAGTTCCCTTTCGTTCAGTCACAGCGATTTACGTCAGTGAATGATGTGATGGGGGTATCGCTTAGAAACCTATCACCTTCGAGTTCTAGAAAAACGAGCAACTGGCAAGGGAAATGCCATGGCTCTGCGAAATTTGCATAGCGCAACTCTGCCAGTACGAGACAGTCGGCTCTCCAGTGTGTTAGTGCAACGACATGTTCCAGTAAGATCACATTGCCTGCTGCTGATCTGTGCAGTGATCTGCCAACAGTGTGTGTTCTTCTCCTTCCCCGTCTGATTGGTCGTGGCGGCGGTGTTGCAACAATCTATAGAGATATTCTCAATGTTACTCAGAAAACGGGCTATAAGTTTATTTCGTTTGAAGTACTTGTACTAAATGTTACGCTCTTAGATGTTGGAAAAACATCCCTATTATCTCTAGCCTTGGCTACCGTATATAGACCGCCTGGGCCTTATGCTGATTTCCTAAAAGAGTTTGCAGATTTTCTCTCAGACCTATTAGTCAATGTCGATAAAGCATTAATTGTTGGAGATTTTAACATACACATAGATAATCCAAATGATGCGTTAGGGGCTGCGTTTACAGATTTATTAAACTCCTTTGGGGTCAAGCAAAACGTTACCGGACCAACTCATCGTCTTAATCATACACTCGATTTAATTATATCACATGGAACCGATCTAACCGATATAGATATCATTCCACAAAGTGACGATGTCACTGACCATTACATGGTAACTTGCATATTACGTATTCCTGTAATATATCATGCTGCGCCGCGTTATCGATTAGGCAGAACAATCCTTCCATCCACCATAGATAATTTTTCAAATTGCTTATCTGATCTGTCTCAGCTGCTCAGTGAACCCAAACAAACAGATGAACTAGAGGAATTATCTAGCAATATGAGCACCATTCTCTCTGGAAAATTGGATATTGTTGCACCCATTAGAATAAAAAAGGTCAGAGAGAAAAGTAAAGCACCATGGTACAATAATACTACGCATGTTCTAAAGAGAGAAACCCGTAATTTAGAGCGTAAATGAAAACAAACTAATTTAGAGGTCTTTAGAATCGCATGGAAAGACAGTATGTCACATTATAAAAAGGCCCTAAAAGCGGCCAGGGCTGAGCATCTCCGCAAACTAATAGAAAACAACCAAAACAATCCCAGGTTTTTATTTAACACCGTGGCTAGACTAACAAATAAACAGATGTCACCTGAACAAAATATTCCGTTACAGTTTAGTAGTAATGATTTCATTAAGTTCTTCACTGAGAAAATAGAAAACATCAGAACCACAATTGTAAACATTCAATCCTCAATCGCGCCTTATAATTCAGCCTCAATTATCCCCCCGCAAGAACAATTACAGTGCTTTACAACTATAGAACAAAAAGAGTTAAATAAACTTATCACTTCATCTAAAACAACAACATGTTTATTAGATCCTATACCAACTAAACTACTGAAAGAAGTGTTACCTGTAGTGGAAGAGCCTCTCCTCAATATTATTAACTCATCTTTATCTTTAGGTCATGTTCCAAGAACATTTAAACTGGCAGTTATAAAACCTTTCATTAAGAAACCACAATTAGACCCACATAATCTAGCAAATTATAGACCCATTTCAAATCTACCTTTTATGTCTAAAATACTAGAAAAAGTTGTGTCCGCCCAACTGGGCTCTTTCTTGCAAGAAAATTACATCTATGAAAAGTTTCAGTCAGGATTCAGACCGCATCATAGCACTGAAACTGCGCTCGTAAAAATCCCAAATGATTTACTTTTAGCTTCTGACCAAGGCTGCATCTCAATATTAGTTTTACTTGATCTTAGTGCTGCGTTCGATACTATAGATCACACAATACTCTTAGATCGACTACAAAGTTATACTGGTGTTCAAGGACAAGCATTAAGCTGATTCAGATCATACTTATCTGACCGCTACCATTTTGTCTATTTAAATGGAGAAAAATCGATCATTACTCCAGTAAACTATGGAGTGCCGCAGGGATCTGTGTTGGGCCCTCTGTTATTCTCAATATATATGCTGCCACTTGGAAATATTATAAGGAAACATGGAATTAGTTTCCATTGTTATGCTGATGACACTCAAATCTATATTTCATCACGGCCAGATGAAAACGCTAAATTATCCAAATTGACAGAGTGTGTTAAAGATATAAAAGATTGGATGACGCGCAATTTTCTTTTATTAAATCCAGACAAGACAGAGGTACTAATCATCGGTTCAAAAAACCACCCACAAAACCTCTCACAATACAACTTTAACATAGTAGGATGTCCTGTTACTTTATCCTCTACAGTAAAAGACCTGGGTGTTATATTAGACTGCAACCTGTCTTTTGAAAATCATATTTCATATGTTACAAGAACAGCCTTTTTCCACCTTGGAAACATTGCTAAGCTACGTAACATGCTATCAGTTTCTGATGCAGAAAAGTTAGTTCATGCATTCATGACCTCAAGACTAGATTACTGTAATGCTTTATTAGCCGGTTGTCCTGCATCCTCAATAAACAAGCTACAGTTAGTCCAAAATGCCGCCGCTAGAGTTCTTACTAGATCAATAAAATATGATCATATAACACCATTTTTATCATCACTACATTGGTTACCTATAAAGTTCCGTATTAATTACAAGGTATTGCTACTGACTTAAATGGCCTAAACGGCTTAGCTCCAGTCTATTTAACCGATCTTCTATCGCCCTATAATCCATCGTGCTCTTTAAGATCACTAAATTCGAGGCTTTTGGTCATACCTAGGATATCTAGGTCCACCAAAGGAGGGAGAGCATTTTCACATTTAGCTCCAAAACTCTGGGATAGTCTTCCTGATACTGTTCGTTGCTCAGACTCGCTCTCCCAGTTTAAAACTAGATTAAAGACGCATCTCTTCAGCCAGGCATTCATATAATACTTTTAATCTTACAGTTAAATCCGACCTCTAGTTCATAAACGCCAGAGGAGAACTGGCCCCCGACTGAGCCTGGGTTCTCCCAAGGTTTTTTTTTTCTCCATTAGGTCACCTGATGGAGTTTTTCGGTTCGTTGCCACTGTTGCCTTTGGCTTGCTCAGTTGGGGATATTTGGGGATATTTAATTTAATTAATCAATTAACAATACTATTGATCAGCATTACCAAACGTGGACGTTTTCCACTAGAAACAAACATTGATGTATTGTTTTAATTTAATACTGTGAAGCTGCTTTGATACAATCTATGTTGTGAAAAGCGCTATATAAATAAACTTGACTTGACTTGACTTGGGCGCTTCATCACTCTGCTGAGCTTTTTCCTCTTACTCACAAAAGATCTTGCGTGTGGCATGTCTTTTTAAAGATGTCTCGTCTGTGCACTTCTGGGTGCGGTCGGTTCGTTTTGCCATCTGATGGGCACAATTGCTGCCTAGCGTGTTTGGGTTTAGATCACACTCAGGCAGCGTTTGTGGACGAGTCATGTTCTCATTGCATGAACATGACCATTGTGGTGCTGCGGTCAAGACTCAATGACCTCCATAGAGGTAGAGTCCCCTCTACCAAACCCCAACCTATCGCCTCTGTGAGAGGTGATACTTTGGCTGGTGGCCAAGGTGACCTGAGGGTGACGGTGTGGAATAAAGCCCCGACGATTCTTCCTCGGGCCACTCCCCCCTCTTGTGCACCGCAACCTGCAAGGGTTTAAGCTGAGATCATGGGACCATCTTCTGACACTCCCTGGCACTCCAGATAATGAGATGATTTCCAACGCCACATCAGAAGGTGGGCTGGAGTCTTCCGGAGATGGAGGCTCTGCTGTGCTGCCTCCTTCGGGTACGCCAGCATTGCCCCTTTCTGATCCGTAATTATCCGTGGCTCCGATCTCTGCGCACTACGACCTTGTGGAGTCGAAAACAGGGGGAGAGCATGACCCGTTCGTCAGGTTCCTGAGGGGGGCGAGAAGACTAATTCCTCCTCGCTCTCCTCTCATACCCTCTTCAGACCTCACAGTGGTCATATCAGCCCTGCAGAGAGCTCCCTTTGAGCAATCGTGATCAGTGGAGCTTAAGTTCCTGTCTATGAAGACAGAGCTTCTGGTCACTTTGGCCTCCATCAAGAGGGATACCTTGGGTTACCCATGCCCAAGGTTCCTACCACTCCTTTCAGGGATCAGGTGGTGAACATGCAAGCGATGCCCTCGGAGGAGGCAGACCCAGCCTTGGCACTGCTCTGTCCAGTATGCGTCCTCCGTGCTTATGTAGACGGAACGCAGTGTTTCGGGACCTCAGACCAGCTCTTTGTCTGTTATGGTGGGAAGCTCAAGGGAAAGGCTCTCTCCAAGCAAAGGTTGTCTCACTGGATAGTGGACGCCATTGTCTTGGCTTACCAGATGCAGGGTCGTCCATGCCCCCTAGGGGTGAAGGCACACTCCTCCAGGAGTGTGGTTTCCTCCTGGGCTCTAGTGCATGGCGCCTCGCTAACAGACATCTGCAGAGCTGCAGGCTGGGTGACACCCAACACTTTCGCAAGATTCTATAATCTCTTGGTAGAGCCTGTCATCGCTTGCTGCACCATTCTACTCCACGTACTGGATGTGTGTGCTATTTCACTCAGATGAGTTCTTCTTAGACCCTGAGTTCCTCCTGCACTGTTGATGCCAGTGGTGATGCACAAGATTGTAGTGGAGAGAACCCAAACCCAGTGAAAGAGAAGATCTACCCAGTGCTAAGATTAGTCATGAAAAATCCCTATTATCAATTTTGTTATGGTCTTAGGCACACCACAACAACAAAATCTGCCCATAGTGTTTTATTAGACCTAATTAATCTAGATTGTCCAGAAGGAACCAATGGAGTACCCAGTAGTCAAGTCACCTTTATTTATATAGCGTTTTTTTACAATACAGATTGTATCAAAGCAGCTTCACAGTGTTGACATGAAAATAATACAACAAAGTTTGTTTCTAGAAAAAATTTGCATCATCGTCCACCTTAAGTAAGGCAGATCAATAATATTGTTGAATATAAGCAAGCCAAAAGCCAAGGCAGTAGCCTATATACGTTTCTTAAAATCTGATTGCAACTCTTTTGAGATTATGTAAATCTGCCCTGAATGTCATCATTACTTCGGAAATGAAATCCCAGCTGTGCCTCATGTGGGTCTGAACCTGGGGATATGAACTCACTTGTTAAATCAGGTGACATTTTTATGAAAGTATCAATTAGAAAACAATTGGAAGAAAAGATGTTAGATTCAGTATTTAGAGCAGCGTTGGATTACAAATGGACCAGGGCCAAAAGCTGTTCAAGATATATTTGATGGTGCCTTGTATAAAGCTGTAGATCCCCTAAATGATCCAGACCAGTTGAACATTTCACTTAGTTGGAATCCACATTTTTAAAACGTCTCTGTGAGAAAGTGAGCCTCACTTCTCACTGTTACGCACTCTCGCATTGACTGTGAATGACGTTACACGCGAGAGCGGGAGAGACTCTGGACATTTGAACACGCACACACATACACCTGCACGCTCCTTTATAAACATGATGCCATGCTTAGGCTAATTGTGTTATTTTGTGAAGGGGTATGGATGGCTAGTGAACACAGGGGGGGTTGTGTTTAAAGAGAAGGCTGGCGCGGGGCTATGCGCCATTAACGCATTCGCGTGCATTTGTTTGTAGAACGGTTAGTCCGCGATTTCATTCACAACACTCAAAACTAATTTGTCACTGCTTATTACTTCATACTTTACCACCTTCATGACATGTAGTGCGGTACCCACTAGTTCATGTCTCATTTACTCCCTGTTTCTGTCTAAAAATCCTAGTTAATTCATACATATTGTTACTCACGCATTTCCTGCATCCCGGTCCGATTCGACTGCTCCTATGCGGATGCGCGCGCCGCTGTAGGGGCGGTATTTATCTCGGTCACAGGGCAGAGGGTGCAGAGCATTGTTCACAGGGGTGTCTGTTTGTAATAATGTGTTGTATGTATATGTGGGGTGTGAATAGGTGGTGTAAATGTTGTATAAAATGTTAGTGATATGATAATAATATTTTGTTTTCATGTAATGTTTATTTTCTACTTAGCTTATAGCTTATTTATGGCCTTAGGCTAAAGATAATACCCTGAATGTTGGTATGGTCCAATTTGTCTTAATGCTTTGGCCTATTTAAGAGGGCCTCATTCTGCATTCGGGAGAGTGAGGGTGAGTACTAGCTTGCTGTGAGGCTATGTACAAAGTGTTTGCTATTGTTGGAAGCTAAAAGCATTGTGCTATTCCGATTTATTTTTGATTATTTTGTTTTCTTGAATTCTGAGTTAAAATATAAATAAACTATTTTATTTTTTGGAACAATTGAGATCTGGTAGCCGTCTTTTCCACCTCCACCATCGCAAGCCAGTGAGCCTACACATCCCAATACTTGGGGTGACGCTCGGTTCCCCACAGTCTCCCTTCCACATTTGGCCAATCCAAATCATAATCGACAGGCTTCCCCCAGACATGAGAAGCAGATGTGCTGCTGGCTGGTTAGTGGTTTGGTGCTTCTAAGCCCAAAATGAATTATTTTATGCAGCCATTTGTCGATAAATGCATTCAGCTGGAGCAGGAATGTCTAACAGTAATGCACAAATCATGAATGTTCGTGTTTAATCTTGTCTGTGTTGCTCACTGCACTGTCAGAAATATAAAACAATTTAATGGGGAACATGGATGTCACTGGTGTTATAAGAAGGGAGAAGTTGTTGTCAAGGGGAATGGTTCCACTAAGGGACTTGATTTGAACTGTTTATTGAACTGTTGTATGAAATCAATGTCACATTTTCAATCGTGATGGTATTCGGGAAACAGCACTCGGTGTGTGAGGTTGCTTAACTGTATCATATGTTAAAAAAATAACAACTCCACATTTTGAATTTTTATAGGCAGTGTGTTGTTCACTGAGTTTCTCTGTGCGAGCTGCGCTCATTTGTTCAGATTTCTCCTCGAGAGGCTGCGAACCTCAACAGCACAACATTGTTACCATCAGTAATACATTTATTATCCGATCACTATCGATCACAACTTACAATAAATGTAATAAAATCAGTTAGTGTTGTTGTCATTGACGTTTTAATCAGGCTACTTGTCAGGTCGGGAAAGTAAAATTCTCTTTTACTTGTCCCTTCAAAAGATCCACTTGTTAACTCGACAAGCGTTAATGTCGAGCCCTGGGTAAAGGTAGAAGTGCTGATAGTGATAAAGGTCTGGGCCCGTATTTATCAAGCCTCTGAGAATTACTCACAAGAACACTGCTAAGAATTAACTGAAGAGTAAAAAATTGTGCAATTTGTGTGTCTGCTAACTAAAATACAGTCTTCATGATTTGGTTTCTCTTCACATACAAAACGGTAAGATGTTAGCAAACTACTTTGTTGTTATTAGGAAATATTTACTATATTTAGATTCATATAGACAAATTACAATGGTTGATAAAGATGGGTGTCATAGTGTCTGTCTTTATATTATTATTATGTTTTCTGTGTCACTTGAGAAATAATAGTCATTTTAAAGCATTTTAATAGTCTTTCAGCAGATATTCTGACTCAAACAATCGGTTTCTAGCAGCAAATACTTATAATAAAGTGAGATGATCTGCTGATCCTGAATGGCTTGTTGAATGAGTATTGATAGTCTATGGCTCATCACTATTATCAGAGCAGCTGAAAAGCCTCTTTATTTCATGTCAATAGATCCTGTTTTCTCCTCATTCATTATGCTGATGTCTTCAGATCTGTAAATTCACACATTAAGCTAATTTTATTGTCAACAGATTTGAGCAAACGACACGATCAGCTATTGTGACATCTGCAAGATATAGGTAAGTTTCATAACAGCTTTTATTTAAATAATCTGGATTTAAAAATGTTTCATATAAAATTTGATAAACAAAAACAAAATAAGTGAAACTCAATTGTTGCTTTATTTGTTTCTTGCAAATATGTACATTTATTTTTTGTAAGTTTTATTCTTTCATCTTTATTCTTATATGAATTTGGTGTTTGTTAATTGTTGTACTAAATTCTTTGCCAATATGTTAATGAGAGGTAAGATAAATGTAGAAATAAAGTATGGTAAAGCATTTTACCATGACTGTTCCCTGCTGGTGGAATGATCTGCCTAACTCAACCAGAGCGGCTGAGTCCATAGCCACTTTCAAGAAATGGCTGAAGACGCTTCTTTTTCGACAGCACTTGATCCAGTAATACTAACACTCTCTCTACTACTCTATTCTTTTCTGTTCTATAACAAAAAAAATAATAATCTGCGTTAGAGTAAACTGAGAAGGGTCATAGCACTTGCATATTGTTGTCCTACTGTTAGTTTAACTGCTTCTATTGTTCTCATTTGTAATTCGCTTAAAAGCATCTGATAAATGAGTAAATATAAATGTTTTGTATTTAACAGATTTTATAAGGAAGGAGATTGATGGAGGTGAAGGTAACCACACAAATATATGTGGTTGACACTTTTTATATTAATTTACTTTAAGTTACTTCTCTAGACAGATAGATATGTGACCATAAACATTTAAAATGTGTGAATTAGAATAAAAACAAACTCTGTAAGTGATTTCTTCTTGATTTTGTCAGATCTGCTCCTCCTCCTCCAGTGAAGCCCCTCCTTCTCCAATGAAGCCCCTCCTCCTTCAGTGAAGCTCCTCCCACTGCAATTCACCAATAAATGCTGGAATATTCCCATCAGCTACAAGTGAAGACGAGCATCAAACCATCAGGAAGAGCTGAAATCTGCAAAGACAGAGTTTATTGAAGGACAGTGAGAACATGAGAGATCCAGAACACTGCAGAATGAAACACACTGAAGAACAAAGAGGTTGGTGTTTATTCCTGATTCTTCATTAGTGAGGCTGAAGAACATTAAGGTTATAAAGCAGTTCATCAGATTTAGCTCTGTTATAGTAGGACAAATCTAGTTGTGAATTATAATTAAAGCAGCAAATAATATGAACCGGATGAACAATTTTATTTTTTAACAAGGATGTTTGTTATCTGTAAGTCAATATAAGTATTATCTGAGCATTTTTTTCTGTTTATTTTACATCTGGTTCACAATTACTGCAAACATGTTAAATTATTATGGATATGTCTTAATACAGTTTTTGCACATTCCAAAATATTGTTATTATCTTGCTAAAACTCCAACATTTAAAAACAATGATCAAATAAATAGGCTTTGCTACACGTGGTTTTGTCTGTGTAAAAACAGGAAGTGTTAAAATTATATCATTATTGCATTTTTAAAATGTTAATATTTTAGGTAGTTGCATAATTTATCAAATATTTAATAGTTCTCACTTCAAAAATGTGATTTACTCAGAGCCCCTAAAGGGACATGGTGATGGAAAAACTATATTTCATTGTTTTTGCGTTCTTTAGGGTTGCAAATGAACAAAGACGTTTGCTTTCCTGCTCCAACCCCCTCTTTCTTACCACAAGGGCCATTAGTGATCCGTAAAGAAGTGCTGATAGTGATAAAGGTCTGTCGGCCAAGATGTGTGTGTACATCTGAGGTTTGCTAAATGTCACACCTTCAGTACGATGTGGGAAAGCTGTAATCTGCTGATTGGTCAGTTTAAATGTCTCACATTTGGTTTCAATCACATGTTCAAAAGGATTAAAGAAGATTGTGAGGCTTTGTCTACAGCTGGTGTTAAGATGCGTTTTGGTCAGTTGGATCACAAGTATACAAGGGCCCAATCCCGTTTACACCTGGTGTTTCAAATCCATCTCTATTATCCACTTTCGACCATATTTGTTCTGTTTCTTTGAGGGGGCGGTTTCAATATAATGGGTGAAGTAAGCTCATGCATTTTGCATGTGAGCATGACCAGAGATGGACAGAAAAATAGATGAAGAGTTTTGTTTCTGCTCTTAAAGCTGCAAGTCCACGTCAAACACAGAGTTTTCCTTCTTCAAACCAAACTTGGGTCTTCAGCCAACAAAGTTTAAATGCCGTCTGGCTACAGCGCTTCCCATAATGTTTACGCATTTGTGTCTGTTTGAACACACTCGACCACATGAGCGTCTACACTACCAAAGCAATCCGGTTGAATGTGTTTTCGACAACCTCTGGAAGTGGTCAAAAGTGGACAAGCTCAAATTGTTTTAGACCCTGTTTACACCAGTGTTTAGCACGTCCACTTGTGATCGGATTGTCGAAAACACTTCTTAATACCAGGTGTAAACAGGGTCTAACTGTTGCTCTTGCTCTTCTTTTTCTGCTCTGTTCTTCTTAAAGCCCTTTGGCCAGACTCAAGTGATCAATGGCATCTCTCTTTCTCTCGATTCCTTTATAAACTTACACTCTCTCTCAGGTTACATTTTACATACAGTATGTGTTAGGTAAAATTAACTGTAAATGTTTTATCATCTTTAACATGTACATTTTACCCATGTCAAGTGTAACTATAACTAAATACTGTTACTAGACTCGTTCAATTATAAATGATATAACTAACAAGGTTTGATTCAGTATTAAAGGTGCTATATGTAGTTTTTCTACTAAAATTAATCCTTTGTGTGTGAAGGGGTTGTAATCTCACATTAAAATGATCCATTTAGCAGGTTTAGCTATTACCTCTGAAAGCAAGTATTCTTATTTTTATGTAAAGGTGCCGGGTCGGATTTACCGTGCAATCCAGTGACGTGACCTGCATGCGCGCTCCCGAGCCTCTCGCCTCGTCTACTGACTTTGCACTCAACAGCGACGACACTGCAACTTATGACATGGACTTATGCAACTTATGACATGTCTGATAACACTAAGAAACGACCTGCTCCCAGCACAACACAGACTCCAACACAAACTCCACATATTGATAAAAAAACAAAACAAATGTTTTATCTGCTGAAGCTCGTAAGGTCAGACGTGAATCAGATCAACTTCGGACGAAAACACGGATCAACATCGGCAGGGCATTTGAATCATGGAGAAACCTCCGCTTTGTTTTGGGTATAAAAACAGACCCGTAAATTTACCTATGTAACACCACATTACATAGGCTAAATGCAGTCAATGTAACGTTATCAATATCATGGTACGAGCATGGAGCATTAGTTCAACGTCAAGCTGATAAAAGTAGCCTATTATTGTAACGTTGCAGTGGGAGTTTACCTGAGTTTCCAGCATGTTGTGGGATGCTTTCTCCGGTGTGTTGCGTCTCAGTCTGGCCGGTACCCAGAGTGCTCGCTCATGAGTTCGAGCACGCGCTTGTAAACTTATTGGTTGCAATCTGAAACATCACCACTAGAGCAGGTTGTCCGCGGGGTTGTAAAAAGTATTAAAAGGTAGTAAATGAAATTAGCCAAAATTAAGGCCATTAAAAAGTATTAAAAAGTAATAAACGTCATCTGTCGAGGTATTAAATTTTCGAACCCCCATCCAACTAGGCCTATGAGTTTCAATTTGTGTTAAGTGCAGGCCTTTCTTCTAAAATTCGCGTGGATTTATTTATATGTTGCGAGTAGAACCTGAGCGATATCATGTGATGTGGTTTTCGTTCGCGCGCGCGGCTGGGGGTACCCGGCTGGCTTGCTGCCAAACCTGTTCGAGTTCGCGTCTATTTAAGTCATTTAAGAGACATCGGGGGTTTTAGTGCATTGAATTTTTTTTGGCGGCCGCCAAAGTGCATTTTTGTCCCGCCAAAGCCTTATTTGATCGGTGAGTAGCTTAAATGTAGATGACTGCTGCACTCGTGCATGACATGTTAACTGATAGAACGAGCAGAGAGAAAGAGCCCCAGTCTCTCCACTCTTGCTCTCTCTCCCTCGCTCATATTAATCAAAATCTATTGACAGACACGATGGTAAAAGGTCGGAAGACCGGAGTTTCACGTGGCGCATTCGGATATTTATTTCATTGAATTACCGCTGGGTGTGAATTGTGCTAAAATACATTGCCTTATCTTCTCCGAAAAGCGTTCCGCCCATTCAGCTGACATAACGTTAAACCACACTTTCAATAAACAAAAAAACCTATCCAGTGATGAAATGTTTTCTGTGTTTGACACAAATCTTGTGCGATGTCCTAACTGCCAGGATAATCACACAACACGTAGACGTCCGCTAATGACACATTGCATAATTCGCAAACTAATTACTCCTTTGAACCGATTCACTTTAATGAATGGTTAAAACTGATCTGTCCGACACTGAACTCACGAGACGTCTGAATCGGTGTGTAACAGATCGGTAACATTTTACACTAAGGTTCCATATCAAACTCTAGTCAACTACATTAATTAACATTAACTAGGCTATTGATAAACTGCACTTCTACAGCATTAATTAATCTTTCTTAATGCTAATTTCACCATTTAGGCCTAGTAGCCTACATTACTGAAATCAAAAGTTGTATGTGTTAACATTAGTTAATGCACTGTTAAAGAGGCTACATGCGATTTTCTGAAATTTAAACTCACGACTGACACCTGTGGCCAAAAAACGGAACTGCTCTTCCTTTCTGCTCGCTCTCGTACGTGCACACTTCACAAGTCATCCGCTGCAAAGAAGTCAACATTATGTTTACAGAGGTAAGAAAAGTCAAATACATATATTGTTTGAGAAACTAAGTTTGCTGACTAGCGGTGGTGGCAGAGTGATCTGAAACGTTTAACATGAACGCGCTTGACGTCACATCCGCAGACAGCGCGCGAAAAATCCGACCCGACAGAAAATAGGAAAAATAGGATACAGGCTTATAGGTGCACCCACTGTGAGCTGACAAGGTGTCAGTATGCCCATCAGGAGATGTTTGAGTCATACATGGTCAAATAAAAAGGCTATTGTTACGTTTATTTTGGGGAAAAAGTTGCATGTAGCCTCTTTAAGTAACATGAACAAACAATTCATGTATGTAAACTACATAGTATTTTCAGGTTATTTATATCATAATGTGTAGAAACATTACCAAAAAAAAAAAAATCTTTTAGTTTAAACTGGAGTGAGGTGACACCAGAAAAAAAAAGTGCAAAGCAAGTTATCTAATAGCTAATTTTTTATCTGGCAGCTAATTTTATTCAATTGTACAGTTTATGGTAGAAAATTAGACTATTAGTTAAAGGTCCCATGACATGCTACTTTTTGTAGGCTTTAATATAGGCCTATAATAGTGGTCCCTAGTACTGTATCTGAAATCTCTTTCCAAAAATTCAGCCTCGGTGCAGAATTATAGCCACTACAAGCCAGTCCCAGAATGAGCTTCCTTCAGACGGGCCGTTTCGGTGTCTGTAGCTTTAAATGATAATGAGGAGGAGAAAGGCGGCGCAAGGTGGAGGGTGGGTGTGGCCTTGACCATCTTGCGCAACGGTACCGTGGCGTGCATGTTTACGTTGGATATAGCAATGGCACGAAGACACGCAGTCGTTCAAGCATTTCAGTTTGACCCAGAATCTGATCCTGATGGAGAAGCAACGGATGAAGAAGTTGCAACTCAGCGGCTCCAGCAGGACGTTTCCGAATGGTTAGTTTAAAATATTATGTCTGGATACGGTACTTTATTCGGATGGTTTACAGTTATTATCATGTAGCTAACGCGAACCTACTGTTGCCTTTTCATGAGAGATCTGTAACGTCTGTGTTTATCTTATTACAATTATATCAAGCTCTGCGATCTTGAAATGCGGATATCGCGCGCGCCATATAACCAACAGGAGAACGGTTATCCAAATAACAAAGAAGTGTACAACACTCGCGTTACAGTGTGTGTATTCACACACATAAACTGCATAGCTGCATAGCTAATGTTACAGCCACATTCTGTGTAACAATCTAGGTAACCATAAACCGTAAAGCAACACACTTATATATCATTAGTTGACTTACTTGTCCGAGGTGTGTAGCTGAGCCAAAGAGAGTGATCCAGACTTTAGTTTCAGACGTTCAGCAAGCCCAGCTCTGTATTGACCCTTCGGTGTTCATTTGTACATCCAATTATTGAGCAATTGTTATGCTTCGCTCGCTCAAAAGCCATGATATCTCTCGTGGACAAACTAAAATAGCGCACGCGTTCCTACTTCCTAGCGCATTTTCTCATGGGCGGAAAATATTCTCTGGGCGGGCAAAGCAGAGACAGGGGAGGTAACATTTCCTCCTTATGACGTCATAAAGAGGAGATTCAAGATCAGCGCGTATGAGCCTCCATTTTCTCAAAGGCAGAGAAAGATAGCAAAAGCTCGATTTACACCGACTGAAATTTCTAGAAACTTGGGGACCATATACAGGCTAGGGGAACTCATATTAATGTTAAAAAACCTCAAAAAGTGAAAATTTCATGTCATGGGACCTTTAAAATAAACTTTTTAATGCTATACTTTTTTATTCTACTTTTTGATATTGATATGATTATAGACCAAAATAATTATTAGGTCTAGCAAAGAAGGATTTTATCTTACAAAGCTAGGGCAAGAAAGGATGGGCCACCAATCTCTATCTGTCTCTGTGTTGGTTTTTCAGTCCAGGGTTGAAGGTAAGTTATAATCACCTCATTAAATTGTGATGAAATGTTTTATTATTTTTGGAAAGATATTTCATTACTTTATACCGCTACAGTTGCATCTTGTCGTCCTGGTATTAAAAAAAATATTGTGAAGGTATTAAAAAAGGTATTAAATTCAACTTAAGAATTTCTGTATATACCCTGTAGAGGCCACTGAAAATCTATCTTAGCTAATGCTGTAAACTATATGGGGAGCCCTTAATTACACATTGCTGTATTCTTAAAGGTTAAAATTAACAGCAGAGCTCAAACTATGTGTTATTTATTTTTAGATATAATAATCAACACTCAAATAAAAATAATTTAAAAAAGTACTATAAATTGCACATACAGTGGGGCAAAAAAAGTATTTAGTCAGCCACCAATTGTGCAAGTTCTCCCACTTAAAAAGATGAGAGAGGCCTGTAATTTTCATCATAGGTAATCACATTGTCTGATTTTTAAAGAATTTATTTGCAAATTATGGTGGAAAATAAGTATTTGGTCAATAACAAAAGTTCATCTCAATACTTTGTACCCTTTGTACCTATATTGTACCCTCAATATATATACCCTTTGTTGGCAATGACAGAGGTCAAACGTTTTCTGTAAGTCTTCACAAGGTTTTCACACACTGTTGCTGGTATTTTGGCCCATTCCTCCATGCAGATCTCCTCTAGAGCAGTGATATCGCTGGGCAACATGGACTTTCACTCCCTCCAAAGATTTTCTATAGGGTTGAGATCTGGAGACTGGCTAGGCCACTCCAGGACCTTGAAATGCTTCTTACGAAGCCACTCCTTCGTTGCCCGGGCGGTGTGTTTGGGATCATTGTCATGCTGAAAGACCCAGCCACGTTTCATCTTCAGTGCCCTTGCTGATGGTAGGAGGTTTTCACTCAAAATCTCACGATACATGGCCCCATTCATTCTTTCCTTTACACGGATCAGTCGTCCTGGTCCCTTTGCAGAAAAACAGCCCCAAAGCATGATGTTTCCACCCCCATGCTTCACAGTAGGTATGGTGTTCTTTCTCCTCCAAACACGACGAGTTGAGTTTTTACCAAAAAGTTCTATTTTGGTTTCATCTGACCATATGACATTCTCCCAATCCTCTTCTGGATCATCCAAATGCCCTCTAGCAAACTTCAGATGGGCCTGGACATGTACTGGCTTAAGCAGGGGGACACGTCTGGCACTGCAGGATTTGAGTCCCTGGCGGCGTAGTGTGTTACTGATGGTAGCCTTTGTTACTTTGGTCTAGTGTTGTCAAAAATATCGATATTTCGATAAATATCGATACTGAAATATCTGAACGGTACCAATACTAATTTCCCGAAGTATCGATACTAGCCGAGCTGTCACTTTCACTTCTCTCCAACGGCACGTTGACAAACACCACACGCGCACTCGTCTCATTCGCTCTGGTTAAATAGCAAAAGTGAAGTGAATGGGGCCGGTCACACCTGATGCGTTTTTTGCAGTGATAACCTATTTTCAATTGGTTTCCAGCGAGCGTTCTGCGCGCTGTTTATGCGCCTCGCGGGCCTTCCTTTTTAGTGATGAAAGCTAGTTACTTGAACGCCCGGAGAGTGCGATGGAGGATAAACTCGCAGGTTACCAGGAGTTTAACGATTTCACGAACCGTAACTACCACAATGTTAACAGAAAGTAAATAAAATGCTGATTTGACGTTTACTTGACTGACAGGACAGCTGTTTCAGTGGTTGCCTAGCAACATAAATGCAGCGCACTGCCCGTTCTGTGTGCCTCACGTTAGGTGTGATCGGGGCCTAATATAGCAAAGCACCTGAAAGACCAACACCCAAATCTATATAAATAATTTCGAGAGGTTGGTAACTCTTCTCATTTTAACATTTCTGAAACTAGGGCTGTAATCAACCAAAGAAAATCTTGGTCGACTGAAGTCTTGAAATTTTCTACTAAAAATCGACTAAAAATGACGTTAGGGGGAAAAAAAACGTTAAATTAATTAGCTGCGCAATGTGCGCAGTACTTGGTAGCCTTGTTGTCCGCCTAAATGAATTATAAATAAACATAAAAAACTAGTAGGTTATTTGCAGTATATTAAATCGTTTTTGACCTTATTATTTTGCACTGAAATGAGTCTGACACACGAGCCTGTCGACTCTGACAGCGTTGCATCACGTGCACCTGCGCAATATCAGAGCCTATGATTTACGAAAATAGTGATATCATCACAAGCACTTTTGAGGAATATGCAACATAATTTAGACAATTGTTTTTGTATTATAATAACTGACAGACACTAACGTTATCATTTCAGCCGCTCTGTGCAGCTCAGCTTCGCGGCTGAGACACGAATAGACTATTAACTTTTTTTTAAATGCTGCCACACTGCCGATGTCTTTGTTGACATGGTAGAAGAGGACTGACTATGAATTAAACGCTCTCACAATTAAATAATATTCAGCAAACCTTCTAGTAGCCTACTTTCTTCAATCTGTCTCTCTTCTCCAGTGGGTTGGGCTAATCCAAAAGAAGTGAAAACAAGGGGCTGTTCTGAAGACAGACTGTTACCTGGGAAACAGGGGTGCTCTGAAAACACCCCCATTAGCAAATAGTGCTTTCCACCTGATGAAATGAACGCGTCAACGTGGCAAAACTGATGAAATGAACGCGGCAAAAAAATCGACCAATCAGAATTTTGGTCGAGCCAGAACATATCGACCAAATAATCAACTAATCGACTAGAAGATTACAGCCCTTTCTGAAACATTAATCAAGATGGCCTAGTATTGTTGATATGAGTGCGTGTTGTCTCGTTTTTTCACCGTAATTTAAAGTTAATATAATCTGACTGAGGAATCTTAGACAAGTAAATATTTTAACTGTGGTCAAATGTAAATTAATTTGTGCTTATTTAACTTTATTCAAAAAACATTTAATTCTGCAATTTGCCTTCATTAGCGATTATCATCAATTTGATTACACAGATACTAATTAAACTAAACTGAGCTAGACAATGACATCTCTGAATTCCCCCTTAATATTGTGGCAGTTTTTTTCTCCGTGGAATCGAAAATGGTATCGAATATCGATATTTTTTAAGGTATTGTATCGAAGTTAGAAATTCTAGTATCGTGACAACACTACTTTGGTTCCAGCTCTCTGCAGGTCATTCACTAGGTCCCCCCGTGTGGTTCTGGGATTTTTGCTCACCGTTCTTGTGATCATTTTGACCCCACGGGGTGAGATCTTGCGTGGAGCCCCAGATCGAGGGAGATTATCAGTGGTCTTGTATGTCTTCCATTTTCAAATAATTGCTCCCACAGTTGATTTCTTCACACCAAGCTGCTTACCTATTGCAGATTCAGTCTTCCCAGCCTGGTGCAGGTCTACAATTTTGTTTCTGGTGTCCTTTGACAGCTCTTTGGTCTTGGCCATAGTGGAGTTTGGAGTGTGACTGTTTGATAAGGATGGCTGAAGCGAAACAGTCGTTCCGAAGCTTTGCGAGATCCCGAAGCGCAGATGTGTCGAAACACTGATCCGAAGCGTGATTCGAAACACCCATGTCACGTGACTATGACCAAACGAAGCCTCGAAGTGTTTCACTAAGTGTTTCATCAGGTGTGGTCCGCCGAATCAGCGTTTGATTGGAACGGTCGGGAACAGACCACACAATCGCACATCTGTATAAAAGTGAAATAAACGCATTTTGACCTCGTGGGTTTTTGTGAGAGGATTTTTTCAAAGGCTGGAGAAATTATCTGTAAAAAAAGAAGTAGGCTAAGTCCTTCCACAGCAGATAAATTAATATTTTTGAATAAAAATATCTAAAAAAGTGAGACATTGTGGCTTGATTTCTTTTATTAATATTCATTTTTCATGACCAAAATAACATTATGCACAGTGAGGAGCCTATATGTTACAAGCTTCACATATTAGAACATTATAATAATAAAAAAACAACACATTTTTTTAATGGCTCGTCAAGGTTGTTTCAGATCAACACCTGCAAGTGACCACTAGGTGTCACCGTTGAGACGGGTGTCGGATTGATTCGAAGCCTCGAAACAATATGGCACATTTGGTTCAACTGTTTCATTGGTTCACGAGGCCTCGATTTTGCCATCACTACTGTTTGAGGTTGTGGACAGGTGTCTTTTATACTGATAACGAGTTCAAACAGGTGCCATTAATACAGGTAACGAGTGGAGGGCAGAGGAGCCTCTTAAAGAAGAAGTTACAGGTCTGTGAGAGCCAGAAATCTTGCTTGTTTGTAGGTGACCAAATACTTATTTTACAGAGGAATTTACCAATTAATTCATTAAAAATCCTACAATGTGATTTTCTGGATTTTTTTTCTCTCACTTTGTCTCTCATAGTTGAAGTGTACCTATGATGAAAATTACAGGCCTCTCTCATCTTTTTAAGTGGGAGAACTTGCACAATTGGTGGCTGACTAAATACTTTTTTGCCCCACTGTATGGCAGGTTTTGCTTGCTAAATCTACTTCTAAAGTACATTTTCTAGTCCAAGACATTTTTGAAATGGAATCATTTACTCAGTGGCTGTTGTTTTCATGACAAATTTATTTAAACATACAATAAATAATCAAAAAATTACTAACAGGTTAAGTAAATATAATGAAAAGACTAATATAGTGCAACTTGTATAACAGTTGTTTGAACACAACTCAATACTTTCTGCTATTACATCTGGGTTTTATATATATATTTTTCACTTCATCATTTATCATTTATTGATTTACTGAGCACTTTTTTTACTTTAATTTCAGGCCCGATGGATGAAAATGAAGAAGTGAATGAAGTGGAGAAACATCAAAGAAGATCTCAGAAATCTTTCACTTGCACTCAGTGTGGAAAGAGTTTCACACGCAAACAGAATCTCAATGTTCACATGAGGATCCACACTGGAGAGAAACCGTTCACATGTGATCAGTGTGGGAAGAGTTTTACACAACAAGGAACCCTTCAGGAACACATGAACATCCACACTGGAGAGAAACTGCACGAATGTGATCAATGTGGCAAAACATTTTTGTGGGCTTCAAACCTGAAGAGCCACATGACAGTTCATTCACAGGAGAAACCACATTCATGTTCTTTGTGTGGAAAGAGTTTTTCACATCTGCAGAGTTTAAAAGCACATCAGAAAATACACACTGGTGTAAGAAATCATATGTGCTTTGAGTGTGAGAAGACTTTTATCACAGCTGAAGATTTGAAACGGCACCAGAGAATTCACACTGGAGAGAAACCTTACAAGTGTTCACACTGCGACAAGAGATTCAGTCGGTCAGGATCCCTGAAAACACACGAGAGGATCCACACTGGAGAGAAACCTTACAAGTGTTCACACTGCGACAAGACATTCAATCATTCAGGACATCTGAAAAAACATGAGAGGATCCACACTGGAGAGAAACCTTACAAGTGTTCACACTGCGACAAGAGATTCAATCGGTCAGAATCCCTGAAAAGACACGAGAGGATCCACACTGGAGAGAAACCGTATCACTGCACTGCATGTGGGAAGAGCTTCACTCATTCATCTAATCTACACAGTCATACAAAAACTCACATTAAGTAGCTTATCTTCAGTTCCAGCACTTTCAAGTGTGATGCCACCTCTCTTTCCTATTAGTTTGTCTAAACCAGCCTCAACCACGGCTGTAGCCAGTTATGAAGTCACCGAGCTCCAGACTTCAGTATATTTCTGAGGTGTATATAATAAAGGTTGTGAAATAATTCTCTAATATAGTATTAACTCTACTTTAGTGCTGCAAGGATATTGCACAGCTCCAAGATCTTCTCGTCTGAGCTCTGCGGTCTGTCGCCGCTCATCAACATCAGAATATTGAGATGACCAATCAAATTAAAGTAGACAGGCTTTATGTTCACAGAAGCTGCTGAGCGCATGTTCTAGTGCTTCAGTTAACGGTCATGAAGTGTGAGATCAAATATAGCTAAACTAAACATTTCATATTTGACAGCTATTTTAGGATAGAAATGTTAAACATCAGACAAAAATAATCAGGAAAACTGATGTATATGAATATCAGTTGAGCCTATGTTTACTTTCTTCATTGACACAGACAAAAATCAAAAGAATATCAGAGAAAGCTCAGCTTTAGGAGGGGAAAAGACAGACCATAGTAGAGAGACTGAGAGAAAAAGAAAGAGTGATGGAGATTTTAGCCTTCATATGTCTGGAAATGCACATATGTATTTTCTTGAGGGAGCATGACTCCGAACCCCCTGAACTACCTCATATCTGGGACACTGGCCATTCTAGAACTCTACAACCCTGGCCACAGCCATCGACAGTATAAAAGAAACATTGTCAACATTTGATACATTAAATAGTTTATATTTAACTGTGAGATTCACATCACCTCAAAGATAAAGTTCCTTCCCAAAGAGCAATATTGCATATATAATGTTGCTTAATATAATCTATATGTTTAAAAGTACAAGTGTTTTTTAAAACTTTTTTACTAACTGTTCTTGCTCGGGAAGCTGAAGAAGAGGCTGATTGAGATGCTTTTGTCACGGAACGCACGAAAGCGCCTCCTCCTGGTTTCACTAGGTCCCTCTCTCCTGCATACTAGAACTGCATTTCCCTCATCACCTCATTAGGATTTCATCAGTTTCACCTGTGCACCCTCAGCTCCCCTTTATCTGGACTGTTCTGTTCTGTTCTCATTTGTGAAGTCTTGTTTTACCAAACCTCTGTCTCAGTTTGTATCTCTTGCTTCTCAGTGTTTTTGACTTGATCTCGTGTATTTGAACTTGGACTCTGAACTCGTTTGTGAACCTTTGCTGCCTGCCTCTGACCCCTGCTTGTTTGACTACGATTCTGGATGGCCCTTTGCAGGGGTGTGAAGTAACGAATTACAAATACTCACGTTACTGTAATTAAGTAGTTTTTTTCAGAAATTGTACTTTTTTGAGTAGTTTCAAAATGGTGTAATTTTACTTTTACTTGAGTATATTTGAAGTGATGTATCGGTACTTTTACTCCGCTATTTTCCTTCTGTTTGTGGTTGTTACTCATTACATGCTTGTTTTAATTTTATTTTTATCCATCAACGTGATTGGATCGAGTTATCAGTCTCGTGACTGTCATCAAATCAAATTAAGCATAGAAAACTTTAACCGCCTATTCCTGCTGTTACTCGTGTTACTCGTGGCTGCTGTGGAAGTGCACTCTTCAAGCATCAATTCAATCCAGATATCAGCGTCTTCCTCTAATATGCTAGGTACATTTCATATTTCTGCTTAATATGCTATTTATATAGGCTGGGCTATCTACAGGGCCTAACATTTGGTGTGAGGTTGGAGGTATTGAGTGACGAGTTCATAATGCGGTGAATTCCCGCTCCCATTTACTTCACAATCACATTATAGAAAGACGCGCGTCACGATCTGTGCACTGCCGCGTCTCGCGCTCGCCATGCCGCCAGATTCAGTATCAGTGAACCATCACCTGAACCATGGCGCTAACCTGAACTGTGTTTCTGTCAGTGCGTGACTACAGCTCGTTAATAAACAACGTTTTTTGATTGATCCATTTCATACAATCAGTCTTCATTTGGCAAGTGCACTTGCGCAAAAACATTTTTCATGTTCATCTTGTTTTTGTGTGGATGCTGCTGATAAAACAGCTTCACCGAGACTACAAAGAGACATGCATGTGTGTGTGTTTGTTTGTTTATTTTGTAAAAGTTTCCCGGATATAACTTCCTATTTAATGCACAATTTTCCTTAAAATTATATTATCAGCATTACGATGTTGGTAAATGTAGCCGTGTAAAATGTAAGGGATGATGCCACCCTTCTAGATCAATGTGCATTTACGTTTAAGTTGTAACATATTTAATGTCATGGAATTACAGTGTAATTAGTGTTAGCATACTATCTTAGCCTTTTTCAGTGCATTAGGTGAGGTAATCTGATAATATTAGTGATTCTCATTTATCAAAACACTAAAATTGGTAGCCTACCGTTTTGGAGAGAAACTGGCTATTTTTTAATCTCTCTATTTAACATCTCATGGTGTGTGATGCTGAGCTATGATATGAGTTTCTAAAGGTTTTTGAATTCTTTGCACAGTTATAAATATTGATATTTTATGTGCAACAATAACATGCTCAGTGGCCTTTCACCTAATTTTAATTTTTTTTAAAAAATTTCTGTCTTATTTGTTTCCAGTTTTACTTTCTTTTTGTATTTGCTGCATCAAATATTAAACTTTTATTGTCCATTTTTATTGTCTGCTCCTCTTTCTTGCATCAAGAATAAATAATTAGTTAATTCTAATGTTTTCCTGTTATTAGTTTGATTGCTTCTATTGCTCTCCTCATTTGTAAGTCGTTTTAGATAAAAGCGTCTGCTAAATGATAAAATATAACTGTATTGTATTTAACAGATTTTATAAGGAAGCAGATTGATGGAGGTAAAATGTGTGCAATGGTACTCTTGGATCTCCAAAAAGCTTTTGACAGTGAATCATTCAATACTGTAAGATAAATTAAGTGTCATGTTTTTCAAGTATACTGATAGCCTGGTTGAACTTTTATAAAACTGGGAGAATTCAAAGTGTAGAAATTCATGGGTTTCTCTCTGAATAAACGATTATTAATAATGGAGTTCCCCAGGGAAGTGTCTTAGGCCCCCTTTTACTCCTCCTATACATAAATGATATGCAAGCAGTTTGTGATTGTAATTTGTTCTCTGCTTTACTGGTTTCAGACAAGGATGTCAGTAAAATACAAGTTATATGAGGAGTTATATAAAGTAAGAGACTGGCTCTCTGAAAATAAACTCTTATTGCATTTAGGTTAAAAATGGGATCCATGTTATTTGAGTCTAAAAGTAAACTGAACAAGGTTCCTAACCTGTGTGTCAAGGTAGGGGATTGTGTAATATCAAACAGAAATAGTGTTAATTATCTTGGCTGTGTCCTTGACAATGATTTAAGTGGTGCAAGTATGGCTATGAAAACTTTAGGTAAGGTTAATTTTAGAACAAAACTTCATGCTAGATATGTTAGTTTTCTGGGTAAACAAAATTTAAAACTACTTGCATCATGTTTAGTGCAATGTCATTTTGAGTAAGCATGCATTTCTTGGATGTCTGATCTGTTTTGTGTATGGTTGGATAAGTTACAGAAATCTCTAAATAAATTGATACGATTTTGGGTTTGAGTAGTTTTTCACATGTTGATGATCCCATTTTAGACATCTAAATAGAAATAGAAAGAACAGCATTTATTACAAATAGAATCTTTTGTAATATTAGAAATGTCTTTACTGTAACTTTTGATCAATTTAATTCATCCTTGATGAATAAAAGTATTGATTTATTTTATTTCTTTCCCAACAACAACGACCGCAGTATGCAGGTGCGGGAAAACCTGCAAAAACAGCCTAAAGATCCACCAAGCCAGGATGAAGTGTTTGGAGAACGAACATGTGTCACAGCGCACAGATGCTACATCTGATGAGAGGCAGGAGGAGCCGAGCCAGGAAGCACCCCATAGCGCTCAGAGCCTCCGTGTGCCACTCACCGTCCCCCCAAGTCTTCTGCCCCAGGCAAAGGCGCGAATCAATTGGCCACAGGCCTGTAAGACGGCAGTCTGGAGGCAGTTCGACGAGGACGTCGACAAGGTGCTTGAAGCAACAGAGAAGGGAGATGTGGATGGAAGGCTGCAGGCAATGACGACCATCATCTCCAGCCTAGCTCAGGAGAGGTTTGGTGTCAAGGAGAAGCGATCAACTCCAACCACCTACTCCATGAACCACAGGGCAGCGAAGATCCACAAAATCCGGCAGGAGTTGAAGTCCCTCAAGAAGCAGCACAAGGAAGCCAGTGAGGAGCAACGCTTCCCTCTGGAGGAGTTGAGAGCTGTCTTGAGGAAAAGGCTGATGACCTTGCGCAGAGCAGAATGGCACTGAAGGCGTCGAAAGGAGAGATCCAGAAAGAGAGCTTTGTTCATTGCCAACCCCTTTGGCTTCACTAAACAGCTCCTGGGACAGAAGCGTGACGGAAAGTTGCTCTGTTCAAAAGAGGAAATTGACCAGCATCTGCACAGCACTTACAGTGACCCTCTCCGGGAGGAAGACTTGGGCCAGTGCAACATCCATGTAGATCCACCTCCCCCACCAAGGAGTTTGACAGCAGGGAGCCACTGTTGAAAGAAGTCCAGGAGGTTGTGTGTAAGGCACAATCTAGCTCTGCCCCTGGACCAAGTGGAATCCCATACAAGGTCTACAAGAACTGCCCCTTGCTACTCAGGCGACTCTGGAAGATCATTTGAGTCATTTGGAGAAGAGGAAAGGTGGCACAGCAGTGGAGATTTGCTGAGGGAGTCTGGATCCCCAAGGAGAAAGATTCCAAGAAGATCAATCAGTTCAGAATAATCTCATTGCTGAGCGTGGAAGGCAAGATCTTCTTCAGTATAGTAGCAAGGCGTCTGACCAACTTCCTCTTAACTAACAGCTACATAGACACATCTGTGCAAAAGGGAGGAATTGCTGGAGTCCCAGGTTGCTTAGAACACACAGGAGTGGTGACTCAGCTCATCCGGGAAGCTTGTGAACACAAGGGAGACCTCACGGTACTGTGGTTAGACCTAGCCAATGCATATGGCTCTATCCCCCACAAGCTGGTCCAGACCACCATGACCAAGCACCATGTGCCACATCATATTGCAGATCTGATCTTGGATTATTACAACCATTTCAGGATGCGAGTCTCTGCAGGATTTGTGACATCAGATTGGCACAAACTGGAGGTGGGAATAATCACAGGCTGCACCATCTCTGTAATCCTATTTGTGATGGCTATGAATATGATTGTCAAATCGGCAGAGCCTGAGTGTCGTGGGCCCCAAAGCAGAGGAGGGGTCCGCCAACCGCCAATCAGAGCATTTATGGATGACCTGACAGTCACCACAGAGTCAGTGCCAGGAGGCAGGTGGATACTCCAAGGGCTGGAAAAGCTCATCCGGTGGGCTCGGATGGAGTTCAAACCAGCCAAGTCCCGTTCGCTAGTGCTGAAGAAGGGCAAGGTCACGGACAGGTTCCATTTCAGCATCAAAGGGGCAAAGATACCATCACTGTCAGAACAGCCGGTGAAAAGCTTGGGCCTCAGAGACTCCGCATCAGTCCAGTCAACCTGCCAGGAGCTGGACAGCTGGTTAAGAGCAACAGACCGTTCTGGCCTCCCCGGCAAGTTTAAAGCGTGGATTTACCAACATGGTATCCTGCCAAGAATACTCTGGCCGCTACTTGTGTATGAGGTTCCCATTTCCACGATGGGGACCTTGGAAAGAAAGGTCAGGAGATGGTTAGGGTTGCCCAGAAGTCTCAGCAACATCGCCCTCTATGGAAACACCACAATGCTCCGGTTGCCTCTGAAATCTCTGGAAGAGGAGTTTAAAGTGACTTGGGCACGTGAGGTGCTGATGTATAGAGACTCCAACGATCCAAAGGTGGCCCAGGCTGGAGTGCTGGTGAAGACAGGGAGAAAGTGGAGTGCCCAAGCCGCTGTGCTGGATACACAAGCTCGACTGCGGCACAAAGAGCTTGTGGAAGTGGTGGCCCGAGGCAGAGCAGGCTTGGGGATGTTCCCAACACCTACTCGACATAAAGTTGAAGGGGAAGGAGAAACGCAGCCGGATACAGGAAGAGGTCAGAGCTGCTGTGGAGGAAGGAAGGACGAGCAGAGCAGCTGGAATGGGGCAACAGGGGGCCTGGACCAGGTGGGAGCAGGCCATGGACCGCAAGGTCACTTGGACGGAGCTCTGGCAAAGCGAGCCGCACCGCATAACCTTCCTGATTCGGGCAGTGTACAACGTCCTGCCTAGCCCAGCAAACCTCTGTACATGGGGAAAAGCAGACACACCAACTTGCCAACTGTGCCCAGCTCGTGGAACGCTGGAGCACATTCTGAGCTCCTGCCCAACAGCGCTCGGCCAGGGTCGTTACACTTGGTGTCACAACCAGGTGCTGAAATCTATTGCAGACACCATCAGCAAAGAGATCAGCAAAGGCGGCCGAGGGAGCAACACCACTCGCTCAATCGCATTTGTTAGGGCAGGAGAACAGCCACAAGCAGGGAGGAAGGCACCAGCAGGGATCCTGGCATCAGCCAAGGACTGGAAACTCTCTGTGGATTTGGAGAAGCCCTCCACAAAGCCTTTACTGCGCTGGACATTGCAGGAACATCAAGGAGCAGGGCCATCAAGAACACCACCGACGTAGCCGAGAAAGCCTCGAGATGGCTCTGGATCCGTAGAGGAGCACCATGGGGGCAAGCGAGTGCTACCTGAACACAAGTCGCAGTCTGATCAGCCATGGCTGGGTCGCCTGGGCGAGGGTGTCTGATGTTGAAAGACCCGAAACACCCGAGGACCCCAGGTTACATCACTGATGATGTGTTCAGGTGCATCAGAAGATGTGTTTCAAGAATTTCCCCAGCCAAAAATTAAATAAGATTTCTTACTGACCACAAACTTTTGAACGGTAGTGATTAATATTACAAAAGATTTCTATTTCTGTTCTTTTGAACTTTCTATTAATCAAAAAAGAAAAAGAAAATTGAGCATCAAATCATCATATTAGAATGATTTCTTGAAGGATCATGTGACACTGAAGACTGGAGTAATGATGCTAAAATTCAGCTTTGGTCACAGGAACAAATAAGACTTTACTATAAATTCACATAGATTTATATATATATATATATATATATATATATATATATAATTGTAATAAAATTTCACAATATTGCTGTTTTTTAAATGCAGCCTTGGTGAGCAGAATATACTTTTAAAAAACATGCCTGATAAAAGTTGCTACTGGGAATGGCATCAAATACTACTGCAAACTCTTTAGTAGTTACAGCGATCTTATAATGATTAAGGAATTCACAGTAAAGAGATGTTCATTATTCTTAAATAACTGTCTGACTAAAATTATACTGTTATTTTACCAGTTTCTGTAAAATAAAGATTTATTTTTAAACGAGATATATTTTTTGTTCCAAATCACAGAGTTGTGTGGAGAAAAGTTATGTTTAAAAATTTGTTTTTGAAAATCTATCATTTATTTCGTCTCGCGGTGATGACGTCACCACTCTCACCATCGCGCGTCTCCTAAGTCTTTTGAGGTAAACAGTTCACACGTTAAATCACGTAACTACTATACAGTTTACACGGTTTACTCAACATATTACGGGGTCTATTCAGAAAGGCTTTAATCATGTGTCTGTTTCTTTTCCCATAACGGTTTCCCAAAACGGTAAGATGTTCATATCGACAAATTACAAAGGTTGATAATGTCATCAACGGCTGTCTTTATATTTCCATTTATATTACTAATTCATTGTTATATATTTTCTGTATCATTCTTGTATTCTCTATATTCTTGTTGAATGAGTATTGATAGTCTATGTCTCATCGCTATTATCAGAGCAGCTGAAAAGCCTCTTTATTTCATGTCAATAGATCCTGTTTTCTCCTCATTCATTATGCTGATGTCTTCAGATCTGTAAATTGCCACATTAAGCTCATTTTATTGTCAACAAATTTGAGCAAACGACACGATCAGCTATTGTGACATCTACAAGATATAGGTAAGTTTTATAATGGCTTTTATTTCAATAATCTGTGATGAACCATGTTTCATATGCAACACAATAAAGAACAACAAAAAAAGAGTTGAGTTAACTGTATTTGTGCGCCATTTGTTTCTTGCAAATCTGTAAATATATTTTTATGTTTTAATCTTTTTTTTTATTCTTAATTTTTTTATAATGTGATCATAAATACTTAAAGTGGGTGGACTATTTTTTTAAACTCAGTAAGTGATTTCTTCTTGATTTTGTCAGATCTGCTCCTCCTCCTTCAGTGAAGCCCCTCCTCCTTCAGTGAAGCTCCTCCCACTGCAATTCACCAATAAATGCTGGAATATTCCCATCAGCTACAAGTGAAGACGAGCATCAAACCATCAGGAAGAGCTGAAATCTGCAAAGACAGAGTTTATTGAAGGACAGTGAGAACATGATAGATCCAGAACACTGCAGAATGAAACACACTGAAGAACAAAGAGGTTGGTGTTTATTCCTGATTCTTCATTAGTGAGGCTGAAGAACATTAAGGTTATAAAGCAGTTCATCAGATTTAGCTCTGTTATAGTAGGAAAAATCTAGTTGTGAATTATAATTAAAGCAGCAAATAATATGAACCGGGTGCAAACATTTTTTTAACAAGGATGTTTGTTATCTGTAAGTCAATATAAGTATTATCTGAGCATTTATTTTTCTGTTTATTTTACATCTGGTTCACAATTACTGCAACCATTTTACCAAAATTATGGATATGTCTTAATACAGTTTTTGCGAATTCCAAAATATTGTTATTATCTTGCTAAAACACCAACATTTAAAAACAATGATCAAATAAATAGACTTTGCTACACGTGGTGTAGTTTGTATAAAAACGGAATGTTAAAATTATAGCATTATTGCGTATTTTTTAAATGTTAATATTTTAGGTAGTTGCATAATTTATCAAATATTTAATAGTTCTCACTACAAAAATGTGATTTACTCAGAGCCCCTAAAGGGACATGATGATGGAAAAACTATATTTCATTGTTTTTGCGTTCTTTAGGGTTGCAAATGAACAAAGACGTTTGCTTTCCTGCTCCAACCCCCTCTTTCTTACCACAAGGGCCATTAGTGATCCGTAAAGAAGTGCTGATAGTGATAAAGGTCTGTCGGCCAAGATGTGTGTGTACATCTGAGGTTTGCTAAATGTCACACCTTCAGTACGATGTGGGAAAGCTGTAATCTGCTGATTGGTCAGTTTAAATGTCTCACATTTGGTTTCAATCACATGTTCAAAAGGATTAAAGAAGATTGTGAGGCTTCGTCTACAGCTGGTGTTAAAGGGGTCATATAATGCCATTTTTGTACAAGCTAATATGATTCTTTAGGGTCTAAATTAAAAGTTTGTAATATACTTTAAAGGGTCATGACACCCTAAACCAAAATTTCTGAGATTTTAACAGAGGTATGTGTGTTGAACACCATTGAAGACAAAGTTAGCATCTGTTAGATTTAATAGTAGGGGGAAAATGGTTAAATTTTAGTTTTTTTCCGCTATTTTCGTCTTCCGGGTTTAAAATCTTCATCGTGTCCACGTCACAGACTATGACGTGGCAGAGCACTATAGTACTCTGATGACTCATCGGTGTCTCATAATTATTAATGAGACTGAGTTTTTTATCCAATGAGAAGACACTTTCTATTAATTATTCATGACACCACGTGGATATTTCCAATGACAGACATGTCAAACTATGATATCGCCTATCGCGTAGTAGATGAGAGAGGTAATGATGGGACGTGCGTTTGTTTTCGTGGTGCAAAAGTTTCAGTGCATCTTTCCCCGCGATGCTGCCAGGGCTAGACTCTGACTGCGGGCGGCTGGTTGGCCATCAACCACGGACACATCTAAACTGTGTAGCAACCGTACAACTGGAGAATGGTGGACTTCGGCCTTGTACACCAATGCAGGTTTCGTCTTGCGAGTGATTCGGTCCCGAGGACTTTTCTATCGTTTCAGAGGTGTGTGTGTGTGTGTGTGTGTCTAAAATGTAACCCTGACCATTTTACTTGCCTTTTGTTAAATAATCACTCGTTATTAAAATTTAGATGTCGATAATACCTCAAAATTGTATGGAACGTATGCTTAATTTGTGCAAATTTCTATGTCACTGTCCATCTTTTTTATGTTAGTTTAGGGGGCGCGTAGATGGCTATGTACGGAACTTTTTTTTTTTATAGCGAATTTCAAATATATGCATTTATAGTGTGTATATAAACAAATATATATATATATATATATATATATATATATTTTATAATGACATAATTATACATATACATGTGCATTTATATGTTTTAAATACAATTATAAGGTGTCAGTGTATTTCATTAGACTATAACTTTGCCAGCTATAAAAAAAATCTAGCATTTCCTCACGTTTTACCACTGATTTTTAGTGACAGTCGATATGCATGCATGGGCCACTGGCGATGACAGTCCCCCCTCTCCCCTGCCGTGCCATACCACACCCACTCCCCTCCTTTCTTCTCACAGCCACCACGCCCAATTAAGTTGCATTTTTCAAAAAGATTGTGAGCTAGACTTGAGCTGAAAGAGGGGGGTGTCGTGACCCTTTAATTAAAAATTCTCATTAGTATTGTAAGAAAACACTCATTTTACCTGGTCAAAAACAGCTCTGTTTTCAGCACGCCGTTTCAGTGCATGTGTCTTTAAATGATAATGGGCTTTGCTCACCCCGCCCCTCTGTTCTGTGCGTACACCGTAACACAATAACACAATAACCATAATGCGTCGTTCATTATAAACGTGGGATTATGAATTATATTGAGAACGTCGTACATAGAAAGCATGCCATAATGTACCTGAGTGTAAACAGCCGCATTCATCGTGAAGCGTGCTAGCGATTTGCAAAGATTAATATAAAGATTAATATAAAGCTTAATAAAACTTTACACTCACTTGTTCTTCTGGAGGTGCAGCAGGAACACGAATAGTTGGTACAGATCCTTTTTTTAGGAGCAGCTTCTTAGCAAAACCAGGTTTATACTGACCCTCGTTTGTAAAGCAGTCTGGTTTGTGAAATGATTCGCGCAAACATGAAAGCATGGACATTGATCGTGGGGAATATTCCCTTCGAAAACAAACTCAGCCACTGCGTCTTCAGCCGTTCGGATTTAGGAACATCAAAATGACTGCTGTGTTCCTTATTACACCCAAGAACAGAACACCACAATCGCTTAGACGCCATTCAGCTCAGTTCTCCAGCTATCAACAATGACCGCCGGTCCGCGCGTGCTATGATTGACAGCTGGCTCACGAGCCAGGGCGGGTCTGTGTTGAAACGCTGCTGTCAATCACAATAGTGGGAGGGGCGTCGATTTTGTGACGTCACAAAATCGAACAGCTTGATTTCAGAGAGGGGGAAACATATAAGAAGATTAAAAAAAAACACTGGATGGATTTGTATCATTTTATGATGGTTGTGTACAGGCACTGCCAACACACATTTCAGTACAATCAACTAAAAGTGCATGTACCATTATATGACCCCTTTAAGATGCATTTTGGTCAATTGGATCACAAGTACACAAGGGCCCAATCCCGTTTACACCTGGTGTTTCAAATCCATCTCTATTGTCCACTTTTGTCCACTTTTGTTCTGTTTCTTTGTGGGGACGGTCTAGGAGCTGGTAAATGTACGGGCTTTCAGTATAATGGATGAAGTAAGCTCATGCAATTTGCATGTGAGCATGACCAGAGACGGACAAAAATAGACGAAGAGTTTTGTTTCTGCTCTTAAAGGTTCTCTAAGCGATGTCGGGAGACGTTACTTCTTGTTGACATTCGAATTGTTGTCAAACAAAACGGAGGCTAGCTAGACCCTCCCTCCTCCTCATCCCGTCTCCTCCCTCCTCCCCTCCCTTCCCTTCCCTTCCCTTCCCTTCCGGCATAAAGGAAAGTCAAAGTAGTCACTACAAACAAAGTTAAGTTTTACTGATACTTCATTCAATGTGTAATGTCACCAAGTTAGATAAATGCTTTTATATATTGCAGAACAGAATGCAGAAAAAGAGAAACATTATCTTAAAATTGTTTCGCCACCTGCTCCCATACAAGGACGCAATGATAGCAAGATAACGTTCCCAGTGAGCATAAACAACGGCGGCGTCGTAAACAAATTTAGTAAATGTTGTCAATAGCCTATATGAACATTCAAATTCATAACAAACCGTGGGTGAAAACAATCGTTAACTTACACAAATTGTCGCCCTACTGTGAATTTGCTTGATCATTTACAATAGAGATTGATCGCTGCTAGAAACATACATGTTGTATTCACCAAAGTTAACGCTGACTGCATAGTTCTAGCTCATTACATCCTTGTGTTGGTTTGGCGAACATGAACGTCAGTTTAGAAAGAAAAGTGGATTTACCTGTTCTGCAAAAACAGAGCAAATGAATGTCGGATAGTAGCTAATCCCTTCTGCCGGCGGAGTTCTCGCCACCTTTCAAAGGTTTTTCCGATGTAAATTCGGGACTTTGCGCGTTCCTTATCCTTGTCCCTCTTCTTTGCAAGTTGTTCTGTTCATCGGAACGTCGTCTCTTTGGTCGTGTGTCGGCCATAATTCAAACTTCCCTCTTCATGCTTCTCTCTCCTCCACATCCACCTCATGTGTACGCGCACTAACCCCACAAACGCGCAAACTCCACCCTCCAACACTTCTTGTCGGTGATTGGCTGGGGCACTGTTTGCTGTGTTTTATGGTACAGGTTTTCACAGTTTGTTTTTGTTAAAAACAATTTAGCTTTGTTTAGCTAAATGGGCCTATTTACTCACTTCAACTTATTCTGTGTAACTGTGTTTGTTACTTAGCTCATTGGGTCCCTTAAACTTTAAAATAAAAATCACATAAACAATTATGAATTAGGATTTTAGAATTTACCTTCTGTTACTAGAGTAATTGTTTTACCAAAAATAAATAAATCTCAATGTATATTTATATCCCTTTTTTTTTACCTCAAATGATAATAAATTGAAAGCACCAAAGTATACTGTTAGTTAAATAACAATTTACTGGGAAAAAAATGTAAAAGGATCAAGTTTCAGGATTTGTTCAAAATGTAAAATAAAATAACAATTATGTAAATAAGCAATAGGAATTTCATCAATTCACACAGATGTATCAAAAAAATAAATCAAATACACATTTGACATTCACTTTTTTTGTAAATAGTTATTTGTTCCCCTCTTTTTAGGTATACTTTAAATTTGAGTCCCCAAACTCTCACTCAAATTCAAAATACTCTTTAACCAAATACTAAGCCGGCAATATGAGCTCACACTTAACCTTATTCAATCTGTAAGTCTTTCGTTGTCACGTTGCAGGCCTGTTTGATGCTGGGGTACGTTGTGGTCAACGAACAAACAAAAGACCGCTTCACTCTACACTGAGCAACAAACAAAAAAATACCTTAATATCCCCAATAGGGCTGGGCGATATGGACCAAAAGTCATATCTCGATATATTTAGGCTAAATATCGATATACAATATATATCCCAATATTTTTTCCGCAAAGTGAGAGCAAATGTTCAGTCAAAGTCAAAGCCAAATATGACATGTCACAAGTAGTTTTATTGAAACTGGCAATTTCAGTGAACATTTGCAAAATCAAATGAATAAATAATAAACAGGTTTCTTCACCTAAGTTAGGGCTGCACGATTATGACAAAAATCACAATTGCCTATTGTTCCCTTCAAATTGTAATTGCGATTTATTAATTATGATTATCAAAGTTTACATTGAATATATATAAACAAATTTTGCGTAAACATGTTATAATTTGCCTATATATATACATATACACACACACACACACATATATATATATATATATATATATATATATATAGGCAAATTATAACACGTTTACACAAAATTTGTTAACACACACAAGTACTTTTCCCCTTTTACTTAACATAAATTGTAAGAATATGACTAACAGTAAAGACTAGTACTAATAAATAAACATTAGGCCTATGCTAAAGCTATTAAATAGCAGTCCCAAACTAGTTTTTGTTAATACAATGTTTGTATGAGCCACTACGGTCATTTAAAAATATAAAAAATAACACAAAGAAAAATGAAGTGGCATTTTGGGGTTAATATGGAAACGACAGTTACCATGGTGAATACACAATATTAACAACAACTGTTAATGAAACATGGAAACTGCTCCTGGTGAATAGAATGTAAATCATACCTGCATTACTTTTATTTCGTGTAATTTACAACGTAACGGCATTGCATGCTCGTAGTTTCTTTTGCACTTTATATACAGTGAGGCGATACAGCGCGCGCCGCCGCATTTGCGCGTGCAATTGAAGAGTGTGCGCTACGAGCACAGTATAACGGCTGAAAGGACAAGAAAGTCCGTTTTTCTGAGGTGAAGAAGCCTGAGCCCTTACTGACCTGTTGATACCTGTTTCTGAACAGGTATCAACAGGTATCTTTCATCAGGGAACAGCAGTAGCAAGTTTCCTGTTATTAATGTGCGTTCACACCAAACGCGAATAACGTGTCAAATTCGCGTCTACTGCGTCTAGTTGGATGCTTGAACATTTTGAATCCATTTGCGCGTCCAGAGCGAAATTGACGCGCGTAAAAAGCAAAAGTCGCGCCAGACGCTCTATTCGCGTTTGGTGTGAACACACCATAGAGTGAGGTGAAGTGGTCGAGCACAAGATGCAGCGACAAGCGGGTGCGTTCCCGTGAAACTGTCGCGGTTGTGCGCACACGCCCGCCCGCTGCCGAAGTTGAATTGTCTTGAACTTTTTGTACACGACGCGCAGCACAAATTATTGGAAGAGAGACTGATCCTCGCTGTTTGTGAGTTTCCAGAATCTAAATAGTTATCAGGACATCAACAGGAGGAAATTCACATGGCAGAGCATCCCCGCTAAACTAAACGCAGGCCTATCAGGTAAAGTTATGTATAATTTTAATTCAAGTTAAAAAGGCTGCAGCTGCGCAATGAAGCCGTTGCCATGCGGTTACTATCCATAGAGCGCTTGCCGTTCACTCGCAGAGCGCTGTCTCCCTTTGTTCACCTGAGAGAACTTGCCGAAGCCTCCCTCCACTGCTGGTTTGGGAGGGTTATTTGCTGGCTGACCAACATCCCACCCCTCCTGTGACCCATGGTTTGACTGTATAGGCCTATGTGTATTCAGAGCCGGTGAGCAACGGACTTTCAAAATAATAATTTAAAAAAATTGTCGGCGTTAATTAATAAATGTGTTAACGCGATAATAACGCGTTAACTTGCCCAGCCCTAATAAATATATATATATATATATATATATATATATATATATATATATATAAATATATAAATAACCTTGTTATTACACAGGGTTACATGAGCGTCTACACTACCAAAGCAATCCGGTTGAATGTGTTTTCGACTACCTCTGGAAGTGGTCAAAAGTGGACAAGCTCAAATTGTTTTAGACCCTGTTTACACCAGTGTTTAGCACGTCCACTTGTGATCTAGTTTTTTCTTTTATTGATTTACTGAGCACTTTTTTAACTTTAATTTCAGGCCCGATGGATGAGAATGAAGAACTGAATGAAGTGGAGAAACATCAAAGAAGATCTCAGAAATCTTTCACTTGCACTCAGTGTGGAAAGAGTTTCACATGCAAACAGAGTCTCGATGTTCACATGAGGATCCACACTGGAGAGAAACCGTTCATATGTGATCAGTGTGGAAAGAGTTTTGCACGACAAGGAAGCCTTAAGTCTCACATGATCATCCACACTGGAGAGAAACTGCACAAATGTGATCAATGTAGTAAAACATTTTTGAGGACTTCAGAACTGAAGATACACATGACAGTTCATTCACAGGAGAAACCACATTCATGTTCTTTGTGTGGAAAGAGTTTTTCACGTCTGTACCATTTAAAAGAACATCAGAAAATACACACTGGTGTAAGAAATCATATGTGCTTTGAGTGTGGGAAGAGTTTTATTACCGCTATACGTTTGAAACAGCACTGGAGGACTCACACTGGAGAGAAACCTTACAAGTGTTCACACTGCGACAAGACATTCAGTGACTCAGGATACCGGAAAAAACACGAGAGGATCCACACTGGAGAGAAACCGTATCACTGCACTGCATGTGGGAAGAGCTTCACTCGTTCATCTACTCTACACAGTCATACAAAAACTCACATTAAGTAGCTCATCTTCAGTTCCAGCACTTTCAAGTGCGATGCCACCTCTCTTTCCTATTAGTTTGTCTTAACCAGAAAATAAAGAAATAAAAATGACCCAAAGAGCAATATTGCATATATAATGTTGCTTAATATAATCAATATGTTTAAAAGTACAAGTGTTTTTTAACTGTTCTTGCTCAGGAAGCTGAAGAAGAGGCTGATTGAGATGCTTTATTATCTTGTTAGTCAATAAAGAGAGAGATCTGTCTTATTTGTTTCCAGTTTTACTACTGTATCTTTTTGTATTTTGTGCACCAAAATATTAAACTTTTGTTTATAATTTAAACAAATTAGTTAATATTAAACAAATATTGTAAATTTTTATTGTCTGCTCTTTCTTGCATCAAGAATAAAGAATTTCTTAATTTTAATGATATCTAAAGCCTGGAACACACCAAGCCGAAATTGATCTTCGTCTGCTTTTTTTCGGGCCGATTCGACATGTTGAATTGGTGTCGGGTCGTCTGTGAAAGAGGGAACTCTGATTGGCTGTTCACTTCAGCTTAGTGAACGAGTCAGTGCACGAGAATAATAGCAAAACAGCGAGCAAAGTCAAAATGGTACAGATAGAAGACCGTTCTAATGTTACGTCATCTTACCTGAGTGTTCCTTGGCGAATATTTCAATATTAACACGAGAGGAGTGGAATAAAGAAAGTGTTTAGCAGGATTGATATTCAAAACGGTAAGCACGCACTGCTTTGTTTACGGTTTGTATATCTGCAGCCGGCACCGTCGGTTTCCCTTTTTGAATGACGAATATAGACGAATATATCTGCAGAAATAGACAGTCATTTACACGCAGGCGCAGAATGCACACGCTAGCTGACAGTCGGCTGTAATTCTCTCGGTGTGTTCAAGTGCAGCTTTTTACCCAGACACGAGGCGACAACACGAGGCTTTCATCAGCGCTAGTTCGTCGGTGTCGGCTTGGTGTGTTCCAGACTTAAGAGTCAAATCCGACACCGTGGTACAACGAGCACACTCGGGCACTTAAGAGAGCAGCCAGAAAAATGGAGCGCAACTGGAAGCGCAAGTTCTGCCAGGAAGACTCAATCGTTCTCGTCACTTATTACCTTCTCATCTATCCAATCATATCATAATAGCCCAGTATAAAAGGGTGGTACTTACTCATGTCTGAGTTCGCAGATGCTGTTGCTTCAACCACCTCCATCCTCCAACCACCACTAAGACGGGACCTTTCCTCCATCCCCCCAACATCACCATGTTGGGTCCTCCCCAACACCTCCAGATGGGCTCTCCCCTCCATCCTGAAGATGCCAGGATGTCCTCTTCCTCCTTCCACCCCACCACCACCAGATGGCCCCCTTCCTTACTTCGCAGGGGGTGGGCTGCGCCTCTGCCTTCGTCTTCAGGCAGGATATGCAGATTCCGTACCCTCGGAATGCGAGTTACGGACGGGGCCTACGCCAAAGAATTGTATTGTTTGCTGAGCTCTTAAATAAATGTTCATTGTCACAGTATTAATTCTCCCGAGTCTTTCTGGTAGAACTAGAGGTATTTCGCATTTCATGGAAAGATAGCTTAATTGCATACAGAGAGGCCTTAAAAGCTGCTAGATCTGCTTATTTTTCAACCCTATTAGAAGAAAATAAACAAAACCTTACATATTTATTTGAATCAGTGGCTAAATTAATGATAAAGAAAGCTTCAACCCCAGATGTTTCCAAGAAACACAGCAGTAATGACTTTATGAACTTCTTTACTTATAAGATTGATAATATCAGGGAGAAAATTATAACTATGCAACCGTCTACTACAGTATCGCATCAGGCAGTGCATTGTATGCATGTATGTTAGACCCTATACCGACTAAGCGATGCTTCCAGAGGTCATAGATCCTCTTCTTAATATCATTCATTCATCTTTGTCATTAACCAAAAAACTTTAAAGCTGGCTATGATTAAACCGATCGTTAAACCCCAACTTGATCCTACAGAATTATTCAATTACAGGCCTATCTTGAATCTACCTTTTCTGTCAAATAAACTAGAAAAGGCTGTATCTCCACAACTATGTTCCTTTTTGTAATGTATTGACTGACTATTGCAATAGTGAGGTCCCTTTAAAAGGCTTAAAGCCTGGGTAGGGCGTTTCTGTTCTGGGGGGAATGTTTTCCGGGTTTGGCCGAGCTAGATGTATGTTCTATGTTGCTTGTTCAGCAAAGGTTCACCAGATTACGAACGTCTCCTCATGTTATTCAAATATATTACACTGGCGACGAGCGGACTCGAACCGACTGTTAAAGTGAGTGAAAATAATCTGCCACCTGGAAGCGAACATGAGTACACTCGGCCGTATCGAAGAGTTTGACGAATGTTCTAGTAACTCTAGAATTTTGAAGAATACACAGAAAGTCTGGAATGTTTTTTTCATGCAAATGATATTGAGGATGATGCAAAAAAAACGCTCAGTGCTGCTCAGTGTGTGTGTGGTGCAAAAACGTATTCCACGTTACGTTCACTGCTGGCCCCAACGCAGCCCTCTACTGTGTCTTGTGCAAACAGAATGCCTTATGCCACGGCTGCCTTAAAACGCCATTACAGCCCAGCGCCATCAGAGATTGTTCAGCATTTTCATTTTCACAATTGTAAGCAGAAACCTAATCAAAGCATTTCAAACTACATTGCTGAGCTTCGACGTTTGTCTGTGCATTGTGCTTTTGGGGATCAGTTAGAAGTAATGCTGCATGATAGAATCGTGTGCGATGTTATGGATGAAGCGCTACAGTGACGCCTGCTGGCTGAACCTACGCTAACATTTAAAGAGGCAGAAGAAAAGGCACTAGCTGCTGAAACAGCATTGTTAAATACTCGCCTACTTTGTCAGCATCAAAACGAATCACGGCTGGAGGACGATGTTCATTATGCAGCCCATGCGCATGCATCAGTACATAAGACAGCAGCTTCAAATGAAAATCCTAAATGTGACAAGCCATGCTTCAGATGTGGTGGTCAGCACACCCCACAAGCCTGTAGGTTTTCCACGGCTGTATGCCATTACTGTAAAAAACGAGGACACATTGCTCATGTGTGTTTAACAAAGACTAAACATGGTACTGACAAGGATGCAGCTACACCACAGAAGAACGTTATACAAACGTTGTAACTCACAAAGAAAATAATGATTACTCTGTTTACAGCACCACTACTAAATCAGAAAGAGGGGGGCAGAGGCCATATCTGTCCACTGTTATACTGAACAAGCAAGCACACACAATGGAAGTGGATTCAGGAGCGGCCTGTTCCTTGATTAGTGAGCATACCTAGCACTCATTGTGGCCCTCCCAACCCCCTGAAATGCATGCAAACAATGGAATACTTAAGCAATGGTCACAGGCAACCTTGGAAGTGAAAGGAAAAATATTTGTGGAGGTAATGTACAAAGGAACACAAAACACACTGCCCTTGTTCGTCAGGGCCAGGGTACTAGTCTGTTGGGACGGGACTGGTTTGATGCCCTGGGAATATCAGTGGAAGGAGTACACAGGGTACAGCTGCAGTCCATAGAGAAAATACTGACTGAATACTCAGAGGTTTTTCAGGACATTGGGGTTTGCCAGACCCCCCCGATCTCTACTGACATTGATTCCACAGTTACTCCACGTTTCTTCAAGGCTCGCCCAGTTCCTTTTGCTTTACGACCCCAGCTTGACGAGGAGTTGGACAAATTGGTGGCTCAAGGAATTTTTGAACCTGTTCGCCATGCAAAGTGGGCCACACCTATAGTGGCTGTAGCAAAAAAAAGATGGGGGCCTGAGGATTTGCAGCGATTACCGCTGTACTGTGAACACAGCTGTTAAGCCTGATGTGTACCCTATTCCCACAGCATCTGAACTCGAAGCTAGCTGGAGGAGTAGTTTTCACTAAACTTGATTTGAAACAAGCTTATCAGCAGCTTCCAGTGGATGATGACGCAGCCGACTTACTGACTATTAACACTCACCGTGGGCTTTTCCGGGCTTGACGGTTGCAATTTGGGGTGTCAACGGCCGTTTCAACATTTCAAAGATTTATGGACACTTTGCTCGCAGGAATTCCAGGAGAGTCCAACCATACCTGGATGACATCCTGATTTCGGGCAAAACCATGGAAGAACACAACGCACGGCTACAGGCCATACTGAAGTGCTTCGCTGAAGCTGGGCTGCGACTAAAAAAAGAGAAAAGCATTTTTGCTGCTACTCAAGTGGAGTTTTTGGGGTTTAGAGTGGATAAAGATAGCATCAACCCAACCCGTGAAAAAGTGGAAGCTATCCAAAAAGCTCCGCCCCCACAGAACAAAACCGAAACCTGGCGGTGGTTTGCGACGCCTCGCCCTATACGCTTGGGGCATTATTGTTTCACATGGAATGTGATGGCCAGGAGAGGCCCATTTGCTTTGCTTCCAGAACAGTGACCACCACGGAGCGGAATTATGCCCAAATTGACAAGGAAGCATTGGCGGTTGTTTTTGCAATCAGAAAGTTTCACCAGTATCTCGCAGGCCGCCATTTCGTGATTTTTACAGATCACAAACCCCTGCTGGGACTCCTGCACCATTCCAAGCCAATGCCTGCCATCCTTTCACCACGGATGCTACGTTGGAGTTTGATCATTGGAGCTTACGACTATGAGCTGTGCTACAGACCGGGCAAACAGTCGCTTACCCTTGTCGCTTACCCTTGCCAGCATCTGATGCTGTTACACCACCACCATTGGAAGTGTTGCTACTTGAAATGGTGCCAGATGCACCCATGCATGCTGAGCGAATCGCTAACCTTACACTCAAGGACTCTGTCATAGCACGAGTAATGCGCTGGGTGCTGCATGGGTGGCCGGTTGATGTAACGGATAGCCGGTTCAAACCATTCCTTTTGCACCACCATGAACTCTTTGCGCATAAGAACTGTTTGCTATGGGGAAGCCGTGTGGTTGTTCCTTGCTTGGCGAGGAGAGAAATATTGGCTATGTTGTATGACGTGCACCTGGGCATTGTACGCATGAAGGGACTCGCAAGGAGTTATGTGTGGTGGCTGGGCATGGACCCGAGACATTGAGGAGGCTGTCAAGGCATGTGAAACCTGTCAGATGTCACGTCATGCACCTCCTAAGGCGAAAGTGCATCCTTGGGAGTGGACGACAAAAAGATGGTCCCGGCTGCATATTGACTTTGCAGGCCTGTTTCAGGGAAAAATATTCCTCATAGTGGTTGATGCACATAGCAAGTGGCTGGAAGTGTCTCTGATGAGTTCCATGTCATCATCAGTCGTCATCAACACACTGAGACTACTTTTTGCAACACATGGTTTGCCCGACTTCATAGTGTCAGACAATGGGGCTTCGTTCATCTCTGCAGAATTCCAAGATCAAATGGTCAAGCTGAACGCATGGTGCAGACAACCAAGGAGGCCCTGTCTCGCATCACCAAGGGCGAGTGGCAGACCAGACTAGCTCGTTTTTTGTTGTCACAGCACGTCACACCCAATTCATCAACTGGGAAAAGTCCTGCTGAGCTGCTTATGAATCGGCGACTCACCACTGCCCTGGATCGGCTGCATCCTGACCATGATGGTGGTATGCTTCGCAGACAGGAGCTGAATGCTGAAAAATGCCCTGGCACAGTCAGAGAGTTTAGACCTAAGGACTTGGTGTACATGAGAAGCTACACCAGAGATTCTAAGGGGATGCCTGGAGTCGTAGATGTCACAGGTCCCGTCATACAAGGTCAGAGCTGGTGATGGGCAAATTTACAGACGGCATGTTGATCAGCTGCTGGACAGGACAGCACCCTTGTCCGACCAATCAAGGCCTGAGCCAGATGGCTACACTGTCCATCCACCTGAGTCCCCAGGGGCTGTAATGCTTGAGTTACAGCCGCCTGCATTAGATGTGGGAAACCCTGATGTTGACCTTACTGGAGCTGGAGCTGAGAGCACGTCTGAGTCTCCCTCATTCTCGGAAGTACCCTGTAAGAGAGCATCGCCCTCCAAGAAGATTTTCAGACTTTGTGGACTGGGGAAAAGGGGTGTAATGTATTGACTGACTATTGCAATAGTGAGGTCCCTTTAAGAGGCTTAAAGCCTGGGGAGGGCGTTTCTGTTCTGGGGGGAATATGTGTTTTTTGCGGGTTTGCCCCAGCTAGATGTATGTTCTATGTTGCTTGTTCAGTAAAGGTTCACCAGATTACGAACTTCTCCTCATGTTATTCAAATATATTACACTTTTTAGAAAGAAATGATATCTGCGAGGATTTTCAGTCAGGATTTAGACTGTACCATAGTACCGAGACAGCTCTCATTAGAGTCGCAAATGATCTGCTCTTATCATCCGATCGTGGTTGTAACTCTCTATTAGTGTTACTCGATCTTAGTGCTGCATTTGACACCATTGACCACAACAATTATTTTAAATAGACTCGAAAATTATGATGATAAAATAAACAGGATCATCATATTAGAATGATTTCTGAAGGATCATGTGATACTGTAGACTGGAGTAATGATGCTGAAAATTCAGCTTTGGTCACAGGAACAAATTTTACTATATATTCACATAATAAAAAAAATAAAAAAAATTGTAATAACATTACACAACACTAGGCTACTGTTTTTTTTAATGCAGCCTTTGTGAGCAGAAGAGACTTTTAAAAACATGCCTGATAAAAGTTGAATAAGGCCACTGGGAATGGCATCAAATACTACAGCAAACTCTTTAGTAGTTACAGGGATCTTATAATGATTAAGGAATTCACAGTAAAGAGATGTTCATTATTCTTATAACTGTCTGACCAAGATTATACCGTTATTGTACCAGTTTCTGTAAAATAAAGATTTATTTTTAAACGTAATATATTTATTTTTTGTTCCAAATCACGGAGTTGAGTGGAGAAAAGTTATGCTTAAAAATTAGTATTTGATAATCTATAATTTATTTCGTCTCGCGGTGATGACGTCACCACTCTCGCCTTCGCGCGTCTCCCGAGTCTTTTGAGGTAAATAGTTCGCACGTTAAATCACGTAACTACTATACAGTTTACGCAACATATTACGGGGGCTTTTCAGAAAGGTTTTCACCGTGTGTCTGTTTCTTTTCCCATACAAAACGGTAAGATGTTAGCGAACTACTTTGTTTTTATGAAGTTATTAGGGAATTGGATTCATATGGACAAATTACAAGGGTTGATAATGTCATAAGTGGCTGTCTTTATATTTACATGTATATTACTGTTGTTATAACGTTATATTTTCTGTATCATTCGTTTATTCTCTACATCATTCTTGTTGAATGAGTTAGAATTAGCATGTAGAATTATCAGAGCAGCTGAAAAGCATATTTCATGTCAATAGATCCTGTTTTCTCCTCATTCATTATGCTGATGTCTTCAGATCTGTAAATTGACACATTAAGCTAATTTTATTGTCAACAGATTTGAGCAAACAACACGATCAGCTATTGTGACATCTGCAAGATATAGGCTTAGGTAACGTTAAGTTTCATTACACTGTTTATTTCAATAATCGGGATTTAAACACGTTTCATATAAAACATGATGAACAAAAACAAAATAAGTGAAACTCAATTGTTTTTTTTTTTGTTTCTTGCAAATCTGTAAATTTATTTTTCTAAGTTTTATTCTTTCATCTTTTATTCTTATATATATTTGGTGTCTGTTAATTGTTGTACTCCTTAATTTTTTATATATATTTTTTGCCAATATGTTAATGAGAGGTAAGATAAATGTAGGAATAAAGTATGTGGTTGACACTTTTCCATTAATTTACTTAAAAGTTACTTCTCTAGATAGATAGATATGTGACCATAAATAATTAAAATCTGTGAATTAGAATAAAAACATAAACTCAGTAAGTGATTTCTTCTTGATTTTGTCAGATCTGCTCCTCCTCCTTCAGTGAAGCTCCTCCTCCTTCAGTGAAGCTCCTCCCACTGCAGTTCACCAATAAATGCTGGAATATTCCCATCAGCTACAAGTGAAGACGAGCATCAAACCATCTGGAAGAGCTGAAATCTGCAAAGACAGAGTTTATTGAAGGACAGTGAGAACATGAGAGATCCAGAACACTGCAGAATGAAACACACTGAAGAACAAAGAGGTTGGTGTTCATTCCTGATTCTTCATTAGTGAGGCTGAAGAACATTAAGGTTATAAAGCAGTTCATCAGATTTAGCTCTGTTATAGTAGGAACAATATAGTTGAATTATAATTAAAGCAGCAAATAATATGAACCGGGTGCAAATGTTTTTGTTTTTTTAAACAAGGATGTTTGTTATCTGTAAGCCAATATAAGTATTATCTGAGCATTTTTTTCTGTTTATTTTACATCTGGTTCACAATTACTGCAACCATATTACCAAAATTATGGATATGTCTTAATACAGTTTTTGCGCATTCCAAAATATTGTTATTATCTTGCTAAAACTCCAACATTTAAAAACAATGATCAAATAAATAGACTTTGCTACACATGGTTTAGTTTGTGTAAATTCAGGGAGTCTTAAAATTATAGCATTATTGCATATTTTTAAAATGTAAATATTTTAGGTAGTTGCATAGTTTATCAAATATTTAATAATTCTCACTTCAAAAATGTGATTTACTCAGAGCCCCTAAAGGGACATGGTGATGGAAAAACTATATTTCATTGTTTTTGCATTCTTTAGGGTTGCAAATGAACAAAGACGTTTGCTTTCCTGCTCCAACCCCCTCTTTCTTACCACAAGGGCCATTAGTGATCCGTAAAGAAGTGCTGATAGTGATAAAGGTCTGTCGGCCAAGATGTGTGTGTACATCTGAGGTTTGCTAAATGTCACACCTTCAGTACGATGTGGGAAAGCTGTAATCTGCTGATTGGTCAGTTTAAATGTCTCACATTTGGTTTCAATCACATGTTCAAAAGGATTAAAGAAGAAGCTGGTGTTAAGATGCATTTTGGTCAGTTGGATCACAAGTATACAAGGGCCCATTTCCGTTTACACCTGGTGTTTCAAATCCATCTCTATTGTCCACTCTTGACCACTTTTGTTTTGTTTCTTTGTGGGGACGGTCTATGAGCTGGTAAATGTACAGGCTTTCAATATAATGGGTGAAATAAGCTCATGCAATTTGCATGTGAGCATGACCAGAGACGGACAGAAAAATAGACAAAGAGTTTTGTTTCTGCTCTTAAAGCTGCAAGTCCACGTCAAACACAGAGTTTTCCTTATTCAAATCAATCTTGGGTCTTCAGCCAACAATGTTTAAATGCCGTCTGGCTACTAATCATGCGCAAATAACCAGAACACGCATGACAATAACAACATCAACAAAGTTTCAATATAATGCAACAAAGATACGCACAAGCTTCCACTTTTAAGAGGATGAGTGACAGACACAGGCTCAGTAACAGAAAGCACGGTTATTTTCAGCCACATAAAAAAAACATTGCAGCAATATTAAATGAGCGTGGAGCTAGCATCATCATCATCATCATCATAACACAACGGTTATGGAAATTAGAACGACAGAACATTGAATTAAATTGCAATGAAGTTGCATGATCCACAACATTAAAGAGAATAGGCTCCGAAATAGGAGAGAGAGCAATCGCAAAATGCGGCACTGGCATCTCGAAGCGGCACTTCCGGCGGCATCTACAGCGGCCATCAGTGCAGCGGCATATACATATATTTTGATTTAATAGCCCGGTTTTTGATATTTTGTATTCTTTTGGCTACGGCCCCGCCGTGCGGTGTCGTAGACATGCAAATAATATCTCATTTTGTTATTCATGATTTGTGAATTCGTGTGACGCGGTCCTCCGGTCCGAAATACGTGTATTTTATTTATTTTTTTAAACCATTCTGATTTGTGAAATGTTCCACAATTCAGTTTGGGTCAGTTAACCCGAAGGTTTAACTGACCCAAACTAAACTGGGAAACCTTTCACAAATCAAGCTCAATATAAAACAAGTGTTTTTGTAATTCGTCGGTCACCGTGTTTATTATAAATTGATGTTTGGCTATTTACCAATTTCCTGTCTAGCGGACTTAGCAAACGGTTTATGGACATGAGCTTTGCTGTGAAAAAATTCACAAATCAAGCAGGTCAAAATGAAGCTGGGTTCAGTCTTCTAAGTGACCGACTTTTGGAGCTATACGCAATTAAAAAATAAAAGTCAGTATAAAAAAATACACGTATTTCGGACTGGAGGACCACGTCACACGAATTCACAAATCATGAATAACGAAATGAGATATTATTACACCGTACGGCGGGACCGTAGCCAAAAGAAAACAAAATATCAGCCTACTCAGAACAATTGCAGCTTTCTCTGATGTAATGGAGAACCAGAAACTCAAAACTTTATTAACAACTTATTAGTAGCTACTCTGTTACGTGTTAACTGTTAAAATGCAGTTAATAAAATAAAAAATAGTGATTACGGAAGATGCCGCTGGACAAGCCGCTGCACTGATGGCCGCTGGAGATGCCGCTGCACTGATGGCCGCTGGAGATGCCGCCGGAAGTGCCGTTTCGAGATGCCAGTGCCGCATTTTGCGCTAGCCCTTACTGACTGGAGAATAGATAAAATAAATAAAAACGAGGATCAATTTTACGACAATAAAATTAGCCTACACACGATCCACAACATAATTAAAGGGATACTTCAAGATTTAGCATTAAGCTTTGTATTATTAGAAAACCTGTAGAATTTTCAAATTACCGTGCTTTCCACCCTCATATCCCCCTGAGAGGAGAGATTTATGTATTTTTTGTCTTGAAAAAATCCTCCGATGACGCAAAAATCGTCATTCTGGCCAGAGGCTAAAGACTACAGCCAGTAGGAGGAGCTGTTCCGCATGTGTTCAACCCGCCCATAGAGGGTGGGATCTCACTCACAGAATGTACACAGTGTCTGTCAGCCGTCTTTCTTTGGAAGCTAAGCTAGCAGGCTCTTGTTCTGTGGAGAAAGCTGAGTAGTAGGGGTTACCATCCTCCTTTTCCTGGACGGGCGAGATCGTTCAAAATGGCCGGGATTCGGCTTTTGCTTTCTGCGGTCGCCATTCATTGTTTACATGCACACCTTTTGTTTCAATCTAACTGAATTCATTCCGATCGGTGAATCTGAATGTAGTGTTTACATGAACGCTAAACAAGTGATCGGTTGATGTGCGTTTTAACATTACGTTTTAACAGAAAATGTCCGCTCCTCCGTGAGAGATGCGAGACCGGCGCGTCACAGTAAACATGAGGAATGGCGACTGTAGAACGCAAAAGCCGAATCCCGGACATTTTGGGCGATCTCGAAATCCGGGGCAAACTCGTCACGGAGACTCACTAAGTTAGTAGCCTAGCCTTCTTGTTGTTTTCAACTGCGCTCTACCGGTAGGCGTGGCTTGGGAGTGGCCTCCTAGGGCAGCGAAGCAAGTGCATTCTGGGAGTTGTTGTCTTTCATCCACATAAGCCAAAAATACATTTTCTGGCTTTTCTCAGTCTAGAAAGCTCCAAATTAAAAAATTTCTTCACATTTCTTCTACATAAATGACCTATTTTAAATACACATTCATCTTTCCAGAGGTGAAGTATCCCTTTAAGTAACAAAGAGCATAGGCTCAAACATAAAATAAATTAAAAGAGGACAAAAGAGGATCCATCTGGAACTTTTCAAGTGCAGCGCAAAATTCTCTCAGCCTGCAGCGATAGAGAGAGAGAGGGAGAGAGAGAGAGAGAGGGAGGGAGAGAGAGAGAGAGAGAGAGAGAGAGAGAGAGAGAGGGAGGGAGTGGGAGACGGGGAGGAGGATGTATTAGTATTCTCAGTAGGCCTATATGTGTAGCAATAATATCAAATACTTACCCATATTAATGCGACGGGTGGGCTTGCATCTTGGCACAAAGCTCTCCGAAGTTTGGCGCAATGGAAGACAGTTTAAGCCTCAATTCCTTCTCAACAGCATCCAGTCTTTGCCGATGTTTAGTTTTAACTGCTGCCATAGCAGAGAAACCAGCCCCGCAGAGATAAGTTGTGGCGAAGGGCATCAAAACTCTCAAGGCTTGCTTTGCCAAGACTGTGTATGATGTCAGTGACTCGGTTCAAAAATCCACAAGTGGCTTTCGTTTGAACTGTAACTGCAGTGCTCCATCAGATGACAGCTCGATCAGCTGCTCCTGCTTGTGAAACGACAGCTGTGGGACGGGCAGGGAAACTTCAATGGATTGCGAATCCAAGCGCGAGATGTGTCCATAGGTGGGAAGTGTTTCCGTAGCTGCTCGGCGAGTTGGTTGAGGTGTTCAATTATGAGACTTTTTACATGCTCACCCAGGTCCACGTCATTTCCCCCCAAGAACTCGTGAAGCGTAGGGAAACACAGGTGTGTGTTCCCACTCACACAACTTGCCCAGAACCGTAGCTTCTTTATCATGGCCTCAATCCTGTCTTGTGTGTTGAACACAGTTACACTGACTCCCTGCAGACTTAGATTGAGTTCATTCAGAGCTGAGAAGATGTCCGCTAGATAGGCGAGCCTTTTCAGAAAATCTTCGTCATGCATACTGGAGGCCAAATGAAACGGATTCTCCTCAAAAAACTGCTGCAATTCGTGCCGGAGTTCAAAGAGCCTTGTCAGCACTTTGCCGCGGGACAGCCAACGCACCTCTGTGTGCAGTAGCAGTGATTTGTGTTCGCTGCCCATCTCATTACATAACAGTGTGAATATTATTTAATGAAGTTCACCAGTTTGACTGTGTCGTTCAGCTCTGCAAGTAGATCAGCTGGCATGTTTTTGGCTGCGAGGGCCTCTCTGTGAATGCTGCAGTGTAACCAGCTGATGGATGGGCAGACTCTCCTAATATGAGCTATAAGCCCCGTGTGTTTCCCCGTCATTGATTTTGTTCCGTCTGTGCAAATTCCCACACAGCGCTCCCAGTCGATCCCATTGGTCCTCATAAAAACAGATTTCCTGTCCTGTTGTTCAGGTAGCAAGGGGCCGACAGAACAAAAAATCTTCCTTCAAAAAGGTAACGGACATACAGAAGAAGATTGGCCAGATTTGTAACATCTGTAGACTCGTCTACTTGCAGAGAGTAAAACTCACTTTTCTTCACACGGCTGACTAGTGTAGCCAGGATGTCTTCAGACATGGCATCAATGCGGAGCGACACAGTGTTATTGGACACAGGAATCATGTCCAACTTTTTTGCCTTTTTATCTCCAATCATACACTCCACCATCTCTTTGGCCGCTGGCAAACACACGTCTTCGGCAATTGTGTGCGGCAGCCCCTTTCTCCCTACTCTGTAACTGAGCAGATATGAAGCCCGTAATGCGTCTTTCGTAGACCCAATTCATGAATGAAACTGCATTTTTTTTTGGCTTTTCTGCAACTCCTCCAACTTTGCTTTAAAAAATGTAAGAGGCTTTTGACTTAAATTGCCATGTTTCGTGTGCAGGTGACGACGGAGATAAGACGGCTTCAGGCAGCTGTTTGCTAGAACTTCACTGCACAACACGCACTGAGGCTTCGGGCAATCTGTATCGCCGATCCAAGTGAAGCCCAGACCCAGATAATTGTCATCATATTTCCTTCTTTTTTTCCCCGTCTGGTGTTCACCCTCATCACCTCTTTTTTGCCATCTCCTTCCCTCCTCTGAGATTTTCCTCATCTTCTGACTCCCGCTCATTTTCTGTCTCTATTCTCTCCGTCTCTGTTGCCTCCAAATCCTCACTCTCTCTTTGTCCCTCTCCTCCTTCGTGACTAACAACTTTATCATAAGACGTCCCACTTGACAGTTTCCCTGATTTCAGCCAGTTAAGCATATTTATAAATTATAATATATACACTCACCTAAAGGATTATTTGGAACACCTGTTCAATTTCTCATTAATGCAATTATCTAATCAACCAATCACATGGCAGTTGCTTCAATGCATTTAGGGGTGTGGTCCTGGTCAAGACAATCTCCTGAACTCCAAACTGAATGTCAGAATGGGAAAGAAAGAAAGGTGATTTAAGCGATTTTGAGCATGGCATGGTTGTTGGTGCCAGACGGGCCGGTCTGAGTATTTCACAATCTCCTCAGTTACTGGGATTGTCACGCACAACCATTTCTAGGGTTTACAGAGAATGGTGTGAAAAGGGAAAAACATCCAGTATGCGGCAGTCCTGTGGGCGAAAATGCCTTGTTGATGCTAGAGGTCAGAGGAGAATGGACCGACTGATTCAAGCTGATAGAAGAGCAACTTTGACTGAAATAACCACTCGTTACAACCGAGGTATGCAGCAAAGCATTTGTGAAGCTACAACACGCACAACCTTGAGGCGGATGGGCTACAACAGCAGAAGACCCCACCGGGTACCACTCATCTCCACTACAAATAGGAAAAAGAGGCTACAATTTGCACGAGCTCACCAAAATTGGACAGTTGAAGACTGGAAAAATGTTGCCTGGTCTGATGAGTCTCGATTTCTGTTGAGACATTCAGATGGTAGAGTCAGAATTTGGCGTAAACAGAATGAGAACATGGATCCATCATGCCTTGTTACCACTGTGCAGGCTGGTGGTGGTGGTGTAATGGTGTGGGGTATGTTTTCTTGGCACACTTTAGGCCCCTTAGTGCCAATTGGGCATCGTTTAATAAATGCCACGGCCTACCTGAGCATTGTTTCTGACCATGTCCATCCCTTTATGACCACCATGTACCCATCCTCTGATGGCTACTTCCAGCAGGATAATGCACCATGTCACAAAGCTTGAATAATTTCAAACTGGTTTCTTGAACATGACAATGAGTTCACTGTACTAAAATGGCCCCCACAGTCACCAGATCTCAACCCAATAGAGCATCTTTGGGATGTGGTGGAACGGGAGCTTCGTGCCCTGGATGTGCATCCCACAAATCTCCATCAACTGCAAGATGCTATCCTATCAATATGGGCCAACATTTCTAAAGAATGCTTTCAGCACCTTGTTGAATCAATGCCACGTAGAATTAAGGCAGTTCTGAAGGCGAAAGGGGGTCAAACACAGTATTAGTATGGCAGGGTTTTTCCTGCATAGAGAATTATGAGGCGGCCGCCTCCGTTAAATTTCGTGCCGCCTCCGGCTCTCGACAAAACTCGGACAGACAGTCAAGGTCAGATACACTTTTCCCAGCGTGACGGATCTGATGCGGTTACCGCTTGTGTCCATTCTCAAACTGTATAGTGCTACGCGGATAATCCGCGGGTCGGGAGGGCCAAGTAATACAAACATTTCATTCCAATTAATCGAGGGTGGATGACAGATAAATCATTATAATGTGTTGAGTTTAATAAAGACACGGAACTCTCATCACGGTAAAATGCAATGAACGTGCGTGACTCTTTTCCTTTCGTTTTCAACAACGTAATTCTCTTCAGGGAAAACAAATCAAGGAAAACATATCAGGGCTCGACAATAACGCTTGTCCGGGACCATAGACTGTGTGCGGGACACGTGTAGTTTTTTTTTTTTTTTTGAAGGGAAAAGTGAGAGAGAATTGTAGCCAATCCGGACAAATGCCCTGATTAAAACTATTTTTAATATAAAATAAAGAATAACTAGGGAATCACCGAAAATGTGAGGATAATTCTGTTTTATTTAATTTAATGTAGGCTAAGTGGCGATTGATAGCCAATAGTCCTACCTAATGTACTGACGGTAACAATGTTGCGCTGTTGAGGCTCGCGCAGTTATTTATAACATATTATAGTTAAGAAACAATATAGCCTCTAGAGGCTACACACGACCAGAGAGCTGTTTTCCTGAATGCCATCAAGATTGAAACAGAGACTGATTTCATAACATTTCAATAAACAAATAGTTAAAATTAAGTCACTTACATTTAGATGCAATGACTGTTTTTGTTCTGTTTCAGCACTGAAAATAGTTCCAAACAAAGATCACAGCAGAACCATAGCGCATCTCGCAGCAACATTACTGAATGATTCAGCGTTTTGAACGAATCGGTTGAGTCAAAGATTCAATTAACTATTCATAAACTGCTTCATTCTGAATAAATCAGCCGTTTGAACGAATCGTTTGAATGAATGACTCAATGACTCGCTCATTAAGACGGCCGCCTGCCGCCATCTACTGGCGGCTTAGTTTCATAAAGTATCATTCTTTTCAACATTCCTTATGTGTATATTCAAAAATATTTAAAATAATCTAATTTAATACAGTTATAATTTTTCAATGTAAATTATTTAATTTGATTGGTAACAGTGTCTTATTATTTTAATTGAATATATTGATCAAATTTAAGACTTTGAAATGAAAGATGGAGCAAACATTTAGGGAAAAAAATGCCTTTTATAAAGGTACAAAAAATTATTTTGAGTGTTTTCAAACAGTGATGTAATGAAACATTAACAATTTAAGTTTGAAGGGAGTAAAGACTCTGTTAAGGCTAATGTAATTAAGGAATTAAGGAAATGTAATTTTGCCAAAAGACCTTTTATTTTAAATAAATGTTCATTTTTAATCATCACATTTCAGTGTCATATGTTACCATATCATCATGCTTAACACTGAGAATTTGAATAACTGTAATGTGATGATCAGATGCAGATATCTAAATCAAAGAATATGGGTGGTTTGTGGGTGGATTATTTATTTTTAACAGTGGATTCTGGTGACTCAAAGTGCACCAGATTAATGAATTTATCTTTAAAATGTACAAAATGTTCTACCGGGGGGGCATGCCCCCGGACCCCCCTAGGGGTACCAGGCTCCACCAACAAAAATTATGTGGGAAACACATTAGGCTATATGATGATCTATGAAAAATACTAATTTAATTACCTTATTATTAAATTACATTATTAGGATTTTACCACCTCCGCCTCATTTTGAGCCAGGAAAAACCCTGTATGGTGTTCCTAATAATCCTTTAGGTAAGTGTATATATATGGAATGAATGTAACGAGTTGGACACGCATATAGCCTAGCCTGCAGTGCATAAAAGAAGAGCAGCGGCTGTCTTCTTCTACGTTTCTATCAAAAACTAATAAATTATAGTTTTTTTTATTTAAAATAAAAGGAAAAGGAATTTACAAAGGAAATGTTTACTGTTCATGTTTTTTTTTATTGTATGGAAAAATCCCACTTAAAAAATCAGACTGCCATTACATTACCACACTTTGGGAATCCCTGGTCTACACTACCAAAGCAATCCGGTTGAATGTGTTTTCGACAACCTCTGGAAGTGGTCAAAAGTGGACAAGCTCAAATTGTTTTAGACCCTGTTTACACCAGTGTTTAGCACGTCCACTTGTGATCTAGTTTTTTTCACTACATAATTTTTCTTTTATTGATTTACTGAGCACTTTTTTAACTTTAATTTCAGGCCCGATGGATGAGAATGAACAAGTGAATGAAGTGGAGAAACATCAAAGAAGATCTCAGAAATCTTTCACTTGCACTCAGTGTGGAAAGAGTTTCACATACAAACAGAATCTCAAGGTTCACATGAGGATCCACACTGGAGAGAAACCGTTCACATGTGATCAGTGTGGGAAGAGTTTTACACAACAAGGAACCCTTCAGGAACACATGAGGATCCACACTGAAGAGAAACTGCATGAATGTGATCAATGTGGCCAAACATTTTTGAGGGCTTCAAATCTGAAAAGACACATGACAGTTCATTCACAGGAGAAACCAAATTCATGTTCTTTGTGTGGAAAGAGTTTTTCACGTCTGTACAATTTCAAAGAACATCAGAAAATACACACTGGTGTAAGAAATCATGTGTGCTTTGAGTGTGGGAAGACTTTTATTAGAGCTGCAGATTTGAAACAGCATCAGAGAATTCACACTGGAGAGAAACCTTACAAGTGTTCACTCTGCGGCAAGAGATTCAGTGAGTCAGGATCCCTGAAAAAACATGAGAGGATCCACACTGGAGAGAAACCGTATCACTGCACTGCATGTGGGAAGAGCTTCACTCAATCATCTGGTCTACACAGACATACAAAAACTCACATTAAGTAGCTTATCTTCAGTTCCAGCACTTTCAAGTGTGATGCCACCTCTCTTTCCTATTAGTTTGTCTTAACCAGAAAATAAAGAGAAAAAAAAAATTACCCAAAGAGCAATATCGCATATATCATTTTGCTTAATATAATCAATATGTTTAAAAGTACAAGTGTTTTTTTTTGTTTTTTTTACATTTTTTTCTAACTGTTCTTGCTCAGGAAGCTGAAGAAGAGGCTGATTGAGATGCTTTATTATCTTGTTAGTCAATAAAGAGAGAGATCTGTCTTATTTGTTTCCAGTTTTACTTGCTTTTTGTATTTGCTGCACCAAATATTAAACTTTTGTTTATAATTTAAACAAATGAGTTAATATTAAACAAATATTGTCAGTTTTTATTGTCTGCTCTTTCTTGCTTCAAGAATAAATAATTTCTTAATTTTAATGATATCTAAAGCCTGGAACACACCAAGCCAAAATTGGTCTTCGTCTGTTTTTTTTTCGGGCCGATTCGTCATGTTGAATCGGCGTCGGGCCGTCGGTGAAAGAGGGAACTCTGATTGGCTGTTCACTTCAGCTTAGTGAATGAGTCAGTGCACGAGAATAATAGCAAAACAGCGAGCAAAGTCAAAATGGTACAGATAGAAGACCGTTCTAATGTTACGTCATCTTACCTGAGTGTTCCTTGGCGAATATTTAAATATTAACACGAGAGGAGTGGAATAAAGAAAGTGTTTAGCAGGATTGATATTCAAAATGGTAAGCACGCACTGCTTTGTTTACGGTTTGTATATCTGCAGCCGGCAGCGTCGGTTTCCCTTTTTGAATGACGAATATAGACGAATATATCTGCAGAAATAGACAGTCATTTACACGCAGGCGCAGAACGCGCATTCTAGCTGACAGTCGGCTGTAGTTCTCTCTGTGTGTTCAAGTGCAGCTTTTTACCCAGACACGAGGCGACAACACAGTCGGCTTTCATCAGCACTAGTTCGTCTGTGTCGGCCTGTGTTGGTGTGTTCCAGACTTAAGAGTCAAATCACTTGCCAGAAGGCTGTGTGGGCTGGTCACATAGACAAAACTGGGAAAGGTCACAGCACTTTTATATTGTTGTCCTATTGTTGGTTTAAAGGTCCCATGACATGAAATTTCCACTTTCTGAGGTTTTTTTAACATTAATATGAGTTCCCCTAGCCTGTATATGGTCCCAAAGTTTCTAGAAATTTTAATCGGTGTAAATCGAGCTTTTGCTATTTTTCACTGCCTTTGAGAAAATGGAGGCTCAACCGGGCTGATCTTGAATCTCCTCCTTATGATGTTATAAGGAGAAATGTTACCTCCCCTTTCTCTGTTTTGCCCGCCCAGAGAATATTTCTCGCCCATGAGAAAATGAGCTAGGAAGAAGGACGCGCGTGCACGATTTTAGTTTGTCCACGAGAGATATCATGGCTTTTGAGCGAGCGAAGCACAATAATTGCTCAATAATTGGATGTACAAATGAACACCGAAGGGTACACACAGCTACACACCTCGGACAAGTAAGTCAACAAATTATATATAAGTGTGTTGCTTTACTGTTTATGGTTACCTAGCTTGTTACACGTAGAATGTGGCTGTCACATTAGCTATGCAGCTATACAGTTACTTGCGCTAATGTAAAGGTAGACAGCATCAAGTTACACACACTGTAACGCGAGTGTTGTACATTTCTTTGTTATTTGGATAACCGTTTTCCTGTTGGTTATATGGCGCGCCGTGCACGCGATATCCGCATTTCAAGATCGCAGAGCTTGATGTAATTGTAGTAAGATAAATTACAGACGTTACAGATCTCTCATGAAAAGGCAACAGTAGGTTCGCGTTAGCTACATGATAATAACTGTAAACCATCCGAATAAAGTACTGTATCCAGACATAATATTTTAAACTAACCATTCGGAAACGTCCTGCTGGAGCCGCTGAGTTGCAACTTCTTCATCCGTTGCTTCTCCATCAGGATCAGATTCTGGGTCAAACTGAAATGCTTGAACGACTGTGTGTCTTTGTGCCATTGCAATATATCCAACATAAACAAACATGCATGGTACCGTTGCGCAAGATGGTCAAGGCCACACCCACCCTCCACCTTGCGCCGCCTTTCTCCTCCTCATTAGTATTTAAAGCTACAGACACCGAAACGGCCCGTCTGAAGGAAGCTCATTCTGGGACTGGCTTGTAGTGGCTATAATTCTGCACGAGGCTGAATTTTTGGAAAGAGATTTCAGATACAGGGCCTATAGACCACTAAGGCCTATATTAAAGCCTACAAAAAGTAGCATGTCATGGGACCTTTAACCCTCTGGGGACCAAAAACGCGCCCGCGCGTTTTGCTCGTTTTTTTTTTTAGCAATGTAAAATAAACACTAAATGCTCTGTTAATTTTGATTTTTCATTTTAGTGTAATACATCAATCGATCCTGTTCAGTTTCTATTTTTTTTCTGTATACTCACAATAAAAACAAAGTGTTGTGCTTTTTGCCAAATAAAGAAAAATAAACGTGATGCGAGTTCTGCCTTCTCTCTGTCAGTGTAGTCCATTCTGAAACGCGTCCGAAAATTAACTGTAACTCCGCGAAAATTCAGTCAAACAGGCAAACAAACCCACGGGCATAAAGCTTGAGATCGCATCTTTTAAATGAAGTAATTTATATAAAAAATAAATATTCTCAGCTTGTGAAATTTGTATTAAAAGAGAACGATTCCAGTCGAGCTCATTACGAGCTCATTCAAAAGTAATGTGACCACTCCCCGGAGAGCGCGTGCTATTCAAACGCAAATTCTGAGAACCATTTCAGACCTGTGAAACGCCCACATCAGCTGTAAACAAAGCGCCGCGAGTGAGGCATGATATAGCCTACCTTATGGAGAAAAGTTTCCTCATGACAGTGCTGATATGAGGAGCAATAGATCCCGCTGAGGAGTGAGGTAGGCTGTTATCTTTTCTCAAGTGTTAATGTGGAATAACGTTATGGAATAACGTTAGTGTAGGCCTATGTAAACCGCAAAAAGATGAATCGCGTTTCTATAATATTTCTGTGAGATGAATGAAGGGTACATATTTGTAAAGACTGTTTAGCCTAAATATGAATTGCGCGTCTGTGTGTGAAAGAATAAAGTGCTTTGCTATAGCCTACTGAGATGAGTAAAAATCGACTGAAATATGTTGAAATAAAATGTATTTGTATAAGCAACGTATTAAACTGCAAATTAACATTTTATATGCCCTAATATTTCATAAAAACAACGTTACAGTCAGGCGAAGTATGAAAGACAACATTTTGTTGACTAGATTTGGGTACAGTTTTTACTGTAGAATATACTGCCACATCAAATAAGCTTTTGTTTAGCAATTTCTGCTCATATCTATATAGGCTATATATATAAAATACTATTTTTGTCAAAAATAAAGTCATAGACTAAGATGTTAGATGTTCGAATGTTGGCTATATTCAAACTAATGAATACATATGATAAAATGTAGGCCTATAATCTTTTTTTTACAAATAAAGAGTACACTTGAAATATTGTTGAAATTGTAATTATTGTTGTAATTGTAACCTTTTTAATAAAATAGCAAAACATATTTACAAGATAGATGTAAGCGAAATCTTAAATGGTCAATATAAGTCTTCTTCTAAATATATCTTTTGTCCTTGCATTGTGGCTCAGTCAGTTTCACACCTGAATGCATGGCTCATTATGCAGAGTGGGTGGGACATTGTATTCTCAGGTGTAAACCACTCCTCCTTCATGCCCCCCTCGCATATTGGCTTTCCAAGCAAAACCTGTTTTACATCCATTTAAATCAATGTATTGTTTTATGTGAACGATAAAGCAAGACTATTTTCACATAATTTTGAAGCCAGAACTCGAAGGAACAACATCTATTAGTCAAAAGTCTTGTGGACACATATTTAATATGTGTTTTGTGGTCTTATTTCAGCAACTTTCATTTTTATTTTTTCCAATAACCACGCATAAACATTATTCTCTTAAAAATACAAACATCTACATACACGTTGCTTGCATATTATGGTAGCCCTGTTTGTGCTATATAGAGTGAATTTACACCTTTGCCATTAACATGTTTATAAATAACTGAAAAAAGCACAAATGTCAAGGCATGTCAGAACATCTCAAGGGCCCCAAAGGGCTAATACTTGATATTGCGACAGAAACTTTTAACTCTCTTTTCCAGCACTTTAGACACATTTGCTCTGTTGCACTTAAAGAAGATTAAAGAAAATAGTCCAACGCCGTGGTACGAGCACACTCAGGCCCTTAAACGTACAGTATGGAATTTTTTTTGTCCACTAGGGGTCGCTAACGTCTTACAATAACAAAGGCATAGTTTGATGACGCAACACATGCTAAGAATTATGGATCTTGTCGTCAACGTCAAGCCAACCGATCTAATAATGTTTATGGATGACTGAATACATCGATGTTTTTATCATGACTGTGATATGAAGCAGTTCGGGATTGCTAAGAGACAGCTATCAGCTCCACAAGCGATGCGAGCTCCCGCGGATATAAAAGGAATATGGACATTTCATTCTACCGAACTACACGCGAGTGCAGAATACCAACTCACAGGTCAGTTTATTAGACAAATTAAACTTGTGAGGTAACGCAGCGCTGTTTCACTTGGTCTAACATTACACTAGCACACTAAACTGCATTTCAATGTGTTGAAATGTATGTGTTAGTTTGTTGTTCATCTGTATGAGACTAGCAGTAAACTAGATCAACATTAGAATAACATACAGATCATATTATAACATTTTATCATTGTTGAACTATATAACATTGGTTAGTTTTATGTAAATGTGCTCACCTGTTTAATAAAGTACATGTAGAAGCGGTCGAAGTCTCGGACGTGGAGCTCTTGTTCTCGGCATCTCGAAAACACAGCGCTGATATTGATTCTCGTTTTAGTTCTCATTTTTTATCCAAAGTCTGCTTGCCATGGTCCATTATGTTTGAACGAAACAACAACAGCGTGCAAATAGACATTGCGAACTACATTGTCCACGTCTGTCTCCTTGGTTACTATCAGAGGGCTCTGCTCATAGTTCTGGTTACCATGGCAGTACGAGCGGAAACCAGAGACAACGCGGATATGACGCCATTAACTGCGACAAAGCGGAAATAAAGAAATGTGCCGTGTCTAAAAATTAAATTAAAATTTCTCCTGGTTTGAAAGTTGTTGGAAACAGTCGGGATAATGTAAGTACACAACTAAAAAATATATATAACATAGATATAGTGATTTTTGCTATTTTTAAAGCAAAAAAAATACATATTGTGCCTTTAAGAGAACAGCCAGAAAAATGGAGCGCAACTGGAAGAAAACAAAACAAGAGGTATCTCACATTTCATGGAAAGAGAGCTCAATTGCACACAGAGAGGCCTTAAAAGATGCTAGATCTGCTTATTTTTCAACCCTATTAGAAGAAAATAAACAAAACCCTAGGTATTTATTTATAACTGTGGCTAAATTAATGAAAAAGAAAGCTTCAACCCCAGATGTTTCCAAGCAGCACAGCAGTAATGACTTTATGAACTTCTTTACTTGTAAGGTTGATAATATCAGGGAGAAAATTATAACTATGCAACTCGTTAAATTATCTAAATCGACAACATGTATGTTAGATCCTATACCGACTAAGCTACTGAAAGAGATGCTTCCAGAGGTCATAGATCCTCTTAATATCATTAATTCATCTTTGTCATTAGGATATACCAAAAACTTTAAAGCTGGTTATGATTAAACCGCTTGTTAAACCACAACTTGATCCTACAGAATTAGTCAATTACAGGCCGATCTTGAATCTACCTTTTCTGTCAAAGACATTCGAAAAGGCAGTATCTTCACAACTATGTTCCTTTTTTAGAAAGAAATGATATCTGTGAGGATTTCCAGTCAGGATTTAGACCGTACCATAGTACTGAGACTGCTCTCGTTAGAGTCACAAATGATCTGCTCTTATCATCCGATCATGGTTGTATCTCTCTATTAATGTTACTCGATCTTAGTGCTGCATTTGACACCATTGACCACAACATTCTTTTAAATAGACTTGAAAATGATGTTGGCATTGGTGGAATTGCATTAGCATAGTTTAAATCATACTTATCTGACCGTTATCAGTTTGTAGCAGTAAATGAGCCTTGTGGTACAAGTTCAGTATGGCGTACCACAAGGCTCAGTACTAGGACCGCTGCTGTTTCACTCTGTACATGCTACCCTTCGAAGTTACCATTAGGAAGCATGGCATTAGTTTTCACTGTTATGCTGATGATACTCAGCTCTATATTTCTTCACACCCCTACGAAACTTACCAATTCATAAAATTTATGGAATGCATAGCTGATATAAAAAACTGGATGACTAGCAACTTCCTACTACTTAATTCTGAAAAAAAACAGAGATTCTAATTATTGGACAAAAAACTTACTCATGTAATAATCTAGAATACTGTCTAACACTTGATGGCTGCTCTGTCAAGTCTTCATCGTCGGTTAGGAACCTGGGTGTGCTCTTTGATACCAATCTTTCATTTGAAAGCCACGTATTTAGCATCTGTAAAAAACAAATTTTTTCATCTTAAAAATATATCTAAATTACGTCATATGCTCTCATTGACAAATGCAGAACAATTAGTTCATGCGTTCATGACTTCAAGGCTAGATTATTGTAATACTATTATAGGTGGTTGCCCTTCTAAGCAATTATGTTATGCAGCCATTTGTCGATAAATGCATTCAGCTAGAGCAGGAATGTCTAACAGTAATGCACAAAGCTTGAATGTTCGTGTGTTTAATCTTGTCTGTGTGTTGCTCACTGCACTATTTTTTGTTTTTTTGTCATTGACGTTTTAATCAGGCTACTTGTCAGGTCGGGCAAGTAAAATTCTCTTTTACTTGTCCATTCAAAAGATCTACTTGTCCCGGACAAGCGTTAATGTCGAGCCCTGGGTAAAGGTAGAAGTGCTGATAGTGATAAAGGTCTGGGCCCGTATTTATCAAGCCTCTGAGAATTACTCACAAGAACACTGCTAAGAATTAACTGAAGAGTAAAACATTGCGCGATTCGTGTGTCTGCTAACTAAAATACAGTCTTCATGATTTGGTTTCTCTTCACATACAAAACGGTAAGATGTTAGCGAACTACTTTGTTGTTATTAGAAAAACAAACTATATTTAGATTCATGTAGACAAATTAAAATGGTTTATAAAGATGGGTGTCATAGTGTCTGTCTTTATTATTACTATGTTTTCTGTGTCATTTGAGAAATAATAGACATTTTAAAGCATTTTAGTCTTTCAGCAGATATTCTGACTCAAACAATCTGTTTATTACTTAAAATAAAGTGAGATGTTCTGCTGATCCTGAATGGCTTGTTGAATGAGTATTGATAGTCTATGGCTCATCACTATTATCAGAGCAGCTGAAAAGCCTCTTTATTTCATGTCAATAGATCCTGTTTTCTCCTCATTCATTATGCTGATGTCTTCAGATCTGTAAATTGACACATTAAGCTCATTTTATTGTCAACAGATTTGAGCAAACGACACGATCAGCTATTGTGACATCTGCAAGATATAGGTAAGTTTCATAACAGCTTTTATTTCAATAATCTGGATTTAAAAATGTTTCATATAAAATATGATAAACAAAAACAAAATAAGTGAAACTCAATTGTTGCTTTATTTGTTTCTTGCAAATATGTACATTTGTTTTTTTGTAAGTTTTATTCTGTCATCTTTATTCTTATATGTATTTTGTGTGTGTTAATTGTTGTACTCCTTAATATTTCATAAAATTCTTTGCCAATATGTTAATGAGAGGTAAGATAAATGTAGAAATAAAGTATGGTAAAGCATTTTACCATGACTGTTCCCTGCTACTCTATTCTGTTCTATAACAAAAAACAAACAAAAAATTCTGCATTAGATTAAACTGAGAAGGGTCATAGCACTTGCATATTGTTGTCCTACTGTTAGTTTAACTGCTTCTATTGTTCTCATTTGTAAGTCGCTTAAAAGCATCTGATAAATGAGTAAATATTAATGTATTGTATTTAACAGATTTTATAAGGAACCAGATTGATGGAGGTGGAGGTAACCACACAAATATATGTGGTTGACACTTTTCCATTAATTTACTTAAAAGTTACTTCTCTAGACAGATAGATATGTGACCATAAACATTTAAAATGTGTGAACTAGAATAAAAACATAAACTCAGTAAGTGATTTCTTCTTGATTTTGTCGGATCTGCTCCTCCTCCTACAATGAAGCTCCTCCTCCTACAATGAAGCTCCTCCCACTGCAATTCACCAATAAATGCTGGAATATTCCCATCAGCTACAAGTGAAGACGAGCATCAAACCATCAGGAAGAGCTGAAATCTGCAAAGACAGAGTTTATTGAAGGACAGTGAGAACATGAGAGATCCAGAACACGGCAGAATGAAACACACTGAAGAACAAAGAGGTTGGTGTTTATTCCTGATCCTTCATTAGTGAAGAACATTAAGGTTATAAAGCAGGTCATCAGATTTAGCTCTGTTATAGTAATAATAATAATAATAATAATAATATCTTTTATTTATGGGCGCCTTTCAAGGCACTCAAGGACACCTTACAATATAGAACAAAGCAATAAGTACAAAACATACAAACGCATCGATGCTACACATCATACAATCATTTCATTAAAAGCTATTCTAAAAAGATAAGTTTTTATCTGAACTTTAAAACTGGAAATTGAATCCATTTGGCGAATGTGCAAGGGTAATGCATTCCACAGCTTAGGCGCCACACAACTAAAAGCTCTACCACCAAAGGAACTCATCTTGAAGTTTGGCACAGACAATAAGTCTGCAGAAGATGATCTCAAAGATCTAAGAGGTGTATACAAATGAAGAAGATCTGACAAATATTGAGGAGCCAGATTATGAAGTGCCTTAAATGTAAGGAGTAATAATTTATAATGTACACGAAAATGAACAGGAAGCCAATGTAGATGGTAAAGAATTGGAGTTATGTGTTTAAAAGAATGTGTATGAGTTACAATTCTGGCTGCTGAATTCTGTATTAACTGTAGTCTGTGAAGTTGTTTTTTCAGAATCTCACATAAAAGGGAATTACAATAATCAAGCCTAGATGTAACCAAGGCATGAATGAGAACTTCAGTACAGTGTTGAGAAAGGGAAGAACGAAGTCTAGTAATATTACGTAGTGAAAAGATGTAGTACGTGAAATATTATTAATATGGGAACTAAAAGAAAGCAAACCATCAAAAATAACGCCAAGACTTTTCACCTGGTTAGAGAAGTTAACCGGGCAATTATCAATGAGCAAGGGGAAAGATTGAGCTTTAGATAAAGCAGACCTAGATCCAACAAGAAGGGCTTCAGTTTTACCTGTATTTAACTTTAAAAAATTATTAGTCATCCATATATTAACATCCTGCAAACATTTAGTAAGGTTAGAAGGGGGATGAGAAGCATTTGGCCTTGTGGATATGTATACTTGTGTGTCGTTGGCGTAGAAATGAAAATAAATACCATAGAAACGAAAAATATAACCAAGGGGTAGAATATAAATAATAAATAAAAGCGGACCCAAAACAGACCCCTGTGGAACGCCGTGAGTGACCGAGACAGGCTCTGATTGAGCAGTCTTAATCTGTACAAACTGTTTTCTGTCACATAGATAAGACGAAAACCAAAGTAAAACATTATTAGCTACTCCAATGCAGGCCAATCTTTCGAGAGTAGGAAAAATCTAGTTGTGAATTATAATTAAAGCAGCAAATAATATGAACCGGGTGCAATTTTATTTTTTAACAGGGGTGTTTGTTATCTGTAAGTCAATATAAGTATTATCTAAGCTTTTTTTTTCTGTTTATTTTACATCTGGTTCACAATTACTGCAACCATGTTAAATTATTATGGATATGTCTCAATACAGTTTTTGCACATTCCAAAATATTGTTATTATCTTGCTAAAACTCCAACATTTAAAAACAATGATCAAATAAATAGACTTTGCTACACGTGGTGTAGTTTGTGTAAAAACAGGAAGTGTTAAAATTATAGCATTATTGCGTATTTAAAATGTTAATATTTTAGGTAGTTGCATAGTTTATCAAATATTGAATAGTTCTCACTACAAAAATGTGATTTACTCAGAGCCCCTAAAGGGACATGGTGATGGAAAAACGATATTTCATTGTTTTTGCATTCTTTAGGGTTGCAAATGAACAAAGACGTTTGCTTTCCTGCTCCAACCCCCTCTTTCTTACCACAAGGGCCATTAGTGATCCGTAAAGAAGTGCTGATAGTGATAAAGGTCTGTCGGCCAAGATGTGTGTGTACATCTGAGGTTTGCTAAATGTCACACCTTCAGTACGATGTGGGAAAGCTGTAATCTGCTGATTGGTCAGTTTAAATGTCTCACATTTGGTTTCAATCACATGTTCAAAAGGATTAAAGAAGATTGTGAGGCTTTGTCTACAGCTGGTGTTAAGATGCGTTTTGGTCAGTTGGATCACAAGTATACAAGGGCCCAATCCCGTTTACACCTGGTGTTTCAAATCCATCTCTATTGTCCACTTTTGTTTTGTTTATTTGAGGGGACGGTCTATGGGCAGGTAAATGTACGAGCTTTCAATATAATGGGTGAAATAAGCTCATGCAATTTGCATGTGAGCATGACCAGAGACGGACAGAAAAATAGACGAAGAGTTTTGTTTCTGCTCTTAAAGCTGCAAATCCACGTCAAACACAGAGTTTTCCTTCTTCAAACCAAACTTGGGTCTTCAGCCAGCAAAGTTTAAATGCCGTCTGGCTACAGCGCTTCCCATAATGTTTACGCATTTGTGTCTGTTTGAACACACTCGACCACATGAGCGTCTACACTACCAAAGCAATCCGGTTGAATGTGTTTTCGACTACCTCTGGAAGTGGTCAAAAGTGGACAAGCTCAAATTGTTTTAGACCCTGTTTACACCAGTGTTTAGCACGTCCACTTGTGATAGATTTTTTTTTTACTACATAATTTTTCTTTTATTGATTATTTACTGAGCACTTTTTAACTTTAATTTCAGGCCCGATGGATGAGAATGAACAAGTGAATGAAGTGGAGAAACATCAAAGAAGATCTCAGAAATCTTTTACTTGCACTCAGTGTGGAAAGAGTTTCACACGCAAACCGAATCTCAAGGTTCACATGAAGATCCACACTGGAGAGAAACCGTTCACATGTGATCAGTGTGGGAAGAGTTTTACACACAAACATCATTTCAAGGTTCACATGAGGATCCACACTGGAGAGAAACCGTTCACATGTGATCAGTGTGGGAAGAGCTTTGCACGACAAGGAAACCTTCAGGAACACATGAAGATCCACACTGGAGAGAAACCGTTCACATGTGATCAGTGTGGGAAGAGTTTTACACACAAACATAATTTCAAGGTTCACATGAGGATCCACACTGGAGAGAAACCGTTCACATGTGATCAGTGTGGGAAGAGCTTTGCACGACAAGGACACCTTAAGTCTCACATGATCATCCACACTGGAGAGAAACTGCACGAATGTGATCAATGTGGCAAAACATTTTTGAGGGCTTCAGACCTGAAGAGCCACATGACAGTTCATTCACAGGAGAAACCACATTCATGTTCTTTGTGTGGAAAGAGTTTTTCACGTCTGTACAGTTTAAAAGAACATCAGAAAATACACACTGGTGTAAGAAATCATATGTGCTTTGAGTGTGGGAAGACTTTTACCACAGCTGTAGTTTTGAAACAGCACCAGAGGATCCACACTGGAGAGAAACCGTATCACTGCACTCCATGTGGTAAGAGCTTCACTCAATTATCTACTCTACACAGACATACAAAAACTCACATTAAGTAGCTTATCTTCAGTTCCAGCAGTTTCAAGTGCGATGCCACCTCTCTTTCCTATTAGCTTGTCTTAACCAGAAAAAAAAATACCCAAAGAGCAACATCTCATATATAATTTTGCTTTATTTTGATTTAAAAGTACAAGTGTTTTTTAAACATTTTTACTAACTGTTCTTGCTCAGGAAGCTGAAGAAGAGGCTGATTGAGATGCTTTATTATCTTGTTAGTCAATAAAGAGAGAGATCTGTCATATTTGTTACCAGTTTTACTGTCTTTTTGTATTTGCTGTACACAATATTAAACTTTTATTGTCCATTTTTATTGTCTGCTCCTTCTTGCATCAAAAATAAATAATTTCTTAATTTTAATGATATCTAAAGCCTGGAACACAACAAGCCGGCGTTCGGCCGTCGGGCAGTTTTTGTGCGTCGGCTGACTGTTTCCTCAGTGTGTTCCGCACAAGCGCGCAACCTCCCTGTCTCTCTCTTGAAACCAACACGGAAGTGAATTCAGGGAATTTTTTATAACTCATCCGTTTAAATTATATTAAGCCTTAAATTTCTGCATAATTAAGGGTGTCCACTTTTGAGTGCCAGGTGGATTCCTGCTGCTGTGGTCATTACTCATCATTAGCCATTTGTCTGCTGTTTGTTAGCCGTCACGTTACCTCAGGTCATTGTCTGACTGTAAAAATAAATACGGCCACGCCCACTTTAGGCTTCAAAAACGGTCTTCAGAAACCTACGGGTGACGTCACGTACACTACGTCCATATTTTTTTAGAGTCTATGGTTCCGCACCGTCGGCTGAAATTGGTCTTCGTCTGCTTTTTTCCGGCTGATTCGACATGTTGAATCGGCGTTGGGCCATCGGTGAAAGAGGGAACTCTGATTGGAGTCAGTGCACGAGAATAATAGCAAAACAGCGAGGAAAGTACAGATAGAAGGCTGTTCTAATGTTACGTCATCTTACCTGAGTGTTCCTTGGCGAATATATCAATATTAACACGAGAGGAGTGGAATAAAGAAAGTGTTTAGCAGGATTGATATTCAAAACGGTAAGCACGCACTGCTTTGTGCAGCTTTTCCCAGACGCGATGCGACAACACAGTCGGCTTTCATCAGCGCTAGTTCGTCGGCGTCAGCTTGGTGTGTTCCAGACTTAAGAGTCAAATCACTTGCCAGAAGGCTATGTGTGGCTGGTCACATAGACGAAACTGGGAAAGGTCACAGCACTTTTATATTGTTGTCCTATTGTTGGTTGAATACTCAATATTGCGACAGAAACTTTTAACTTTCTCTTTTCCAGCACTTTACACACAGTTGCTCCGTTGCACTTAAAGAAGATTAAAGAAAATAGTCCGACACCGTGGTACAACGAGCACACTCGGGCCCTTAAGAGAACAGCCAGAAAAATTGAGCGCAACTGGAAGAAAACAAAACTAGAGGTATTTCGCATTTCATGGAAGGAGAGCTCGATTGCACACAGAGAGACTTTAAAAGCTGCTAGATCTGCTTATTTTATCAACCCTATTAGAAGAAAATACACAAAACCCCAGGTGTTTATTTGAAATAGTGGCTAAATGAATGAAAAAGAAAGCTTCAACCCCAGACGTTTCCAAGCAACACAGCAGTAATGACTTTATGAACTTCTTCACTTATAAGATTGATGATATCAAGGAGAAAATTATGCAACCGTCTACTACAGTATCGCATCAGGCAGTGCATTGTAGTCTCCCTGAGGAAAACTTCTATTAATTTATTACTATAGGAGAGGAAGAATTTTCTAAACTCGTTAAATGATCTAAATCGACAACATGTATGTTAGACCCTATACCGACTAAGCTACTGAAAGAGATGCTCCCAGAGGTCATAGATCCTCTTCTTACTATCATCAATTCATCTTTGTCATTAGGATACGTACCAAAAACTTTAAAGCTGGCTATTAAACCGCTCGTTAAACCACAACTTGATCCTACAGAATTAGTCAATTACAGGCCGATGATATCTGTGAAATGAAATGATATCTGTGAGGATTTCCAGTCAGGATTTAGACCATACCATAGTACTGAGACTGCTCTCATTAGAGTCGCAAATGATCTGCTCTTATCATCCGATCGTGGTTGTATCTCTCTATTAGTGTTACTCGATCTTAGTGCTGCATTTGACACTATCGACCACAACATTCTTTTAAATTATGTTGGCATTAGTGGAATTGCATTAGCATGGTGTAAATCATACTTATGTGACCGTTATCAGTTTGTAGCAGTAAGCTGATATAAAAAACTGGATGACTAGCAACTTCCTACAACTTAATTCTGAAAAAACAGAGATTCTAATTATTGGACAAAAAACTTCCACACGCAATAACCTAGAATACTGTCTAACACTTGATGGCTGCTCTGTCAAGTATTCATCGTCGGTTAGGAACCTGGGTGTGCTCTTTGATACCAATCTTTCATTTGAAAGTCACGTGTCTAGTATCTGTAAAAACCAAAATTTTCCCTGTCCGCGAAGCAGACACACTCTGTCAGTTCAAATCTAGACTAAAAACACATCTCTTTGGCCTAGCATACACATACACATAACACATTATAAACTTATATAATTTAAAGGTGCCATGTGTTATGTCAGGCAAAAAATCAAGACATACTCCACATTCCATACCAGATGGGGGCAGTATACCTCCAGAAAGAGAATTGGTCTACTCTAGAGTAACAAACGAGAAACGGCATAGTCTCTATGCTCCGCCCCTACCTTCACAACGACCCTAGAGCCATAGCCGAAGCCTGAAATATTGAAATATGACATCTTCAAGCTACTCCCCTTCACCTTTACCAGTGAATATGTTCATATTCGTTTTGTTCATATTACATTTTTATTGTTAGTTTGAATTAAAATCATTTGACAGACAGCATTCGCTGATGTTGACCAAGCTAGCGCCAACGTAACCAGAGCTGCCAACTCTCACACATTCACCGTGAGACACACGCAATTGACACTTTTCACACGCTCTCATGCCACACATCAATTTTCTCACGCACAGAAAAATCGCGAAGCAAAGAGGACACGGAGACCGACAGACTAGACAGAGCAGGTTAGTTATGATATAAAAAAAATCTCAGCTCTCAGATTCTGTCAATTTTATTATGCAATTCAAACAATAAATACCGTTTTGGCGCTTGTAAATGTTACACGACAGATCGCATGTGAACCGATCATCTCTACTAGCTAATAGTAAAAAAACACGAACACTGTTGAAAGATACAGTAGGCTACAACTTACCAAAATGTATTCCTCATACACAATATCGATCAATCAGTGTTTTTTATCTGCGTGAAGAGGTCAATAACATAGCTGGAGAACAATTATGTCACATTTACCTCAGGAAAGCCATTTAATAAACATAATATAGGTCACGTAGTTGGCAAGAAAAAAAGAGCTATAGAGAGTATTGTGCTATATATGTGTACAATATTACAATACTACATATTTATAATATTTTTACTTATATCATTAAATAAAGTTGTCACCGCCGCCGACTTGAGATGCAAAGAAGCTCTGGCTGCCCTGTCCAGGACGCTTGTCAAAAAGTACGGGGAAACTTAACAGCTCTGAATAGTGAGTGAGTACGCGCGCGCGGCCGGGGCTCTCTCTCTCTCTCTCTCTCTCTGCTCGTTCTTAGAGGCAGAAGAGCGCTTAAAATTTCATATTTTGGTATGAACATTCACCCGCCAGTGTAGCGGATAGCCTTTTGAGATTTACTCGCCAAACAGAAAATCTACCCACATTTGGCGCTTGGCTTGGCAGGTGTTAGTTTCGGACCCTGCGTGCGTCCATTTGGGGTTCATTATCATCGAAGACATTTCAAGCTTCTTAGGTAATGTTACATTTTAGCATCAGCTTGGTAGAGACGGGCTCTGGTAGATAACAGGTGAAAACTGGATCGGATCTGTGGGTAGAGCTAACTATCAACAGTTAGCCATCGCTAACATTAGCACGTTTATCGAACAGCCTTCGATACATTTCTATGTTATAACTTCCCGAAAAAACTACACAAACATATAAAACAAACTTCTAGCGAAATACTAACAGCATCTTACTTACCAATCCAAAAGAAATGTTGCAAGTTCGGAGTCGAACCTCATTTCTTTCATGTCCATAAGTTGTCTCCAGCGATGGAAAGCAGTGCCAATATTTACTCGGGTTCGGCTCCTTTTCTTATCTGATTTTATTTGTGATTCCGAGCGCGTTTTTTTCCCTGCAGCGGGTGGTTGTGGTGGTGGTAAGGGTCTCTTGCCAAGGGCTTCAGCCATTCTTCCGCTCTCTTCCCTGAACTGAAATGTAGTAGTGGGCTGTACTTTCCACATGATTGACATCAGGTTCAAGTACCCCCACAAGCCGTGCGAGTTATTCGTATATTGCAGTTTGGCTGGTGGTTATGTTGCCCGCATACCGCCTCCCATGGCCGAAACTGGTATTATGACACCTGTTGGGCCGTGGCTAGTAATTTAGCATGCTAATTCAGGTTGATATCTCTGCAGCACTATAACTTGACATTTTTTTAATGACATAATCGCCCTTATTTCTTCTCATTCTTTTGATGCGTGTAGCTCATTTTTTGGATATTTTTACCTCAATTTTTACACATGGCACCTTTAATGTTAGGCTGCATACTGTAGATTAGGTCAGCCGCAACCGGGAACACTCCCCATAATTCCTGATGTACTTGTTACATCGTAAGAAGGATGTCATCTACGCTAATATTAGTCTCTCTGTTTATCCGAGGTTTACCGCAGTCCACCGGATCCAAGCCATATCCAGATCTGATGAAGGACCTATGCCTGGACATGATGACAACACAGTGCTGAAGTGTCAACCAGTCCCTCCTGTTTCCTGAAGTCAGCCGGACCCCGGCCGGATCCAGATCAGATGGTGGACTTGCACCTGGACCCATCCATGACGCATCCCTGAAGTGCCAGCCTCATTAGCCCTGTGAAGGCCTCATCGACACAGCCATCGGCACTGATCCTCAACAAACTTGTCTCCATACCGGCGTGATGACTTTGACTTCCAACCAGATGGAACTGGATAAATATTCGAAATATTCTGATCCAATCTGACTTCTGACCTGTAACACTGCCTGGATCATAATCATACACTGTTCGCTCGTTGGCCAGAGGAGAACTGAGCGACTGAGCCTGGGTTCTCCCGAGGTTTTTTTTCTCCATTCTGTCACTGATGGAGTTTTGGTTCCTTGCCACTGTTGCCTTGGCTTTTGGCTTGCTTAGTTGGGGACATTTAATATTCAACAATGGCTCTCTTTTAAAAATAAACTCTTATTGCATTTAGGTAAAAAACGGAATCCATGTTATATGAGTCTAAAAGTAAACTGAACAAGGTTCCTAACCTGTCTGTCAAGGTAGGGGATTGTGTAATATCAAACTGAAATAGTGTTAATTATCTTGGCTGTGTCCTTGACAGTGATTTAAGTGGTGCAAGTATGGCTATGAAAACTTTAGGTAAGGTTAATGCTAGAACAAAACTTCATGCTAGATATGTTAGTTTTCTGGGTAAACAAAATGTAAAACTACTTGCATCATGTTTAGTGCAATGTCATTTTGAGTAAGCATGCATTTCTTGGATGTCTGATCTGTTTTGTGTATGGTTGGATAAGTTACAGAAATCTCTAAATAAATTGATACGATTTGAGTAGTTTTTCACATGTTGATGATCCCATTTTAGGGATTCATTGATTTCCCATTGATTATTTTAATTCTTTCCCCAGCCAAAAAATAAATACAATTTCTTACTGATCCCAAACTTTTGAACGGTAGTGATTAATATTACAAAAGATTTATATTTCTGTTCTTTGTAACTTTCTATTAATCAAAGAATCCTGAAAAAAAAAAAAACATTTGGAAACATTTCACAACATTACTGTTTTTTTTTTAAATGCAGCCTTTGTGAGCAGAAGAGACTTTTAAAAACATGCCTGATAAAAGTTGAATAAGGCCACTGGGAATGGCATCAAATACTACAGCAAACTCTTTAGTAGTTACAGGGATCTTATACATGGATTTCTCGGCGACGTCATCACTGCTTGCGCACGCAACCAAGAGGCAAAAGACCCGCGGTCTTCGTACCGGAGTAAAGGGTTTAGGCTAGTAGCAAAGTGGTGGTGTTGTCGCTAAGTCAAAATGCCAAGGAGTTGTTGCGTAATTTATTTACATGCAGGCCTATCTGTTGTGTTTTATCTGCTCATTTAAATTATACGTGTTGTAATTCCAAATCTAGACGAATGGAAGAGTGGGACAGAAGGAGGAAGTTGTATGTTATATTCTTTCTATTCATAATTTGACGAGCTGCACATGACCACATAGCACGTAGTTGTATGCATCAAGGGATTTGTACGCTCTAATCATTTCTCTTGTATACACACTTGGTGTCTGAATAAGATAATTATAGACATCAGGCAAGATCTCACCATTGCTGAGAGTAAGTTTTTTAATATAATCGCCACGGTCGGAGGTACTAATGGCTTCCCACATAATCCATCGTCAAATCTTTGATTTGCAGTAAAGTAACGTTATGTGTCATGAAATGTTGCTGGTCGTAAAGTAACGTAAACAAGGTTAACTTATATAAAAGCAAATTCGGGCTCTAGAGATTCTGCACTGCTAACATTGGCTATTACATTACTAACTAAATCTAACATGATAATTCATACATGCATCACAGTATGTGGATTTTGATTCGTAAACAGTTGGACGTTTTACATAATGTTATATTAATATGAGACACAAACAAACAGATCCAACTCTGAAATTGCAGTTTATTATTGAGTCAACAAGAAATTACAAACAATGCGAAATCTACGTTAATTACAATGTTCTTTTACAGAACTCGGCATAACAGATAGCGGTTTTCTGCCTCCTGGATGCGCGCGCATCCGGTATTGTTTGTATACAAGAAACCCGTGTATAATGATAAAAGTTGAATAAGGCCACTGGGAATGGCATCAAATACTACTGCAAACTCTTTAGTAGTTACAGGAATCTTATAATGATTAAGGAATTCACAGTAATAAGATGTTCATTATTCTTAAATAACTGTCTGACCAAAATTATACCGTTATTGTACCAGTTTCTGTAAAATAAAGATTTATTTTTAAACGTAATATATATTTTTTGTTCCAAATCACAGAGTTGAGTGGAGAAAAGTTATGCTTAAAAATGAGTTTTGATAATCTATCATTTATTTCGTCTCGCGGTGATGACGTCACCACTCTCGCCTTCGCGCGTCTCCTGAGGCTTTTGAGGTAAACAGTTCACACGTTAAAGCACGTAACTACTATACAGTTTACACGGTTTACTCAACATATTACGGGGTCTATTCAGAAAGGTTTTCATCTTGTGTCTGTTTCTTTTCCCATACAAAACGGTAAGATGTTAGCGAACTACTTTGTTGTTATGAAGTTATTAGGGAATCGGATTCATATGGACAAATTACAAGGGTTTATAATGTCATCAGCGGCTGTCTTTATATTTACGTTTATATTACTGTTGTTATATATTTTCTGTATCATTCCTGTATTCTCTATATTCTTGTTGAATGAGTATTGATAGTCTATGGCTCATCAATATTATCAGAGCAGCTGAAAAGCCTCTTTATTTCATGTCAATAGATCCTGTTTTCTCCTCATTCATTATGCTGATGTCTTCAGATCTGTAAATTGTAAATATAGGTAAGTTTTATAATGGCTTTTATTTCAATAATCTGTGATGAACCATGTTTCATATGCAACACAATAAACAAAAAAAGTTGAGTTAACTGTAGTGGTGTGCCATTTGTTTCTTGCAAACCTATATATTTTTATGTTTTAATCTTTTTTTTTATTCTTAATTTTTTATAATGTGACCATAAATACTTAAAGTGGGTGGACTATGTTTTTTTTTAACTCAGTAAGTGATTTCTTCTTGATTTTGTCGGATCTGCTCCTCCTCCTTCAGTGAAGCTCCTCCTCCTTCAGTGAAGCTCCTCCCACTGCAATTCACCAATAAATGCTGGAATATTCCCATCAGCTACAAGTGAAGACGAGCATCAAACCATCAGGAAGAGCTGAAATCTGCAAAGACAGAGTTTATTGAAGGACAGTGAGAACATGAGAGATCCAGAACACTGCAGAATGAAACACACTGAAGAACAAAGAGGTTGGTGTTTATTCCTGATTTAGGGATGGGTATTGTTAAGGTTTTAACGGTATTACTACCCTTACCGATACTCCTTATCGATCTGGTACTTTAACGGTATTCTTATTTTTGTTATATAAAAAATAAATAAATAAAAAATAAATATCTATAGCAAAAGAAAAATCAATGCTTTAACAAAACAAATAAAACATGTTATGCAGAAGGGTGCAGGCTTTTGTGTTTTATACAGTGTTGGGGAAGCTACTCTGAAACTGTAGTTTGACAAGCTACAAGCTACTCGTAAGTTGAAGTAGTTAAACTACAGTCAAGCTACCCTTTTGGAAAAGTAGTTAGCTACTCTACAAGTTACTATCAAAAAGTAGGCTAGCTAGCTACATTGAAACTACTTTTGATTTTTTTGAACAACGTTATAAATAACTGAATAAGTGTCTGAGGAATGTTTTAAGTAAAATATTTAGTGTTTAAAACAATGCAATACAATTATGATTTCAAAGAGTATTGTTTTATTACACACAACTAGTGCTGGGCGGTATGACCAAAAATCCACATCACGGTATTTTTCTAAATTACACCGGTTTCATGGTATATGACGGGTTTTTTTCCCAAGCATGACTGGGTGTAAGAGGCGCTTTAGGAGCGGCAGAAATAGCGGTTTCCCCGGTAACGGCTGTACACAAAGCAGCAACGCTACTTTATCAGGAAAGATAAAAAAAGATTCAATCGTAATAACAAAGAAGCTTTTCTAAAGACCGTCAGTTAAAGGAGAAGTTCACTTTCAAAAAAACTTTTGCTGATAATTTACTCACCCTCATGTCATCCAAGATGTCCATGTCTTTCTTTCTTCAGTCGCAAAGAAATTAAGGTTTTTGATGAAAACATTCCAGGATTTCCCCCCATGTAATGGATTCTATTGGGACCCAAACGGTAGAAGGTCCAAATGACAGTTTAAGTGCAGCTTCAAAGGGCTTTAAACGATACCAGACGATGAATAAGGGTCTTATCTAGCGAAACGATCGGTCATTTCCAAAATAAATAAAAAAGTTTAAGTTTTATAAGCACAAACGCTCGCCTTGCTCTGTTCTGTGATGCGCGTTGAAGACGTCACGTAATACGCAATTACGTTGAAAAGGTCACGCTTGACGTGTTTACAAATGTGCGGAAGGAGGACCATATACACATTTTCAAATGTATTTGTGTCAGTTTATCGTTTAAAATGCCCATTTCGTGTGCGTATCCTGGGTGTTTTAATATTAAAAAGCCAAAAAGAACATTTTCTTCAGGACAGAAATTTTTCAAACGTGACCTTTTCAACGTAATTGCGTATTACGTGACGTCACGAACGCGCATCACAGAACAGAGCAAGGCGAACATTTGTGCTTATAAAACTAAAACTTTTTTATTTATTTTGGAAATGACCGATCGTTTCGCTAGATAAGACCCTTATTCATCGTCTGGTATCGTTTAAAGCCCTTTGAAGCTGCACTTAAACTGTCATTTGGACCTTCTACCGTTTGGGTCCCAATAGAATCCATTACATGGGGGGAAATCCTGGAATGTTTTCATCAAAAACCTTAATTTCTTTGCGACTGAAGAAAGAAAGACATGGACATCTTGGATGACATGGGGGTGAGTAAATTATCAGCAAAAGTTTTTTTGAAAGTGAACTTCTCCTTTAACTTCACATACATTCAAATAAAAACACCCGCGCCGCCTTTTGATTTTGAAATGTGCAGTGCTCATGTTTATTCAACGATGTCAATGCCAACCACAAACAGATTTTCCAAAAGGCTGTGTTGATATTGTGAACCAATGTATGGGAAACACTGTAATATAATTTGACAGCTATCAATTATAGTTTAACCTATCCATCTTCAAAGTCACGCTTAGGGGCTGTTTACACCTGGCCACTTCATGCGTTTTCTGTGACCGGATAGCTATCCGATCGTGAAAAGACCTGGGGCCTCATTTATAAAGCTTGCGTACGCACAAAACGGGGCTGAAAACATGCGTACGCCAGTTCCTGCGCAAAAGGTGGGATTTATAAAGAAAAACTTGACGGGAAAATTTGCGCACCTGCACGCAAACTCTGACCCATGCGTACGAACGTTTTGGAGATGGAGCACTTTGGCGACACCGATGGTGAGCTGGAGTTAAATGTATTTTTGGTCACTTTTATACAGAAAATCTAAAGAAAATTAAACATATACAGAAAGATTATACAAATACAATTTCATTTACCAAGCCTGTCACTTGAAGCAAATATCCATTCCTTCTTAAATGTCCGCGGCAGCGAGCGTGTTGAGCCGTTTAGTGAAACTGACGCAAATAACAGTTTAAATAAATAAAATACTTCTGATATAAACATTTATATTAAATATGCCATTGAAATTAATGGAGTTAAACACTTAAACATGAAATCATTACTGAAGTTACAACATTTTTTTAAATTCAATCATTAGAAATATTTGTTGTGGATGCGATTGTTTTTGAACACTTTTCCTGTGGCGTGCTTTAATGTTTTAACCACAGAGATAATTGCTTATCATGATAATACCAGATTGTCTGAGAAAATAGTTTCGTGCAAATAATGCCCAAAGCCTATCTGTTTCCATTAAAAATATAAATCAATTAAAAATACAATTCGGCAAGTGGAAAAGATTGAGAAAAACTTTCTCTGAAATGTATTTTACACTATTTGATTTATGTAGGCTATTCAAAAACAAGGCAAGGATAGACAACTACTTGATTTGTATTAATGTAATGTTTCTTGTACCGTTTATCATTTGCATATGATTATTCATCCACGTGATAACTTAAACGTTATCACGTGGATGAATAATCATATGCAAATGATATGTAAATGAGGATCTGCATAGTAAAACTAGGCGTTGTAAGCTCCATATATGGTTATTTCGGGGAGGAGACGCATGTACGCACAATCTTCCGCTGACTGGGATTTATAAAGTGAATTCTGCGCAGGTTCTGGCGTACGCACGGTTTTATAAGTCTGAATATTTTTGTGCGTACGCCATTTTTGGCTTTCGTGCGTATGTACACTTTTAGTAAGGTTCCTACGCACAGTTTTATAAATGAGGCCCCAGGTGTACTGCTAAATGCCCTCCGATACGCATTCGAGACGGATTTGAATCCGATCGCTCAAACCACTTCAGGAGGAGATCTGAGACGCATTCCAGACGAAACTGGAAAAGTGTAAATGCATCTGGTTGTTGAAACCACATATGTAAATTGTACTCCTCCCAAAAATGCTAAAAAAAATAAACGTGTGAGAGCGTGTTATTCATTCGATTCACATGACGTCACTGTAGCTTTGCGCCGCCATCTTTGCGACCGCGGCGGTCTCAGTAATGCCTGCAATATGTTGTGCAGTTGGCTGCAACAACAGCCGAAAGAGGAACTGAACTGGTATTTTATTCTATACCAAAAGAAGAGAGAAGAGAGAATCATTTATTTAAAAGACTTCAAGTCTCATGTTGGTTTGTGGTTAATTATATTTCCATTATACTCTCAGTGGCCAACATTATACAGACAGATATCGACAGATAATGTTTTTTCTTCATTTTATTGTTGGACCTGTTTAAATGCACTTTATCATGGTAAGTTAGAAAGATTTGGGGTTGTTTTGAATGTCTGTCTGTCTGTTAGTTAATACCTAGCCTACCTAAATCTAATAAATATTTTTCTGAAGTTCATAAAGATATTGTCTTCGTCACATGCGCTTTAGATGTTATTTTGTGTAAGTAACGTTAACGTTAGCTCTGCAGACGATGCATAATCTCAGCCTTGAAATGCATATTAAAGGACTAGTTCTTCCAAAAATTATAATTCTGCCGTCATTTACTCACCTTGTGCAAATCCTTAAGTTTACTTTCCGTGGAAGACAAAGGGACATTTTTGAATATGTAATGGAGACTCTTCTTGTCGATGTATTGAAAGTGAATGAGTAACATGAGCCTATGCGGGCTGTCACGCAAAAAATAATAATAAAAGACAAAAAACATCACAAAAGTATCATAAAAGTGATCATACGACTCGTCCGTTATATTAATATTGTTATTTACATAGCTTTATGTGACGAACAAACTGCAATTTAAGTCGTTATATTATAATCACTGATGAGCATTACCTCTTGATAGCTTTTAACCCCCAGAGGTCGACGGTATCGATACCAGCTCGCTTTTTTTTTATCAGTGTAAAAGAAACTCATAAATACTCTGTTGACTTTGATTTTCCATAGGAGTTTCATACATCAATCGATTCTGTTAAATGTGTATTATTTTTGTGTATACTCACAATAAAAACAAAGTGTTGTGCTTTTCGCCAAATAAAGAAAAATAAACACGAAGCGAGTTCTGCCTTCTCTCTGTCCGTGTAGTCCATTCTGAAACGCGTCCGAAAATGAATCATAACTCAGCGAATACTTCTCACATATACACGTGATATATGTCTTTATGAAGCTTGAAATCTCTTCTTTTAAATGAAGTAATTTATATAAAAAACAAATGTTTTCAACTCATGTAATCCGTTTGAAAGCAAGGAGAGGTACCGTTTTTCCGTCTCCCTTCATTATCTCTAAATGAGCTGAGGCCGCCCCGCCCCCGGCGCTATTCACATGTAAATAGTTAGGTGATCTAGTATGCAGCGCACCCGCCCCCCGATCAATGCCATAAAAACACAGTTTCTTCATCAGACTTACTGATAGTTCATCGCGTTTTGAGTATGGCACGCTTCTCCAAAGACGCCCTTCAGATGATTCTGGACAGCGAGGAACAATGCACCTTTTCCTCAGAGGAAGATTGTAACTCAGACGACGAACGGCAGCATTTTGAAGAGCGAATTCCGCCGAGGACACAATTTCGGAGTAAGTTTTACTTAAAAGTCTTTTGTCTTTTATTTTTCGTGTTCGCATTTATGAGGAAAAAACAATATTACGTGACAGTTCTCCATTATGGACGCGAGCGCTCTAAAAAAAGCACTAAAAGACTTTCAAACTTTCACAGAGACCTCAAAACAGAAAGTACAAATCCTTTCTTTAAAACGAATTTCGTTTTGTATCAATTGTATCTTAATTTTAATAAGTTTTTCATTAACAAATTTCCTGGATTTAAAGTAAATATAGGCTAGCAATCACAACATAAGGTGCTTGAACTGGAGATCATCATGAACCAGACCGTACTCGCCTCACATGTCTAAAAAATGTGAAATATATTTACAGAAAGCTGGTTCTAAACAAAACCATCCAAAACAAAAAACTATGTAGCCTAATAAATGTGCATTTCTCTGGTGCGTTCACTAGCCTACTGCGAAGATCGCGAGTCAATAGCCTATCGTCAACTTCATCTTTGCCAGAAGTTAAATTTAAATCGCGTGTGTGAATGAATGATGATGTTTTAGCAAACTGTATTGCTATACTGAGATGAGTAAAAATCGACTGAAATATGTTGAAATAAAATGTAGGCTATTTGTATAAGCAACGTATTAAACTGCAAATTAACAATATGCCCTAATATTTCATGAAAACAACGTTACAGGCAGGCGAAATATGAAAGACAACATCTTGTTGACTAGATTTGGGTACAGTTTTTACTGTAGAATATACTGCCACTTCAAATAAGCTTTTGTTTAGCAATTTCTATATATATAAAATACTATTTTTGTCAAAAATAAAGTCATCAACTAAGATGTTAGCTGTTCCAATGTTGACTAAATTCAAACTAATGAATACATAGATGATATGTAGGCCTATAATCATTTTTTTACAAAGAAAGAGTACACTTGAAATATTGTTGAAATTGTAATTATTGTTGTAATTGTAACCTTTTTAATAAAATAGCAAAACATATTTACAAGATAGATGTAAGCAAAATCTTAAATGGTCAATATAAGTCTTCTTCTAAATATATCTTTTGTCCTTGCATTGTGGCTCAGTCAGTTTCACACCTGAGTGAATGGCTCATCATTATGCAGAGTGGGTGGGACATTGTATTCTAAGGTGTAAACCACTCCTCGTTCACGCCCCCCTCGCATATTGGCTTTCCAAGCAAAACCTGTTTTACATCAATTTAAATCAATGTATGGTTTTATGTGAACGATAAAGCAAGACTATTTTCACATAATTTTGAAGAAAAAACTCTAGGCGAGGACATCCATTAGTCAAAAGTCTTATTGACACATATTTACTATGTGTTTTGTGGCCTTATTTCAGAAATTTTAGTTTTTCGTTTTTTCAATAACCATGCATAAACATTATTCTCTCAAAAATGAAAACATGTACATACACGTGGCTCACATATTATGGTAGCCCTGTTTGTGCTTTATAGAGTGAATTTACACCTTTGCCATTAATATGTTTATAAGCAACTGAAAAAAGCACAAATGTCAGGGCATGTCAGAACATCTCAAGGGCCCAGAAAACCGCTCAGACTCCAGAGGGTTAATCGCAGCCGAATCATTCAAAAAGATTCGACTCGAAAGATTCTTTCATTTCGATATTTGTGTGTATTAAACCTTCTCTCTGTAATTGAACATCTGGGGCCGGTTTCACAAAGATAGACTTTGACTATGGCTTAGATATAGTAGATAGTCAGACTTCAGATAGACATCTAAATCAGACCGTTGCACAAAGCACTTAAGACTCTGACTATCTTAAGTAGGACTACACTGCAATGCATTATGGGTAAAATAAGACACTTTTCAAAACAAAAAACATGGCGGATCGAGTAAGCGCATTCAACCGCTCAGTGCAGTTTAGCCCAGCGGAAAATATGTGTTTGTTGGAGGAGTATAAATGACGGAGTATGTTTTTATGTTTCCACTGTTCGATCGCGCCCGTGCCTCTCTCTCTCTCTGACACACACACACACACACACACTTCAGCATTGCAATCTTGACATCGCAGCCTGTTATTATGCAGCGTTCACATCAAACGCGAATAGAGCGTCAAATTCGCGTCTAGTTCGACGCTTGAACATTTTGAATCCATTCGCGCGTCCAAGGCGAGCGTTTGAAGCGAAATAGACGGGCATTCAGAGCTATGACTCCACTATGACTCTACTACCCCCTGTTTGAGCAGTCACGGTGTATTGTATTTCACGCATCGCCCGTGAGGTGACAAAGGGAGCGCATCGATCATTGCTCGCGTTGACTGTAACGGCCCTAACAGTTACAAGGACATTTTACTTGGGAATGTAATAGTTGGAAGAAATGTTTAAATTATGAGCCATTTCCCCTTTTCTTTTGGCTGTTTGTAATGTAACTGATTGTTACTGCTGGTTGCCAAGGTAACATAGAGTCTTAGACCTAAGTTAGCCTGGGGGTAAGGTGACAAATTTTTTTGGTCTAAATTAAGTCAGTCTTTATTTTTGTGAAACAGTCTAACTTGCATTAGACTAGTCTATGGGCAAATTTTAGACTTGTCTAACACTATAGTCCGGTCTAAAATAGCTTTGTGAAACCGGCCCCTGTTCTTTCGGACAGATATGGCAGTCTTTTATGATATTCGGCTGATGTCTCTGGCTGTGCTGATGGACGGATTAGATAGATTCATTCATGCCAGCCGAACAGCTGCAGATTCATTCATGACATCGCCTCGACTCTCATGAACGCGCGCCATGAAGCTCTATGACTTAGTATTTCTATATCATGAAAGGCCAATTGGGGCAAGCCTGGGGCAGATAATAATGGACAAAAGAAAACTGGGGGTAACAAATAAGGATTGGAGCCTAAAATAGACATTTTCTCCAGGTATCTCTGTCTCTCTCTCTCATTCAAATGGGCAGTTTGGGCGGCCATACCGGGCGAGTCGGTCGCAAATATGGCGGCGTTCTATTTGTAGTGACGTAGGTGGCATCTATGAATAGGTTATATGTAATGTTATAGCCAGTTATGACGACGCAACTGGAACACGCATCACCGCAGATGAGAAGCTGAGCATATATTCATTAACTTAAGCCAACGAGTAAACTATCGCAAATCAAAAGTAAAAGTGAGACGCTTAACACACAATCATCATCATTAAAAGTAGAGAAACGAAATGATCTTACCAGGGCTGTTGCCGCTCTCTATTATTGCGGTCTTTGATTTAGAAATTTTAGCTGATGATCAATAAAATGCAGCTCATATCTGTTGCTTTCCGAATTGAAGATCGGATTTAAATCCGTTTCGCAAAAACACATTTATGTGACCAGGTGTAAATGGAATCGTTATAAATCAGATAGTTATCTGATCTGAGAAAACGCATGAAGTGGCCAGGTGTAAACAGCCCCTTAGTAACACGTGCGTCACCACAGTGCAACAGTGAAAGGACCCTCTCAAACAGTGTCGCGCCGCGTTCCGATCGCTATTAAAGCGACATACACCGGTATTGCGGTATTAAAAAAATTTAGATCATAACAAAAATAAACACCGGTATACATAGTCTCCACAGGCCAATTAATGTCACGTGACCTCCCCAGAGACGCCATCTTTGAGGGCAAAAGCTGCTGTGTTTACAATGTTTTACCATACTGTCTATGAGTTTTACAAGCAAATTTCGAATATTTCTTTCTATTTATAATGTTACGAAAATCATGAAGAGACAAAGTGACAGAGATTATAAAGAGATTCTATTAACACAAGATATAGAGAGGTACAATGCGAAAATTTCAGTCATAAATGGTGTGGATCCGTATGCGCTAACAAAGGAAGCACTGAGCACTGATTATGCAGCTTTGCCTCAGATACAGTATTATCATGTGTACCATTATCTGGTATTGGCTAGGAGTTTTAATACATGTGAGCAATTCCGAGCCTGGAAATATGTGCATGAATATGAATATACACGGTATGAAAATAAATAAAACTCGCGTGCAAATTAATGTAACAGTTAATGCGGAACTACTTTATATGCGGGTTCTTTAGGGACATAATCTGAGATTGCCATGCTGGAATGTGTGTGTGTGTGTGTGTGTGTGTGAGAGAGAGAGTGAGAGTCGCGGGCGCGATCGAACAGTGGAAACAATGTTGTTTTTGTATGTTTTTAATATCTCGTCATTTTGTTCATACAGGACATAATTCAAACTGCAAAGTGTTAACTTATATTTGTGTACACTCGCAATAAAACACAACAAATTCTTGCGTGTTTTGAGGGAGTTTCTTTCCTGTTTATCCTCGCCAGCCATAACCTCTGTCGTTGTTCTGACAAAAGCTTAGTCTTCTCACATTCATGAAGTCTAATGACGGGTATACTGTAAAATCCAAATTTAACTGAACCTCCGACACGATTTAAACATCCATTGACCCAGCAGGAGATGACCATTTTCACTTTTTATCACGAAATTAACTCGCTTCAGCTATTCTTCTACTATTGTTCTGCCCACAGAAATGGCGCCGGGTCGGCAAATGCCCGTATGTTGTGACGTCATGTGGGAACTATGTATTCGGTATGAACCGGAACACCGCCCAGCACTACACACAACACTCAAATATCTCAGACTGTTTGTCAAAAGTGCAAAATTGCAACAAATACAACATTGCAAGAACAAAATATACATCCAACATAAATTGCATGTAGAACATTTTCTCAAAAATACCGATTGTGAGATGGTTGCATTTTGGCAAGAAAATACATTGAACAGCCGCTCACATGTGGCACTGGCAGGGAAAGAACTATCCGGTGTAGTTGCAGTAGACTGAAACCTCATCCAAAACATTAACCTCCAAAGGGTCAAAATGTTACAATTTGTAATGTTACAAAAGCCTCAACTGAAGAGTAAGAATGCTTGGAAAATGTTAAGTATTTTAGTTGAACTGGCATAGTTAGTCACTGTTATTGTTATACCACTCAAGCAAAACAGGAATGGTTTCACACCATCAGTCGAGAATTGAGGTGCAGTGTCCTTCTAATAAGAGCAGGCAATAACAAAATGTATAGGCAACTCAATTTGTTCTCTTAACTAAACTGAAGCAGAAGTGCCTGACCTGTTAATTCGACACAAGAGAGGTTTCTCAAAATGACTGTCGGAAAGACGGTTGCGTTTTGGCAGGAAAATATCCTTTCCAACACTAAACAACCGCTCACATGCGGCACTGGCAGGGACACCAGTTTTGCACTTAATGAAGACTCTCTTCATTTTTGATAGATGCTGGAAAGCACTATCAGGTGTGTTTGCTGTAGACTGTAGATAAATGTTCAATTCAAGTCTGTGATCTCATCGCTTTCATTTTCTGGCTTCCTTGAAACAATTGTCTCTGCAACATGTGGACTGTGTGCTGCTGAAAGCTCCTGTTTTAGTCTTAAGATGATGTCATCTTTTTGTTAATTTGGTATGTAAGACATACGAAACATAGGATGTGAAGCCGTTGCCTTTTACTGGAAAGGTAACTGAACCTTCTGTTCACACCACTGTTGATGGCATTAACTAATGGCCCACAAAATTGGAGGTTTTCTTGCTTGAGTGACTGCAACTTCTCAACAAGAATGTTGATTGTGGGAATCAAGACTCCGAGGTATGCCATTGTGTCCGACTGGAGAACATCTAGGGCCTTGGACACTGGTGCCATCACCTGTGAAATTACACATAAAACATGGCTGTATGCATGAGTGCAAAAATACATGATGAAAATCACAGGATGCATAAGTCATGTTGATTATTATATTCTTAAGAGTTATTAATAGGTAATTAACTTTAAAATAATTTACTAAAGAATTAGGCTACTAAAGTTATTGGTTTTAATAAAATTTGTATTTAAAATACAGTATATACCAAAAATATTTTTATTTTACAAATATGGGATTCTATGAAACACTAAAAATATTTACATAAAATGATTGATTCAATACATCTTAGACAGTTCAAACTCACCATGACATATTCTTTGATGAATGTAATCTCTGATGGCTTCAGTCGTGGAATGTCCATTTTCTCACAAACATCATGGAGCTCCTGAGGTTTCTCTTCAATGCAAGTTTTCATACGATCCATTGCATTATATGTAGAGTTCCAACGTGTTACATTAGGCACAACCAGCATGCATCCAAGTCTGTCTTTAAAGGGATACTTCAGGATTTAGCATTAAGCTTTGTATTAGTAGGAAACCTGTAGTATTTTCGAATTACCATGCTTTCCACCCTCATATCCCCCTGAGACAAGAGATTTATGTATTTTTTGTCTGGAAAAAATCCTCCGATGATGCAAAAATCGTCATTTTGCGTCATCGGAGGATTTTCTGGCCAGAGGCTAAAGACTACAGCCAGTAGATGGCGTTGTTCCGCATGTTTTCAACCTGCCCATAGGAGGTGGGATCTCACTCACAGAATGTACACAGTGTCAGCCGTCTTTCTTTGGAAGCTAAGCTAGCAGGCTCTTGTTCTGTGGAGAAAGCTGAGTAGTAGGAGAAAGCTGAGTAAGTAGGGGTTACCATCCTCCTTTTCCCGGACTTGTCCGGCGGGCGAGATCGTTCAAAATGTACGGGATTCAGCTTTTGCGTTCTGCGGTCGCCATTCATTGTTTACATGCACACCTTTTGTTTCAGTCTAACTGAATTCATTCCGATTGGTGAATCTGAATGTAGTGTTTACATGAACGCTAAACAAGTGATCGGTTGATGTGCGTTTTACCATTGCTAAGAAAATTCCCTCTCCTCCGTGAGAGATGGGAGACCCGGCGCGTCTCAGTAATGACGCCACCGGCCTCGCGCTGTTCTCCCGCAGCCGTCAGCCTCGTCCTGCTCGCCACAGTAAACATGAGGAATGGCGACTGTAGAACGCAAAAGCCGAATCCCGGACATTTTGGGCGATCTCTAAATCCCTGCCAAACTCATCACGTAGGCTAGCCTTGTTGTTTTCAACTGCGCACTCTTACCGGTAGGCGTGGCCTCCTAAGGCAGCGAAGCAAGTGCATTCTGGGAGTTGTTGTCTTTCATCCACATGAGCCAAAAATACATTTTCTGGCTTTTCTCAGTCTAGAAACCTCCAAATTCAAAAATGTCTTCACATTTCTTCTACTTAAATGACCTATTTTGAATACACATTCATCTTCCCAGAGGTGAAGTATCCCTTTAATGTTGTCAGAAGCTTGGGTGCTTCTACTCTTCTACTCTTATTCCAAAGGCTTTGACATTTGGCGAAAGTTGCCCTTGAAATCTTTTTAAATGAAGAATCTTCCACAGCTGCCTCAGCATCTTTGGTTGCAACCAAGTGGAGAGAATGGCAGGCACAGCGTTGATGGGCTGGCAAGTGGTAGTCATCCTTTTTGGTCTCTTGTAGAAATGCTGCAACATCAGTGAACTCAACATCTGCCTCTTCATCATTTTCTTCATCATCTTCAGTCACTTTTTCTTCAGCTGCGAACACACTAAATGCTTTTACAAAATTTGAACCGTTGTCTGTAGTGGTTAACACAACTTTGTTTTGAATGCTGAATTCCATGTGGACACTTTCAAGCATCTCTGCCAGAGTGTCATAAGTGTGCCTTCCCTTGATCCTTCGGCAAGCTAAAGCCCCGGAAGAGATGGTAAGTGTGTCTGAATCTATCCAATGGACAGTGACTCCCAGATAGCTCTTGTGATTTGTAGACCATGCATCTGTGGTTGTTGCTACAAATTCCTGCTCAGACAAAACTTTACACATATCTGCCTTCATGGAAATGTATTGATCCTCTAGCATTCTGACTAATGTCTTTCTAGACATCACATCCCTTGAAGGCAGTACCTGCTTGAATAATTCTTTAAATTCTGCCCTTTCAACAATACTGAGGGGATGAAGCCCCTGAATAACAGAATTCAGAACCAGCTTGTTGAATTTTTCCTGGGAAACTGGTGCCACCTCCCTCATGAAATACTGAATTGGTCTTGATGAGCTTGAGGAACTCTGTTCTTGAATGGAGGGTGTCGTTATCTCTTTACTGAATTGTTGCTGCATTCTCAGTAATTCATTCAGTTTAGTCTCTGATAGGCATAGGATAAAGAAAAAAAGAAAAAAAATTAGAAAGAAAAACGCATTTTAAATGCCATACTTTTAAATTATGATTATGCAAGACAGAAATATATAAGCCTACTAATAATACAACTGCGCAACAACATAAAGGAATGTTTCCTTTTTATATTAATTTTCATTTTACACTAAGGTAGCTAAATGATAACACTTGTCTTAATTTCTCCACTTTAAAGGATTAAACACTTGAGCTTTTATTTTGGCGGAAAACTGTGACGAGACCTTTACGTTTCTATAACATTAAAAACGCTTTTATATTACAAATCGAGTGAAATGCTGTAATTATCTGGCTGCCCACACAAATGTTGGAAGTTTTGTGAACGTTAAACAGCATAACTGGTATTTGAAAAATGCACGTTAAACTCGCTCACATGCAGTGATGGAGCTCACAGAATTTACTGTGAAAGAAGAACGTAAATCACAAGCTGCTTGTGAGCACAGTTCGGTTCGCTCTGAAACCAGTCACAACAAATCTATACAGCAATTTAATTAGATCAAAGCCTTTGTCGTGCGATAAACAAACTAAGACCACTTTTTTTTTTTGGCGGGGTGTTTGGATTATGGCTGCAGGGTGAGCATGTGGAGAAACTTTCTGTTGACCGTCACCATCGTCATCATCTTCTGTTACTGCACTGTCGGAGGTATCTTTGCACGGCTGATGAAATGCATCTATTAAAGTAAGTGTTGGTTCTTTCTAAGCTTGTGAAATGGAACAATAAAGACATCCCATCATGTGCAATGGTTCAGCGTGACACGTCTTCAGTATAAACCCACATGTCTTAGCCTGCTGCGGCGTTTGGATTGTTTTTTAAGTTTATACGCTGCAATATTTTGTCAACAGAAAATTTTGTTGAAGCGCGGATTCAAACGTTTTGTCGGGATAACACTGGATGTTTGAGATCGCTTTCAAAGTTGTAAGTGATAGATGTGAACGCTCATTGGACTCGCGTAAAGCGCATTCATTCACAAATTTGCTGTTACGATGCTTATTTGGTCGCCTCTATTGAAAGGTACACTATGTTTATATACATTGTGGATTGTTTTTCAATGACGTATTGCATTCCCTGCTAGGCTCAGCAGGTTATTTAGGGTGATTGTACTGGTTTGTTTGTTTTGGGACTTTTTGTAGTGTAGTGTTTTGGTTTGGTATTTTTTGTGATTATTGGATTATTTTGTATATGAAAAATGGAGTTGAATGATAAAAGGTCAAATGAGAAAAGACAAAAAACACTTACACCCAGGGCTTTTGAATATAAATTGGAAAAGCTCCAAGAAGAATGCCGAGCAAAAATAAGAAAGATTAAATACCTAATGCAAAGTGCTGATAATGCTGAAAAAATACAGTCATGTTTTGAAAATATATCGAGCTTGTTTAAAGAAGCAAGTCATCTTCATGGTGTTGTGGTTCCTATGCTCCCACCTGAAGAACAGGAAAAACAAAATGCTTGGTTTGGCAGCATTTAAGAACATAAAACTGCCTTTGTGGAGGAGACAAATAAATGGCTGCTGGAGGTGCCAAATAAACCAGCAGAGGGCGTTGTTGCCCCATGTTTAGGATCTACTGTTTCCAATGATGAGGCACGTATATTTAAAATGATGGAATATGCAGTAGATGACATTAGACCAAGTGATAGTGTTTCTAATGTGTCAGTGAGGTCAAAGAAATGTAGTACAGTGGTGAGTAAATCTATGTCCATTACATCATCGGTTCCCAACAGGGGGGTCGCGGCCCACAAGGGGGCCTCAGCGAGCTCTGTGGGGGGTTGCGTCATATTTTGAAAAGTTTTGAGCAATGAGCATTAAATACAATCCTTAACTTTTTTCTGTTAAAAATGTACAAAATTTATATAATGAGCGAGTTCATCATGAATCCATTTTCCAATCCGTGTTTTTGTCTTATCCTGAACCACTATGGTACACCTATAATAAGTGTTTACATTGGGACTATTTTTAGGGGTCCCTAAAATATTTTCTTGGGGAAAAGGGGGTCTCAGACAAAAAAAGGTTGGGAACCACTGCACTACATCATCAGCCAAATTAAGGGCTGAGGCTGAGACAGCTGCTCTTATGGCTCATCAGAAGCTGCTGAATCAGAGGCATGCCCTAGAGGAACAGCAGGAACTGTTGAGGAGAAGGAAGGAGGAGCTGGACCTGGACATGGAGCTGGCAGCATCTATGGCTGAGTGTGTTCAAGGCTTCAGAAGGATCTTGCGTGTCTAACGTTTCTGTGAAATCAGATGGGATGAACTCTTATTTGGAAAGAGGGAAAATAACACAGTTAAGATACGACGCTGCAACATTTGTGCCTGAGTTCAACACTCAACCATCGGCTGCAGAGGCTGGAGATGAAGCTTTGCTTTCAGGTTATGCTGCTGTGACTGGGGTTGGTATGCCCACTCTGCCAGAAGGTGCTTTTCATCCACCTTCAGTATGAAGCTGCACCTGTAACAGTGAATAATTCTGATCAGCGTTTTCTCACAGTTTTGGAAAGGCAAAATCAAATTACGTCTTTATTGGTTGGAAAACTTTTTTCACTTTTTCTCTTACCTAAGCGAGACCTACAAGTTTTTCACAGAGATCCACTGCAGTATCAAACCTTCATAAGAGGATTTGAACACAAGTCAAGTCAATGCATCATTTATATAGCGCTTTTAACAATGTAGATCAGTGGTTCTCAACTCCAGTCCTCGTGACCCACTGCTCTGCACATTTTGTATGTCTCTCTTATCTGACACACTCAGTTCAGTTCATGGAGTCTCTCCTAATGAGCTGATGATCTGGTTCAGGTGTGTTAAATAAGGGAGACATACAAAATGTGCAGAGCAGTGGGTCCCGAGGACTGGAGTTGAGAACCACTGATGTAGATTGTTTCATAGCAGCTTTACAGAGATAAACGTATAATTTAAGGTAACAGTGATTGTTTTGGCTTTATAGCGGTTCTTTAATAAAGTTATTTCCTAGCTAAAGTTAGTTTTGATTGATTCGCTTCCGTCGCAACGATCATTTGATATTAAATTAGGGGCCACTAAGACGACACCATTCTCTCTACACAGACTTTAAATGTGAATCTGTGATAAACGCTGATGGCGTTCACATGCGCATTAAGGGGACAACATTGAAGAGAGAACACAAAGTCAGAAGGACTGTTTGTATTACCTCGAACAGTATACGAGAGGTCAGCCCAGGGATTTGATCCGAAGCTGTCAACATCTGCCTCCGTCCCATGGATACACTAAGGCAAAGTCACTACTTCAGGAGCATTTTGGCGATCCATTCAAAGTAGCCTCTGCCTACATGGATAAGGTGCTTTTATGGCCGATGGTTAAAGCTGAAGATATCAAGGCTTTAAGGACCTACAGCCTATTGTTGCAGGAATGTTGCAACTCTATGGGAGCCGCCGTAAGTGACCTGAATGTGCCTACAAATATGCAAACCATTGTGAAAAAGCTGCCTTATAAGCTGCGGGATCATTGGAGAAGTGTGGGCTGCGATATTCAGGAGAAGTTTCGTCGTAGAGCTACATTTTCAGTCATTGTGGAGTTTGTTGAGAGGCAAGTCAAGATAGCAAGTGACTGTCTTTTTGGAAATATACAAGATACACCTGCGACAGGAAGAAAGGAATTAAAAATGGTCAAGTCTCAAACTAGTTAAAAGGCTAGAGGCAGTAGTTTTGCCACTACTGTAACACCTGCTGAGAAGAAAGTGGAGCCTGGGAACAAAAGGGAGAAGAACTCACTAGTGAAAGTTTGTTTTGTGGAGCTGGCCATTCGTTAGATGTTTGCCTTCTTTTGGATAAAAGGACACACGATGAGAAAATATCTTTTTTGAAGGAGAACCGTATGTGCTTTGGATGTCTGTGCGTTGGGCACATGAGTAAAGATTGCAGAAAACGTCTGATATGTAGAGTATGTAATTATAGGCACCCCATGTTGTCGCATTTCCACCCCAAAGCAAAACAAAAGAGTTCGACTCAGGCCAATGGTGGCTTGGAAATGGCCAGAGAAGGCGCTGTGGTGTCTGTTCAGTCCAGTGGCTTGACTGGGGCCGGTAAGCAGGACTGTACGCTCTCTATTTTGCCTGTTCAGGTGAAATCCAAAAGGGGGTAAGAGACCTTTGTCACGTATGCGTTTTTGGATCCGGGGAGTACTGCCTCATTTTGTACAGAGCGACTCATGAACCGGCTCAATCTTACAGGGAAGAAGCTGGGAATCCTCCCTAGAACTATGGGACAAGAGAAAGTGGTGGACAGTTATAAGTTGTCAGACTTGGAAGTCGCCGGGCTGGATTCGGATAACTTTTGGTGGCCTGCCTGAGATTTTTACTCAAAGGAGCTTGCCTGTTCATCAAGGTAACATTCCATGCTCAAAAGACCTTCAAAGATGGCTGCACTTGAGACACACAAAAATACCAGAGATCTATGCTGATGTAGACCTTCTGATCGGCACTAACATCCCTCAAGCTCTGGAGCCGTGGGAGGTGATAAGTGCAGTGAACGGGGGCCCTTATGCAATTAAAACCATCCTGGGTTGGACGATGAATGGCCCGCTCCGAGGAGATTGTCAGATCAGTGATCAGTGTTTGCAGCCCAACATCACAATCAATCGGATCTCAGTGGCGAGTCTTGATGATCTTTGGGAGAAGCAGCTGAAGGTGGATTTACCTGAAACCGTGCAGGATGAACAACCTGATCTGTCAAGGGAGGACAAGCGCTTCATTGAGTCAGTCTCAGAGTCTGCCAAGCTCATTGATGGTCATTACAGTATTAGTCTGCCGGTAAGACAAAGATACCTCAAAATGCCAAACAATAAGACAGTTGTAGAACAGCGCGCATTGAGTCTCAAAAGGCGTTTGAATAAAGCAGCTGGCCCGTTGTGATGGAAGGGTGTGGTATTTACCCCATCGTGGGGTGTATCATTCTAAAAAGAAAAAACTGCGGATAGTTTTTGATTGTGGGGTCATGTTTCAGTGGACGTCTTTGAACTCACAGCTTCTTCAAGGACCAGATCTCACAAATTTGTTAGTGGGAGTCCTCACAAGATTCCGCAAAGAACCTGTGGTGCTCATGGCAGATATTGAGGCCATGTTTCATCATGTCAGGGTGCTGGCTGAAGACTCTGACTTGTTGAGATTCCTGTGGTGGCCTGATGGATATTGCAGTCAGGAGCTAGTGGAGTACAGAATGATGGTGCATCTGTTTGGTGCTACTTCCTCCCCTAGTTGTGCCTGTTTCACCCTGAGGAAGTGTGCTGAAGACAATCAAAAGTACGCTCACAAAATGGATTAGTAACCGACGCACTGTCCTCGCTACTATCCCTCAGGAGGAGCGAGCCAAAGAGTTGAAAGATCTGGATTTGGATAGTTATGCTTTGCCTGTATAGTGTGCCTTGAGTGTACAGTGGTGTGTCCAATCTGACTCATTCAAGTTTAAAATCATACTTAAAACCCACCCACTCACAAGAAGAAGAATCTTGTCCATGATTAGTTCGATTTTTACGACCCTCTTGATTTCTTGGCACCTGTTGTTTTGTCCCCCAAGAAAATCCTCCAAGACCTTTGCAGGAGACGTCTGGGATGGGACGATCCTTTGCCCCCTTTCGGTTGCTGGAGAATGGATGGCTTGGCTGGAAGACCTTCATGACCTTGAAAATTGGGAGGTCAGTAGGTGCTTAAAACCTGTGGACTGTGGTCGTCTTGTCTCTGCTCAGCTCCACCACTTTGCAGACGCAAGTGAGGAAGGGTTTGGGACTATGACTTACCTGTTGCTCCATGACGATAGCGGGCGAACTCACAGTGCATTTGTAATGGGAAAGGCACGAGTAGCTCCTCTAAAACTTGTCACCATTCCCCGTATGGAGCTGACTGCCGTGGTGGTGGCTAGCAGGATGGACAAGTTGTGGAGGAAGGAGCTGCAAATGGACCTCCAAGAGTCGGTCATTTAGACAGACAGCACTTCTGTTTTGAAATACATTAAAAAACGAGACATCCAGATTTAAAATCTTCATAGAAAACAGAGTGTCTGAAATATTGAAAATGTCTAACGTATCCCAGTGAAGGTACGTGAATACATCAACCAACCTTGTGAATCTAGCCCCCAGAGGTGTTAAAGTTCAGTCATTGCTAAAGACTGGTGCATGGCTCTGTGGTCCTGACTTTCTTCATGAGCCTGAGAGCAGGTGGCCCGAAAACCCTCTTGTTGGAGACCCAGAGGTCAAGTCTGTGGTGGTGAACGCTGCTTATGTTGAGCAGGTCAGTCCAGTGGAGAAGCTCATTGATTACTTTTCCTCCTGGCTCCGTCTTAAAAGGGCTGTTGGTTGGCTTCTCAAGTTTAAGACCTTGCTTTTTTCCCTGGTGCGACATCACAAGCTGCTGAGAGAAACCCTTTCTGGATCGGACCTAAGTGCTGAGCAGCATGAGAAAGAGGAAGGTGTTAAGGCTCAAGTGCCAAAGGATGTTCTGTACATGGAGGATATGGTTGTAGCGGAATCAGATATTATCAGTTTTTGTCAAAAAATAAGGTTTCCGGAAGAACTGGCCAACTTGAAGAAAGGAGAGTGTGTAAGGAGAACGAGTCACCTCTACAAGCTTAACCCGATCCTGGATGGTGATCTCATTAGGGTTGGAGGACGGCTTAGTAGAGCAGCTATGCCAGTTGAAGCAAAACATCCAGTTATACTGGCTAAAGATCAACACATTTCCAATCTTATTCTCTGTCATGTACACCAAGAAACAGGCCATGGTGGACGAAAACACATGCTTTCTCATCTGCGTCAGAAGTATTGGATTCCTGGTGCCTGTTCTGCCATTAGAAAGGTTTTGACAAAGTGTGTCATCTGTCGTAGATTGTCTGCTTCTGGACATCAGAAAATGGCTGACCTTCCTCACAGCAGAATAACTCCTGATGAGCCTCCTTTCAGTCGAGTTGGTTTGAACTGCTTTGGACCATTTGAGGTTAAACGTGGTAGAGCTGTGGTCAAGAGGTATGGGCTCATTTTTACATGCTTGGCGATGCGAGCCATATACCTTGAAGTTCTTTCATCTTCATCAATGGTTTTAGAAGGACTAAGACTTCTTCATCAATGGTTTTAGAAGGTTTGTGGCAAGACGTGGTCAAGTCCTGGAAATCCGTTCGGATAATGGTACTAACTTTGTGGGCACTGAAAGTGAATTGAGGGAGGCCATTGAGAATCTGAACCACAACCTCATAAGTGACGTGCTGTTACAAAATAGTGTGAAATGGGTTTTCAATCCTCCAGCAGCATCACACCATGGAGGTGCTTGGGAAAGATTGATTCGGTCAGTCCGTAAAGTGCTAAACTCCATTTTGAAGACTCAGACTCTGGACGAAGAAAGCTTGGCGACGGTGTTTTGTGAGGCTGAAGCGATTGTTAATAGCCGTCCAATAACGAAAGCGTCAATAGATCCTCAAGACTTTGAGGTGTTGACCCCTAACCATATACTTTTGCTTAAGTCGCGGCCGTTGTTGCCACTAGAATTGTTCGAAAAGGAGGATGTTTAGGCTTGTCGTCGCTGGAAACAAGTGCAGTATATTTCGGATTTGTTCTGGAAGCGCTGGGTGAAGGACTACCTTCCTAGACTTCAGGAGCGCCAGAAGTGGAATACTGCTAATAGAAACTTTGTTCCAGGAGATCTCGTGGTGCTAGTGGATGATATGGCACCTCGCAATACTTGGATTATAGGAAGAATTGTGGATACTGTTCCTGACAAAAATGGACTGGTGCGAAGTGTACGGATTAAAACTAAAACCAGTTATCTGAACCGGCCAATAACAAAAATCTGCCTTCTGCAGGAAGCAGAGGGGCAGTGAAGATCTTTGGATACAGCGGACATGAACTTTGACATTATTGGACTTTAAAAGACTTTTAAAGGACTAAAAGTTCACTGTGCATTCCTCCCACAAGGTGATGATGGTGGTCAATTATTGCTATGAAATAATTTGGGGCCGGAATGTAGGAGCCATATATTGAGTTTGACTTGTCTATTATGATATTTCCTCCTTTTTCTATACTGTTGTGTATGTGCATGCGCATAGTGACGTCATTGATTACTGTGGGTGTCACCGGGGGTGTGGTGTCTGTATTAATGTGTGTGCTCACCTGTGTGGCACGGCGGGGTGTTTGGATTATGGCTGCAGGGTGAGCATGTGGAAAAAGTTTCTGTTGACCGTCACCATCGTCTTCATCTTCTGTTACTGCACTGTCTGAGGTATCTTTGCACGGCTGATGAAATACATCTATTAAAGTAAGTGTTGGTTCTTTCTAAGCTTGTGAAATGGAACAATAAAGACATCCCATCATGTGCAATGGTTCAGCGTGATGCGTCTTCAGTATAAACCCACATGTCTTAGCCTGCTGCGGCGTTTGGATTGGTTTTTAAGTTTATACGCCGCAATAAGCAATAATAAATAGCATTTGTACTTTCTTAATTTCTCCAGTACCGACAGCAGAACCGATAACGTCCGAGCTTATCGATCCAGCAGTCTTTCATAATTCAGCACCGGGGCCCGTTTAATACCGGGTTTCGGTACCCATCCCTATTCTTCATTCGTGAGGCTGAAGAACATTAAGGTTATAAAGCAGTTCATCAGATTTTGCTCTGTTATAGTAGGAAAAATCTAGTTGTGAATTAGAATTAAAGCAGCAAATAATTAGCCTAGAAATCTAGACGCACCCTAGCGGCAGCAAAATTTAACAGGCCAATCACATCGTGTATAGAGTCGGTGGGCGGGCTTAACAGAATGACGACAGTGTGACGGTTCCGTGTGAATTCCCTGCTACTTGAAAACAAAGAATGGCTGATGACGAACAGCGGTCTTTCGAATCAGCTTTGGCCGCGACTCTGGAGGAATAGGAGTTAAACTTTTCTTTGAGAAAATAACAAAGAACGGCACTTAGGTCATTCTTAAAAAAGGAAGATGTGTTCGTAGTTTTGCCAGCCAGATATGGCAAAAGTTGAATCTATAAAGTAACGTTAGCTCCGCTGTTGGGAAAATGCTCTGGTTGGTTGAAGCGCTGTCCTATTGCGTGCAGAGGGAATTTGAAAGACAGCCATTTATCCCGCCCCTCGGATTGAGCCGTGTCTATGTTGAGTTGCCAGACCTAACATCTTGATGTAGGTCTGGCTTGCCAGGCTAGCAAATGATATGAACCAGGTGCAATTTTTTTTTAACAAGGATGTTTGTTATCTGTAAGTCAATTTTATTATTATCTGAGCATTTTTTTCTGTTTATTTTACATCTGGTTCACAATTACTGCAACCAAATTATGGATATGTCTTAATACAGTTTAGTGCATTCCAAAATATTATTATTATCTTGCTAAAACACCAACGTTTAAAAAAAAAAAAACTCAAATAAATAGACTTTGCTACACATGGTATAGTTTGTGTAAACAGGGTGTGTTAAAATTATAGCATTATTGCGTATTTTTAAAATGTTAAAGGTCCCATTGCATGGATTATTTTATTATTTTAGAATGTTTCCTGGGGTGCCCTTATAATGTTAGTATGTTTTTTGATCAAAAGTTGTTATAATTTAGAAATAAAAGGCATTTTTCCTAGCCTGATTTGAGTCTCTGATTTGAACGCTCTCTTTGAAGGGGCGTGTCTGCTGTGAGACTTCAGTGTAAACGCCCACTGATTGGCTGTCATGCTTGCATATGAAATATCTAGCATTAGGCTACATGTCAACTCTCTCGAAAACTTTTACTATTACAGCTAGTATACGTTTTTACTATTACAGCTATCGAGATTAACGAATCGTGAGAAGTTTAAGTATTTAGATCTCTATTCCCATCACATAAAAGGTTGCAATGATGAGCATTGAGCAGATGACAGCCTGTTGATGAAGATCTTCTGCACTCTCACTAATGATTTCACCAATGCAAACATGAGGTAAGTACAGTAAGAGCTTCGTTGTGCAGCGTAACAGCGTAATTGATTTCATAACAAGTTTTGGCAAGTGTCCAGATAAACTCGCACTGTGTGATTGACAGCTTGGGCGATTGAAAAGGGATTGTTCTTTGATCGCTTTCTGTATATATATTAATCACAGTTTGAGTAAGATTATTTTCATCCTAAGAGAAACGACGTGAAGTTGATCGTTTAGTCACTGGCTTGATTTACTGATGCATAAACAGTATTGAACGACTTTGAGAGAAAGATTATCTGTCTGAAATGAAATAATTACACATCAGACATTCACATAACCCACTGGTTCTTCGGAGGCTCGGATGAAGGAACTAAAAAATACTTTTGTGTTCATTTGTACATCCAAACACTGAGCAACTGCCATGCTTCGCTCGTTTGCAAGCCGATGTCTCTCGAGGAAAAACCAATATCGTGCTTGCGCAGCTCATTTTCTCATGGGTGGGACAAATTCTCTTTGCGGGCAAAGAAGAGAAAGGGGAGGTGACCTTTCCCCTCATGATGACATAAAGGGAAGATTCTAGATTCGCCCGTCTGAGCTTTCATTTTCTCAAAAATACCCAGGGCTTGGTTTACACCCATCAAAACGTCTAGCCACTGGGGGACCATAGGCAGGCTAGGGGAACTCATATTAAAGGGCATATTGCAGGTTTTTATCTTTTTTCAAAATGAATATAACCTTGTATGAAAATACTATATAAAAAGTAAATGCAGGATTAAAAATTGTTTTGCAAGACATAAGGGCACAAATTTAATAGAAAACGTGACAGTTTCCATTTTGACGCTTTTTTTTCACCATCGTGTCATATTACGTCACCATAGGGAGTCGTTCGCCGGCTCTGTGTTCGCACAGTGCAGAGTAGGTTGGTGTTCAGTTGGAGCGGTCGTGATTCAGTGTGTTTTCGGTGGTTATTGTATTTCAATTAATCATCGTCGTGGTAAATGATTGTGAATTATGGCCTGTCAGGACATCGAGTCCACAGGTTTCCGAATAAGAAAAAGGACGGTGCGATCTTCCATGCCTGTGTGCTAAGAGACGGGACTTCACTTCTGCTTCTGCTTTGAAAAATGCGGTAGTGTGTAGCGTTCACTATATACCGGATGATTATAATCCCTGCGATATGATGACGGCGATATGTGCACACTGTCCCGGCTCCTTCATTGGGTCGCCCGGTCCGCTGTCAGCATGTGGTTCGGCCACCGGCGGGAAACATGACGCTCACGGATCCGTCAGAGATCACTTATTGTACATCTGTTTTGCAAAATGTGCCTTGTCTTAATTTAATTCATTAACATATCCTACATAAACTTGTAATGTAATGCATTTATGTGTTTGTTATTAGTCTGCAGCCGACATTATTATTATTATTATTATTATTATTATTATTATTATTATTATTATTATAAATATAATATATTATGTCCTATAATTCATTTTCAATCTGTACAAACTGACTTTAATGTTTGTGTTGACTGTTTCTACATATAAAGTTTTTATACAGTAAGACAGTTGTGACTGTGATAATTTTTTTTATTCACTGTCACCAAATGGGTTCATTCAAAGCCTTTATAAAGTCCCTCTTCCTCTGGAAACTGTCTCCTAATGGCTGATACACACAACACATGCAGGTAAGGGTCTAAATACTAGCTTTGCTATTGCCTGATACATGATGATAATCTGTACAGTATTGTGATCTGAGCATAGTGTTATACCATCGGCTAACGTGAATACATCAATAAGCTAACACTGTTCTCCTCACACCAGAACTCACCGTTGTTCTGTCTAATCCTGGCCTGTCCTGCTCACTTGGCTTCATATCAGGCTCATAATTATATGATATCATTATATATATCAATTATACGAATTATATATAGTATCATACGAGTAAACATTTAGGCTACAATTTCCTCAGCGTCCGAGCTGTCATTGTGATCCATTGCTTTCCTATTGTTTACTTTGACCACTCTCCCCCCGTTACGTCACTTCCGGTTCGGCGGTTTTCAAATGCGGAAGTAAAATTTTCTAACAAAAATGACTCCAGAAGCCTAAATAGCGTTTTATAAGTATATGTTTATATTTAAATCTAGCTCCTACATTATTTTTCCATACATTGGCTTACTGGGTACTAGGGGTGGAGCCGAACCCGAATACGGTATTCGGAAAGGCACAAATAATGTGTTTTTTCCGAATACTTATTTCGAACAAATACTTTAAAAATATTTGTATTCGGGAACAAGAAAAACTTTATATCAAAAAGCTGCGTTTCCTCATGAGACATGGCGACCGGCGGTGCTGCTGATGTGGTGGCTGTAAATCCACTTGTTGATAAGAAAATAAATATTTTGGATTAGGCTAATGTCACGTTGTCATAAGGGCGCGTTTTCTGCGCGTGCAGATTTCAAATGTAGGCGCGTGTTTTTCCAGGCGCGTCTATGTCGACGGTTGCATAGCAACGACAGACGCCACGAGAGAGCTTGTGGAAAGGAGAAAGCGGTGCGAACTGCGCTCTCCATGATGACGAGGAAGTATCAGCAAAGAATTAATTGATTTCTAGCCCTTGCATTAGCTTTAGATATATTTATGGAGATGAGAAATGAAATAAAAAGCCGTCATTAATATCAGTCCGTCAGAAAAGCAGTTCTAGGCTTATTCTTGGCTGGATAACTCTTAGCAGGTTTAAAAAGCCCTTTTAAAATTAAATATGAATGCAGTTTTGGATTAAATAAAAGTACAGTCAAGTCAAATAAAACACGTTTTATCTCCTGTCCTGTATAGTTTGGTAACACTACAATAAGATACCATTCATTAACATTACTTAATGCGTTATCTACAACAACACATTGAGTGAACAATCTATTTTTACAACATCAAATAATGTTTGTGAATGTTATTTAATACAAACACACTGGTCATGTTTGTTCACTTCATTCATTGTGCATTAAATAATGTTAACATAAATAAGGTTAACTTTTGATTTTAAAAATGTATTACACAAAAGCATTGAAATATTATTTTTTCCTCCCATCATAATGTCCCTTTATTAGGGGCTCTATAGATTTGTGACTCTAATGAATAAAAAAATAATGTCTAGTACATTAATGCACTCCTTTCATGGAAAATTCCAGGGACATAATGGATCAAAATCATCATAATCTTGTATAAAAGTTGTTTGAACAAAACTCAATACTTTTTTTTTTTTTTTTTTTAATACATAATGTTTCTTTTAGTGATTTACTGAGCTTTTTTTTAACTTTAATTTCAGGCCCGATGGATGAGAATGAAGAAGTGAATGAAGTGGAGAAACATCAAAAAAGATCTCAGAAATCGTTCACTTGCACTCAGTGTGGAAAGAGTTTCACATGCAAACAGAATCTCAATGTTCACATGAGGATCCACACTGGAGAGAAACCATTCACATGTGATCAGTGTGGAAAGAGTTTTAGACATCAAGGACAATTTCAGGAACACATGAAGACCCATGCTGGAGAGAAACCATTCACATGTGATCAGTGTGGGAAGAGTTTTGCACATAAAGGACACTTTCAGAAACACATGATCATCCACACTGGAGAGAAACTGCATCAATGTGATCAATGTGGTAAAACATTTTTTAAGGCTTCAAACCTGAAGAGCCACATGACAGTTCATTCACAGGAGAAACCACATTCATGTTCTTTGTGTGGAAAGAGTTTTTCACGTCCGCAGAATTTAAAAGCACATCAGAAAATACACACTGGTGTAAGAAATCATATGTGCTTTGAATGTGGGAAGACTTTTATCACAGCTGTAGTTTTGAAACGGCATCAGAGAATTCACACTGGAGAGAAACCTTACAAGTGTTCACTCTGCAACAAGAGATTCAGTCGGTTAGAATCCCTGAAAACACACAAGGGGATCCACACTGGAGAGAAACCGTATCACTGCACTGCATGTGAGAAGAGCTTCACTCATTCATCTAATCTACACACTCATACAAAAACTCACATTAAGTAGCTTATCTTCAGTTCCAACACTTTCAAGTGCGATGCCACCTCTCTTTCCTATTAGTTTGTCTTAACCAGCCACAACCACGGCTGTAGCCAGTTATGAAGTCACCGAGGCGGCAACTCAAAGATAAACTTCCTTCCCAAAGAGCAATATTGCATATTTAATTTTGCTTAATATAATCTATATGTTTAAAAGTACAAGTGTTTTTTTTAAACATTTTTTACTAACTGTTCTTGCTCAGGAAGCTGAAGAAGAGGCTGATTGAGATGCTTTGCTATCTTGTTAGTCAATGAAGAGAGAGATCTGTCTTATTTGTTTCCAGTTTTACTTTCTTTTTGTATTTTGTGCACCAAGTATTAAACTTTTAAACTTTTATAAATTTTTATTGTCTGCTCCTCCTTCTTGCATCAAGAATAAATAATTTGATAATTTTACTTTAAAAAAGTCATGCTGAGTAGAAATACATAATCATGTTTCTCTTAGTCCCTTCAAAGTTGCGTTGGATTTTCTCCTCAGCGTAAAGGTTAAGAGGCCCATTTATCACTGTTTTACATGTTTGTAGAGTTAGTTTCTAGAGTAAATATAAAGGCTTTAATCTGTGTGTTTACACAGCCATTTTTTTTTAAATGTCGGGTGCTGGTGTTTCGCGTGCGTTCGGCCAATCAGCGAACACTAACGTCATGGATAGTTCCTATAGTGCTGGTTTAGACCGGCTCTGAAGTAGGAGTAAATTAGTTCCTCCAAAAGGAGTTCCTAAAACTAAAATCATTCCTAGTTTCCGGGTGTGAACACTACAAAATCTGGATACTTCCACCAATAGTTCTAGGAACTATGAAAAGGTTCCTTCGGTGCAAAATGTCACACCTAAAGTACGATGTGGGAAGCTGTAATCTGCTGATTGGTCAGTTTAAATGTCTCACATTTGGTTTCAGTCACATGGTCAAGGAAGGGATGAAATAAGATTGCAAGGCTTTGTTTACAACTGGTGTTAAGAAGCATTTTGGTCAATTGGATCACAAGTATACCAAGGGCCCATTCATGTTTACTCCTGGTGTTTTAATCTGTCTCTTTTGTCTACTTTCAACCACTTCTGTCCAGATTTCTTCGAGGGAGTGTCTCTGGGCCAGTTAATATATGGGATTTCTCAATTCTTTTATCTATTGGATGAAATAAGCTTACACAATTTGTATGTGAACGCAACTGGAGACGGACAGAAAAACACAGATCTGCTCTTAAAGCTGCAAGTCCACGTCAAACACAGAGTTCCCTTTCGTTCAGTCACAGTGAGTTACATCAGTGAATGACGTGATGGGGATTTCACTTAGAAACCTATCACCTTCGAGTTCTTGAAAAATGAGCAACTGGCAAGGGAAATGCCATGGCTCTGCGAAATTTGTGTAGCGCAACTCTGCCACTACGAGCCAGTCGGCTCTCCAGTGTGTTGGTGCAACGACATGTTCCAGTAAGATCACATTGCCTGCTGCTGATCTGTGCAGTGATCTGCCAACAGTGTGTGTTCATCTCCTTGGGTGCTTCATCACTCTGCTGAGCTTTTTCCTCTCACTCACAAAAGATCTTGCGTGTGGCATGTCTTTTTAAAGATGTCTCGTCTGTGCACTTCTGGGTGCGGTCGGTTCATTTTGCCATCTGATGGGCATAATTGCTGCCTAGCGTGTTTGGGTTTAGATCACGCTCAGGCAGCGTTTGTGGACGAGTCATGTTCTCATTGCATGAACATGACCATTGCGGTGCTGCGGTCAAGACTCAATGACCTCCAAACCCCAACCTATCGCCTCCGTGAGAGGTGATACTTTGGCTGGTGGCCAAGGTGACCTGAGGGTGATGGTGTGGAATAAAGCCCCAACGATTCTTCCTCGGGCCACACCCCCCTCTTGTGCACCGCAACCCGCGAGTGTTTAAGCTGAGATCATAGGACCATCTTCTGACACTCCCTGTGTCTCGTTTGGCACTCCAGATGATGAGATGATTTCCAACGCCACATCAAAAGGTGGGCTGGAGTCTTCCGGAGATGGAGGCTCTGCTGTGCTGCCTCCTTCGGGTGCACCAGCATTGCCCCTTTCTGATCCGCAATTATCCGTGGCTCCGATCTCTGCGCACTACATCCTTGTGGAGTCGAAAACGGTGGGACAGCATGGCCCGGTCGTCAGGTACCTGAGGGGGGTGAAAAGACTAAATCCTTCTCGCTCTTCTCTTATACCCTCTTCGGACCTTGCAGTGATCTTATCAGCCCTGCAGAGAGCTCCCTTTGAGCCTTCGTGATCAGTGGAGCTTAAGTTCCTGTCTATGAAGTCAGTGCTTCTGGTCCCTTTGGCCTCCATCAAGAGGGCAGGGGACCTTCAGGCATTTTCAGTTGGCAAAGCGTGCCTGGAATTCGGGCCTGCTAACTCTCACGTTATCTTGAGACCCCGGCCTGGATACATGCCCAAGGTTCCTACCACTCCTTTCAGGGATCAGGTGGTGAACATGTAAGCGATGCCCTCGGAAGTGGCAGACCCAGCCTTGGCACTGCTCTGTCCAGTATGCGCCCTCTGTGCTTATGTAGACAGAATGTCCATGCCCCCTAGGGGTGAAGGCACACTCCACCAGGAGTGTGGCTTCCTCCTGGGCTCTAGCGCATGGCGCCTCGCTAACAGACATCTGCAGAGCTGCAGGCTGGGTGACACCCAACACTTTTGCGAGATTCTATAATCTCTGGGTAGAGCTAGTGTCCTCTCATGTACTCGTTTTCACTAGCCAGTAAGTAGGACCTGCTCAGTGTCATTGCTTGCCGCGCCATTCCACTCCATGGACTGGATGTGTGCACTATTCAACTCAGATGAGTTCTTCTTAGATCCTGAGTTCCTCCCGCACTGTTTATGCCGTCACTAGAGTGCATGCCCACTTGGTCAGCCCTCGTGATTGGCTAGGTGCCTTCATGTGCATGGTTCTCCCATTTGGCAACCCCCACATGTGTATTTTCACGGTAAGTCTCCACTGAGGACGTGTCTTTCCCTTTACTCGAGGTTGAAACATTCCACCATGCGGTGAATCACTATGTGACACCCTACGGGTAGGCGCTGTGTTACATAATCGACCTGGGATATGCCACCCACTGTACCTTGGTTTTCCTTAGTTAAGCCAAGCCCTTCATCCGTGCTAGCCTCACGACAGGGACAACACAGTCTTGCACAGAGCACTGGAAGACAGACGCCGTGGCATGATTAAAGGGTTAGTTCACGCAAAAATTAAAATTCTGTCAGTAATTACTCACCCTCATGTTGTTCCAACCCCGTAAGACCTTCGTTCATCTTCGGAACACAAATTAAGATATTTTTGATCAAATCTGAGAGCTGGATCACTCCTCCATAGGTTTCTAGGACATTATAACTTGCTGGGCCAGAAAATGTATTAAAGACATCGTTAATATAGTCCAAGTGACTACAGTGGCTCAATCTTAAGTTTATAAAGCGACGAGAATCATTATGCTGATGTCTTCAGATCTGTAAATTCACACATTAAGCTAATTTTATTGTCAACAGATTTGAGCAAACGACATGATCAGCTATTGTGACATCTGCAAGATATAGGTAAGCTTTATAATGGCTTTTATTTTAATAATCTGTGATGAACCATGTTTCATATGCAACACAATAAACAAAAAACAAGTTGAGTTAACTCAATTGGTGCCCCATTTGTTTCTTGCAAATCTGTAAATATGTTTTAATCTTTTTTTTTTTTATTCTTAATTTTTTTATAATGTGACCATAAATACTTAAAGTGGGTGGACTATTTTTTTTTACTCAGTAAGTGATTTCCTCTTGATTTTGTCAGATCTGCTCCTCCTCCTTCAGTGAAGCCCCTCCTCCTTCAGTGAAGCTTCTCCTCCTTCAGGTAAGCTCCTCCTCCTTCAGTTAAGCTCCTCACACTGCAATTCACCAATAAATGCTGGAATATTCCCATCAGCTACAAGTGAAGACGTGCATCAAACCATCAGGAAGAGCTGAAATCTGCAAAGACAGAGTTTATTGAAGGACAGTGAGAACATGAGAGATCCAGAACACTGCAGAATGAAACACACTGAAGAACAAAGAGGTTGGTGTTTATTTCCTGATTCTTCATTAGTGAGGCTGAAGAACATTAAAGGGATACTCCACTTTTTTTTGGAAATAGGCTCATTTTACAACTCCCCCAGAGTTAAACAGTTGAGTTTTATCATTTTGCAATCCATTCAGCCGATCTCCGGGTCTGGGGGTCCCACTTTTAGCATAGCTTAGCATAATGAATTGAACCGGACAGGAGCATTAGCATCTCTCTCAAAAAAATGAACAAAGAGTTTCGATATTTTTCCTATTTAAAACTTTTAAATACTTTTAATTTACTTTTCTGTAGTTACATCGTGTACTAAAACCGACGGAAAATGATAAGTTGCGATTTTCTAGGCTGATATGGCAAGGAACTATACTCTCATTCCTGCGTAATAATCAGTGTTGTACCTATAGTATCGAAAGTATTTGATAAACTGATTAACAAACAAATCATTGATCATCTCAATAATAGCTCCTTTCCACTACACCCAATGCAATTTGGATTTAGGGCTAATTACTCAACAGAAGCAGCTACATGTTACTTTATAGAAAAAGTTAAGGCATCACTGGATACAGGCGGGGTAGTAGGGGCCGTGTTCCTTGACTTAAAAAAAGCATTTGACACGGTTAATCATAACATCTTATTGTATAAATTAGTGAATTTCAATTTTTCTTCAGAGTTGGTCAATCTTATCAAATCTTATCTCTCATTCCGCTCTCAACATGTTAAAATTGGTAACTATAAATCTAACCCCCTATGTCTTTCAACCGGGGTGTCGCAGGGCTCCATACTTGGTCCAACCCTTTTTAGCATTTATATTAATGATCTACCCTTTGTATGTGAAAATTGTGATATTTTAATGTATGCTGATGATACAGTTATTTTTACTCATGGTAAGAGTGCTGCAGAAGTTGCAATCAAGCTAACAGATGTATTAGTGAAGGTTACATCCTGGCTTAATCACTGTTGTTTACAAAACAGTTTGTATGTTTTTATCCAAAAGCTCCCACATAGACGCAGAACAAGACATTACCATTTCAGGACACAGACTAAAAGTTGTCTCAGAATACAAGTATTTAGGACTACATTTAGACTCACATCTTGCCTTCAAAACCCACATAAAGAGGGTCTGTAATAAAGTAAAGTTCAGTTTGGCTAATTTCAGATATATCAGAAACCTCTTATCAACTGAGGCAGCTAAGGTATATATCCACTCATTGGTTTTCTCCTACATCACTTACTGTTTGATAAGTTGGTCCAACGCAAACTCTACTGCCTTAAAACCACTGAAATCATTATACAAACAAGCACTTAAAATTCTAGAAAAAAAACAATTAATTACCATCATTGCCATATTTTAAAGAAGTATAAATTGCTTAGTTGGGATAACCTCTTAAAATACAGAAATGTCTGTTTAGTTTATAAGATCATGCACAGGTCAGCTCCTTCGCCTTTATTTGGCCTTATCAATTTTAAATCAAATGTAAACCAAGTTACAAGAGGTGCAGCTAGGAGGGACTGCACAATACCATTAAAAAAAACTGCATTTAGTCAGGCCGTCTTTTCATTTACAGCATCACATCAATGGAACTCAGTACCACCATTAATTAGAGAGTCTCCATCCTATTACTCATTTAAGATTAATGTTAAGAAATGGCTTTATGAAATCAACACTGTCAACACTGACGCTGGTCCCATCCACTAACAATAATGGTATCATCTATTATCATCCATTTTTAGACCTTATTTGTTTATCTTGTTTACTCGATTGGTTGTGATTTATCTTCTTTTTTTTTTTTTTTTTATCTTTTGTTTATTGTATAAAGAATTTTATTGTATTATAACAGTTTACTATTTTAGGATGCCTAATAACATCTGGCAAGGGGACTGCCGATGAAAACTAGCCTGTGGCTAACTCGGGTACTCTTACATTTGATCTGAATGTTGATTAGTGTACACTGTCCCTTTTCAAATAAACAAACAAATAAAAAAAACATGAGAGATCCAGAACACTGCAGAATGAAACACACTGAAGAACAAAGAGGTTGGTGTTTATTCCTGATTCTTCATTAGTGAGGCTGAAGAACATTAAAGGAGAACTCCGGTCAATTTTAACATTGGCTCATTTTTTTTGTACATTTGGAGTGCTGTCAGTACAGAGAACAACGACAAAAATCGGTGTTGCCTACACCGTGTTATTACATTACCACACTTTGGGAATCCCTGGTCTACACTACCAAAGCAATCCGGTTGAATGTGTTTTCAACTACCTCTGGAAGTGGTCAAAAGTGGACAAGCACTTGTGATCCACTTGTGATCGTTTTTTTTCAGTACATAATTATTTTATTGATTTACTGAGAACTTTTTTAACTTTAATTTCAGGCCCGATGGATGAGAATGAAGAAGTGAATGAAGTGGAGAAACATCAAAGAAGATCTCATAAATCTTTCACTTGCACTCAGTGTGGAAAGAGTTTCACACGCAAACAGAGTCTCGATGTTCACATGAGGATCCACACTGGAGAGAAACCGTTCACATGTGATCAATGTGGGAAGAGTTTTACACACAAACAGAGTCTCAAGGTTCACATGATCATCCACACTGGAGAGAAACGGCATGAATGTGATCAGTGTGGCAAAACATTTTTGTCTGCTTCAAACCTGAAGAGCCACATGTCAGTTCATTCACAGGAGAAACCACATTCATGTTCTTTGTGTGGAAAGAGTTTTTCACGTCTGTACCATTTAAAAGAACATCAGAAAATACACACTGGTGTAAGAAATCATGTGTGCTTTGAGTGTGGAAAGACTTTTATCACAGCTGAAGATTTGAAAAAGCACCAGAGAATTCACACTGGAGAGAAACCTTACAAGTGTTCACACTGCGACAAGAGATTCAGTGAGTCAGGATCCCGGAAAAAAACACGAGAGGATCCACACTGGAGAGAAACCTTACAAATATTCACACTGTAACAAGAGATTCAGTGACTCAGGAATCCTGAAAACACACGAGAGGATCCACACTAGAGAGAAACCTTACAAGTGTTCACACTGTGACAAGAGATTCAGTGACTCAGGAACCCTGAAAACACACGAGAGGATCCACACTGGAGAGAAACCGTATCACTGCACTGCATGTGGGAAGAGCTTCACTCATTCATCTAATCTATACAGACATACAAAAACTCACATTAAGTAGCTTATCCTCAGTTCCAGCACTTTCAAGTGCGATAACACCTCTTTTTCCTATTAGTTTGTCTTAACCAGAAAATAAAAATTACCCAAAGAGCAATATCGCATATATAATTTTGCTTAATATAATCATTATGTTTAAAAGTATAAGTGTTTTTTTTTTTTTTTTTTTACATTTTTTACTAACTGTTCTTGAAGAGGCTGATTGAGATGCTTTGCTATCTTGTTAGTCAATAAAGAGAGAAATCTGTCTTATTTGTTTCCAGTTTTACTTTCTTTTTGTATTTGCTGCACCAAATATTAAACTTTTGGTTATAATTTAAACAAATAGTTGTAAGCACAGGTGAGACCACCTGCAAGGCATTTCTGCCTGACGCACTTCCGCCAGTGCCTCTTGGTCTGGCTGCAGGGTCGTCAGCCGGGAGCCACCCTTCACAGATGTTTCGCTCCTTTAATCCCGGAACACCTCTGGGTGGTGGAGCAGCGACAGGGACGTCTCCCTGCCGCCCCCTGCAGCCAGCCTTAGGATCCGTCTTTCCCCCAAGCCCTGTCTTTTCTACGAAGCCAGAGCCAAAAGCTCCCTTGCTCTGCCTCTTCTGCCAGCTCCTTACGAACTCTCTCTAGTTTGGTACCTCTGATGCCAAGGGTCTTAAGGAGTCGCTGGATGGAGGTTCCAGTGAAGCCCCTGCAACCCACTTCCACTGGGTAGGTGTATGCTCTCCACCCAGCTTGTGCGCATGCAGCTGCCAGTTCTGCATACCTCTCCTTTTTTCTTTCGAAGGCGGCCTCCAGCCCATCCTCCCATGGCACGGTTAATTCGGCCATAACAACCGTCTTCGTGGCGATGGACCAAATTACGATGTCTGGCCGGAGGGAGGTTATGGCGATCTCCTGTGGGAACTTCAACTGGCGATCCAGGTCAGCTCTAAGGGCCCACTCCCCTCCGGGTGTCAGCAAGGACCTCTCTCTTACTGTGCTACTGAGTGCCTCTCCCCCTTGTCTAACAAACTGAATGGGCGGGTGTGATGTTAGTGGGCTGGCACGGTTCACTTCGAGCCTGCGTGCTTCGATGGCTTCTGCTAGCTTTCGCATAACTCTATCGTGACGCCACCCGTAGCGCCCCTGGCTCAGCGCAGTCTTGCAGCTGGAGAGGATGTGCTGGAGGCTGGGACGTTGGTGGCCGCAAAGCTGGCAGGGCTCCTCTGTGCCGTACCAGCGGTGCAGATTTTGGGGACTTGGGAGAGTGTCATACGTGGCTCTGATCAAAAAACTTAGCCTTGCTTGGGGCAACTTCCATAGATCCGACCACGTGATGGACCTGTCGGTGACAGCCTCCCAGGTAGTCCATCTACCTTGCTGGGATTGGGTAACTGCCATAACCTTGTAGCCCTCCTCTTCCCCCCTCCTGACTTCTGAAATCACAAGTTGTTTCCTTTCCTCCCTTGATGCTTTCGACCATGGTTTGGATGGTGTTCGCCATCCAAGACCTGCCGTGCCATACTGCACCGCCCCTACGACCTCCTGGTGTTTCAGCCGGGTTATGGCCTGGTCTAATGCCTGTGAAGCATCCCATTTTCTTCCTGTTCTAACTTGGACTTTGGCACTCTGTACCACTGGGTCAGGTGAATCTTTTAGTTCAAACAGCAGTCTCACCTTCTCCAATTAGTTAATATTAAACAAATATTGTCAGTTTTTATTGTCTGCTCTGTATTGCATCAAGAATAAAAAATGTATTAGTTTTAATGATATCTAAAGCCTGGAACACACCAAGCCGAAATTGGTCTTCGTCTGCTTTTTTTCGGGCCGATTCGACATGTTGAATCGGCATCGGGCCGTCAGTGAAAGAGGGAACTCTGATTGGCTGTTCAGCTTAGTGAATGAGTCAGTGCACTAGAATAATAGCAAAACAGCGATCTGTACCAAAAGTCAAAATGGTACAGATAGAAGACCGTTCTAATGTTACGTCATCTTACCTGAGTGTTCCTTGGCGAATATTTCAATATTAAAATGAGAGGAGTGGAATAAAGAAAGTGTTTAGCAGGATTGATATTCAAAACGGTAAGCACGCACTGCTTTGTTTACGGTTTGTGTATCTGCAGCCGGCACCGTCGGTTTCCCTTTTTGAATGACGAATAAAGACGAATATATCTGCAGAAATAGACAGTTGTCTCATTTACACGCAGACGCAGAACGCACACGCTAGCTGACAGTCGGCTGTAGTTCTCTCAGTGTTCAAGTGCAGCTTTTTACCCCGACACGAGGCAGCAACACAGTCGGCTTTCATCAGTGCTAGTTCGTCGGTGTCGGCTTGGTGTGTCTTGGCTTAAGAGTCAAATCACTTGCCAGAAGGCTGTGTGGGCTGATCACATAGATGAAACTGGGAAATGTCACAGCACTTGTATGTTGTTGTACAATTGTTGGTTTAATACTCGATATTGCGACAGAAACTTTTAACTCTCTCTTTTCCAGCACTTTACACACAGTTTCTCTGTTGTGCTTAAAGAAGATTAAAGAAAATAGTCCAACGCCGTGGTACAACGAGCACACTCAGGCCCTTAAAGGACAACTCCAGTGAAAAATGAACCTAGGGGTAATTAACACATGGTTACTGAGTCGACCGTTCCCTGGAATGCGTTTTCATGAAAATCGAATGTAAAGAATTTTATCTCTAAAAACAGATTAGCTTATAACGCTAGTATATGGGGCACAGAGTAAGTAAAAGTAAATCTCTAGTTAATACCACTAACAAGGCTCAAAATAGCCTTAAATACTCTGTGCTTCATATACTAGCGTTATAAGCTAATCTGTTTTTAAAGATAAGAGTTTTATCTTTAAAAACAGATTAGCTTATAACGCTAGTATATGGAGCACAGAGTATTACATTCGATTTTCATGAAAACGCATCCCAGGGAACGATCGACTTGGTAACCATGTGTTAATTAGCCCTAGGTTCATTTTTCACCAGAGTTGTCCTTTAAGAGAACAGCCAGAAAAATGGAGCGCAACTGGAAGAAAACAAAACCATAGGTATTTCGCATTTAATGGAAAGAGAGTTCGATTGCATACAGGGAGGCCTTAAAAGCTGCTAGATCTGCTTATTTTTCAACCCTATTAGAAGAAAATAAACAAAACCCTAGGTATTTATTTGAAACAATGACTAAATTAATTTTAAAAAAAAATCTTCAAGCCCAGACGTTTCCAAGCAACACAGCAGTAATGACTTTATGAACTTCTTCACTTATAAGATTGATAATATCAGGGAGAAAATTATAACTATGCAACCGTCCACTACAGTATCGCATCAGGCAGTGCATTGTAGTCTCCCTGAGGAAAAATTATATTCATTCATTACTATTGGAGAGGAAGAATTCGCTAAACTCGTTAAATCATCTAAATCGACAACATGTATGTTAGACCCTATACCGACTAAGCTACTGAAAGAGATGCTTCTAGAGGTCCTAGATCCTCTTCTTAATATCATTAATTCGTCTTTGTCATTAGGATACGTACCAAAAACTTTAAAGCTGGCTATGATAAAACTGCTTGTTAAACCACAACTTGATCCTACAGAATTAGTCAATTACAGGCCGATCTTGATTCTCGAATCTACCCTTTCTGTCAAAGATACTAGAAAAGGCAGTATCTTCACAACTGTGTTCCTTTCTTGAAAGTAATGATATCTGCGAGGATTTCCAGTCCGGATTTAGACTGTACCATAGTACTGAGACTGCTCTCGTTAGAGTCACAACTGATCTGCTCTTATCATCCGATCGTGGTTGTATCTCTCTATTAGTGTTACTCGATCTTAGTGCTGCATTTGACACTATTGACCACAACATTCTTTTAAATAGACTTAAATAGACTTGAAAATTATGTTGGCATTAGTGGAATTGCATTAGCATGGTTTAAATCATACGTATCTGACCGTTATCAGTTTGTAGCAGTAAATGAAGAGATGTCTTATCGATCACAAGTTACCATACTGAACTTGTGATCGATAAGACATCTCTTCATTTACTGATACAAACTGATAACGGTCAGATACGTATGATTTAAACCATGCTAATGCAATTCCACTAATGCCAACATAATTTTCAAGTCTATTTAAGTCTATTTAAAAGAATGTTGTGGTCAATAGTAATAATTTTGTGACTCTAAAGTACCACAAGGCTCAGTACTAGGACCGCTGCTGTTCACTCTGTTCATGCTACCCTTCGAAGTTACCATTAGGAAGCATGGCATTAGTTTTTACTGTTATGCTGACGATACTCAGCTCTATATTTCTTCACACCCCTACGAAACTTACCAATTCATAAAATTTATGGAATGCATAGCTGATATAAAAAACTGGATGACTAGCAACTTCCTACAACTTAATTCTGAAAAAAACAGAGATTCTAATTATTGGACAAAAAACTTCCTCACGTAATAACCTAGAATACTGTCTAACACTTGATGGCTGCTCTGTTAAGTCTTCATCGTCAGTTAGGAACCTGGGTGTGCTCTTTGATACCAATCTTTCATTTGAAAGTCACGTATTTAGCATCTGTAAAAAACAAATTTTTTCATCTTAAAAATATATCTAAATTACGTCATATGCTCTCATTGACAAATGCAGAACAATTAGTTCATGCGTTCATGACTTCAAGGCTAGATTATTGTAATGCTATTATCGGTGGTTGCCATTCTAAGCAATTATGTTATGAGAAAATGAATTATTTTATGCAGCCATTTGTCGATAAATGCATTCAGCTAGAGCAGGAATGTCTAACAGTAATGCACAAAGCTTGAATGTTCGTGTGTTTAATCTTGTCTGTGTGTTGCTCACTGCACTATTTTTTTTTTTTTTTTTTTTGTCATTGACGTTTTAATCAGGCTACTTGTCAGGTCGGGCAAGTAAAATTCTCTTTTACTTGTCCCTTCAAAAGATCCACTTATCCCGGACAAGCGTTAATGTCGAGCCCTGGGTAAAGGTAGAAGTGCTGATAGTGATAAAGGTCTGGGCCCGTATTTATCAAGCCTCTGAGAATTACTCACAAGAACACTGCTAAGAATTAACTGAAGAGTAAAAAATTGCGCGATTCGTGTGTCTGCTAAATAAAATACAGTGTTCATGATTTGGTTTCTCTTCACCATACAAAACGGTAAGATGTTAGCGAACTACTTTGTTGTTATTAGAAAATCAAACTTTATTTAGATTCATATAGACAAATAAAAATGGTTTATAAAGATGGGTGTCATAGTGTCTGTCTTTATTATTACTATGTTTTCTGTGTCATTTGAGAAATAACAGACATTTTAAAGCTTTTTAATAGTCTTTCAACAGATATTCTGACTCAAACAATCTGTTTCTAGCAGCAAATAATAAAGTGAGATGATCTGCTGATCCTGAATGGCTTGTTGAATGAGTATTGATAGTCTATGGCTCATCACTATTATCAGAGCAGCTGAAAAGCCTCTTTATTTCATGTCAATAGATCCTGTTTTCTCCTCATTCATTATGCTGATGTCTTCAGATCTGTAAATTGACACATTAAGCTAATTTTATTGTCAACAGATTTGAGCAAACGGCACGATCAGCTATTGTGACATCTGCAAGATATAGGTAAGTTTCATAACACTGTTTATTTCAATAATCTGGATTTAAAAATGTTTCATATAAAATATGATAAACAAAAACAAAATAAGTGAAACTCAATTGTTGCTTTGTTTGTTGCAAATCTGTAAATTTATTTTTTGTAAGTTTTATTCTTTCATCTTTATTCTTATATGTATTTGGTGTTTGTTAATTGTTGTACTCCTTAATATTTCATAAAATTCTTTGCCAATATGTTAATGAGAGGTAAGATAAGTGACCATAAACATTTAAAATGTGTGAATTAGAATAAAAAAATAAACTCAGTAAGTGATTTATTCTTGATTTTTACAGATCTGCTCCTCCTCCTTCAGTGATGCTCCTCCTCCTTCAATGAAGCTCCTCCCACTGCAATTCACCAATAAATGCTGGAATATTCCCATCAGCTACAAGTGAAGATGAGCATCAAACCATCAGGAAGAGCTGAAATCTGCAAAGACAGAGTTTATTGAAGGTCAGTGAGAACATGAGAGATCCAGAACACTGCAGAATGAAACACACTGAAGAACAAAGAGGTTGGTGTTTATTCCTGATCCTTCATTAGTGAGGCTGAAGAACATTAAGGTTATAAAGCAGTTTATCAGATTTAGCTCTATTATAGTAGGAACAATATAGTTGTGAATTATAATTAAAGCAGCAAATTATAGGAACCAGGTGCAATTTTATTTTTTAACAAGGATGTTTGTTATCGGTAAGTCAATATAAGTATTATCTGAGCATTTTTTTTTCTGTTTATTTTATATCTGGTTCACAATTACCGCAACCATGTTACCAAAATTATGGATATGTCTCAATACAGTTTTTGCACATTCCAAAATATTGTTATTATCTTGCTAAAACCAACATTTAAAAAAAAAAACCTAATCAAATAAATAGCCTTTGCTACACATGGTTTTGTCTGTGTAAAAACAGGGAGTGTTAAAATTATAGCATTATTGCGTATTTTTAAAATGTAAATATTTTAGGTAGTTGCATCATTTATCAAATATTTAATAGTTCTCACTACAAAAATGTGGTTTATTCAGAGCCCCTAAAGGGAACATGGTGATGGAAAAACTATATTTCATTGTTTTTGCATTCTTTAGGGTTGCAAATGAACAAAGACGTTTGCTTTCCTGCTCCAACCCCCTCTTTCTTACCACAAGGGCCATTAGTGATCCGTAAAGAAGTACTGATAGTGATAAAGGTCTGTCGGCCAAGATGTGTGTGTACATCTGAGGTTTGCTAAATGTCACACCTTCAGTACGATGTGGGAAAGCTGTAATCTGCTGATTGGTCAGTTTAAATGTCTCACATTTGGTTTCAATCACATGTTCAAAAGGATTAAAGAAGATTGTGAGGCTTTGTCTACAGCTGGTGTTAAGATGCGTTTTGGTCAATTGGATCACAAGTATACAAGGGCCCAATCCCGTTTACACCTGGTGTTTCAAATCCATCTCTATTGTCCACTTTCGACCACTTTTGTTCTGTTTCTTTGAGGGGACGGTCTATGGGCAGGTAAATGTACAGGCTTTCAATATAATGGGTGAAATAAGCTCATGCAATTTGCATGTGAGCATGACCAGAGACGGACAGAAAAATAGACGAAGAGTTTTGTTTCTGCTCTTAAATCTGCAAGTCCACGTCAAACACAGAGTTTTCCTTCTTCAAACCAAACTTGGGTCTTCAGCCAACAAAGTTTAAATGCCGTCTGGCTACAGCGCTTCCCATAATGTTTACGCATTTGTGTCTGTTTGAACACACTCGACCACATGAGCGTCTACACTACCAAAGCAATCCGGTTGAATGTGTTTTCGACTACCTCTGGAAGTGGTCAAAAGTGGACAAGCTCAAATTGTTTTAGACCCTGTTTACACCAGTGTTTAGCACGTCCACTTGTGATCGATTTCTTTTTCACTACAACATTTTTCTTTTACTGATTTACTGAGCACTTTTTTAACTTTAATTTCAGGCCCGATGGATGAGAATGAAGAAGTGAATGAAGTGGAGAAACATCAAAGAAGATCTCAGAAATCTTTCACTTGTGTTCAGTGTGGAAAGAGTTTCACACACAAACAGAATCTCGAGATTCACATGAGGATCCACACTGGAGAGAAACCGTTCACATGTGATCAGTGTGGGAAGAGTTTTACACAACAAGGAAACCTTCAGGAACACATGAAGATTCACACTGGAGAGAAACCGTTCTCATGTGATCAGTGTAGGAAGAGTTTTGCACGGCAAGGACACCTTCAGGAACACATGAGGATCCACACTGGAGAGAAACCGTTCTCATGTGATCAGTGTGGGAAGAGTTTTGCACGACAAGGAAACCTTCAGGAACACATGAGGATCCACACTGGAGAGAAACCGTTCTCATGTGATCAGTGTGGGAAGAGTTTTGCACGACAAGGAAACCTTCAGGAACACATGAGGATCCACACGGGAGAGAAACCGTTCTCATGTGATCAGTGTGGGAAGAATTTTGCACGACAAGGAAACCTTCAGGAACACATGATCATCCACACTGGAGAGAAACTGCATGAATGTGATCAGTGTGGAAAGAGTTTTTCACGTCTGCAGAATTTAAAAGCACATCAGAAAATACACACTGGTGTAAGAAATCATATGTGCTTTGAGTGTGAGAAAACTTTTATCACAGCTGTAGTTTTGAAACGGCACCAGAGAATTCACACTGGAGAGAAACCTTACAAGTGTTCACACTGCGACAAGAGATTCATTGAGTCAGGATCCCTGAAAAAACACGAGATTATCCACACTGGAGAGAAACCTTACAAGTGTTCACACTGCGACAAGAGATTCAATCGGTCAGAATCCCTGAAATCACACGAGAGGATCCACACTGGAGAGAAACCGTATCACTGCACTGCATGTGGGAAGAGCTTCAATCGATCATCTCATCTACACAGACATACAAAAAATCACATTAAGTAGCTTATCTTCAGTGCCAGCACTTTCAAGTGCGATGCCACCTCTCTTTCCTATTAGCTTGTCTGGTAACACTTTACTTGAAGAGGTGTGCATAAGACTGACATGACACCTTCATAATCATGTCATGGCAGATGTCATAAATATGAAGGAGGTCTTATGCATGTTTATGACAACTGTCATTAAGTGTCATTCGCTCAATTATGACATTTTTAATGCAAATATGACATTGTTTGAGATGTCTTTGTTATGACAACTTGACATAAACCAATACATCATAACCTGTCAGTGTCTTTGTCATGACAACTTGACATTACCAAGACAAACATACATTGTCATAAATATGTCATAAACATGACATAGCAGATTAACTATCAAACTTAAGAAACCACTTCGCTTTATGGGTTAACATTTCATTAAACTGTCAGGTGGTTGGTTTTGACATTTGCTGTCATGAGGCCATTATAACTGTGTCATGAATGTTTTTCTTGACCTCAACTACAGTGGTACAAATTTAATTTGTCATTAAAATGTTATAATGGCTTCATGACAGCCAATGTCAAAACCAACCACATGACAGTTTAATGAAATGTTAACCCATAAAGCTAAGTGGTTTCTTAAGTTTGATAATTAATCTGCTATGCCATGTTTATGACATATTTATGACAGGTTGTGTTGTCTTAGTAAAGTCAAGTTGCCATAACAAAGACATCTCACACAATGTCATATTTGCATTAAAAATGTCATAATTGAGCGAATGACACTTAATGACATTTGTCATAAACATGCATAAAACCTCCTTCATATTTATGACATCTGTCATGTCATGATTATGACGGTGTCATGTCAGTCTTATGCACACCCCTTCAAGTAAAGTGTTACCATCTAGATGTTTAAAAGTACAAGTGTTTTTTTTTTTTTGTTTTTTTTTTTTTACTAACTGTTCTTGCTCAGGAAGCTGAAGAAGAGGCTGATTGAGATGCTTTATTATCTTGTTAGTCAATAAAGAGAGAAATCTGTCTTATTTGTTTCCAGTTTTACTTTCTTTTTGTATTTTCTGCACCAAGTATTAAACTTCTATTGTCCATTTTTATTGTCTGCTCTTTCTTGCATCAAGAATAAATAATTTCTTAATTTTAATGATATCTAAAGCCTGGAACACACCAAGCCGACGTTCGGCCGTTGGGCAGTTTTTGTTTGTCGACCGACTAAGTTTCCTCAGTGTGTTCTGCACCGTCGGCTGAAATTGGTCTTCGTTGGCTTTTTTCGGCCAATTCGACATGTTGAATCCTAGAAAAAACTAGAGGTATTTCGCATTTAACCCTCTGGAGTCTGAGCTGTTTTCTGCGCCCTGGAGGTGTTCTGACATGCTCTGACATTTGTGCTTATTTCTGTTACTTGTGACATTTTCATGGCTAAAGTCTGATTACACTGTATTCAGCACAAACTCTGCTACAATAATATATCAGCAGCATGTATGTAAAAGTTTGTAGTTTTGAGATAATGACATTTATGCGTGGTTTGTGAAAATACAAAAAAAAATCTCACTGAAATAAGGCCATGAAACCCATACTGATTATTTCTTCACAAGACTTTTGAAAATTGTATGACGTAGCCTAGAATATTTGCTCTAAAACTATGTGAAAATCACCCTGACTGCTGATTCAGATAAGACAATATATTGATTTAAAATTTTTACGACGTGTTTTGTGTGAGAAAGCTCTATGCGGAGGTCATTAATATGTATTGTTTTCACACCTGAGAAAGACAAAGACCCTCCCCTAACGGCCCTATTAGGAGCTATCAGGCCCTGTCATTCTGAGCAACCTTGCACAATAAATGAGGAGATTTAAAAAAGAATGGCTTTTAAATTGTTTGGATTTATTTACAACACAACATAATCCAAAGATACACACAACAAATGCAAAAAAGCACTTATTGAAAACAATGATCCAAAGACAGAGACCTTTGTGCCATTCCTAAAAACATTGTACATACCTTTCATTTCCAAGGTGTTTGATTTTCACTTTACCATGTTCATGTACAGAGACTCATGTGAATGTTGAAGTCAGCAGGACTCAGTGGCATCTGGGCCCTGAAAGAAAAAAAAGTGAACATACTGATATCAAGAGAAAGGCCTGCACGATTTTGGGAATAAATTTTAGATTTTTCTGTTTAAAATTGCTTTTTAAAATTCACAAAATACACAAACATACACACATGTTTCCAACAATAAATAATATAATGAACACCAGGTTTGTTGTGCCTTGTAGGCATAAGCTATGCGCAGTGCTGGATAAAATAATAATAACAATAACCTATAGCAGTATAAATCTTCCAAAAGATTTCAGTAACAACTAAGCTAGAGAAAAATATATTGATTATCATGTTACTTCAAATGTTTCCATTCGTTATGATGATATGAAATGAGATAATAGTAAAAACATGAAGCCGTTTGGTGCGTTTTGCTTTTCAAACGCGATCGCGTTCCAAAATATGATACATTCAAACGCGATCGCGCTGCAAAATATGATGCATTCAAACGCGATCACGATCCAAAATATGATACATTCAAACGCGATCGCACTCAAATATAAAACATTACGGTTACCATATACATATCTACGTTTGAGCAGATATCCACAAACACAGTAACAGTAAACACGGGTCTAAATATTATAATATTCACCATATATCTAGCAACAGTTCAACTGCAATGTGAAATTTATGCAACAATAACAAACTAATATGTACGAATTTCTTACCTTACATCATTCTCGTCTTCAGATCGCGTTCTTCTTCTTCTGAGGTAAATCCAATGTAAGCTCAGGCGCGTCTAAAAGCAGAGACTTGTGAAGTGTTTTGGTGTTTTGTTTTCGAGGTAATGAGCGCGATCGTGTTCCATGTGGAGATTTGCATGTGAATCTCTTTTGCGCTCATGGGCGTGGCCAAATAAAAAATAATTAGGAAGCGTTTGAGAAGCTGGACATCTTGTTGGTTTTATACAAATGACTTAAACAGAGAATATTTGTTTTCAGTTTGAATCCGATCATTTAAAAGTACACACTTAAATGTTTATAAAGGTATATGGCTCATAAATGTGTGACAAGTATTCGCTGAGTTTTGTTTCAGTTTATAGACGTGCTCAAGAAAAAAAAGTTCACCGCGACGGAGAGGCAGAAAGCACACCCTGTTTATTTTCTTTATTTTACAAAAGCACAATGTTTTGATTTGATTGTAAGTGGACACATACAAAAGTAGAAATATCACAGATTCTTTTTTTATATTTCTTTTTTCTGTATGACCATAAATGACGGAGTAATTTAAGTTTATAGTGCTACAATGTGGAGAAAATCCAGCAAAACGCGCCCGCGTTTTAACAATTATTAATAATGGAGTTCCCCAGGGAAGTGTCTTAGGCCCCATTTTATTCCTCCTATACATAAATGATATGCAAGCAGTTTGTGACTGTAATTTGTTCTCTGCTTTACTGGTTTCAGACACGGATGTCAGTAAAATACAAGTGATATGAGGAGTTATATAAAGTAAGAGACTGGCTCTCTGAAAATAAACTCATTGCATTTAGGTAAAAAACGGAATCCATGTTATTTGAGGATGTCAGATCTGTTTTGTGTATGGTTGGATAAGTTACAGAAATCTCTAAATAAATTGATATGATTTTGGGTTTGAGTAGTTTTTCACATGTTGATGATCCCATTTTAGACATCTAAATATAAATAGAAAGAACAGCATTTAAAATAGAATCTTTTGTAATATTATAAATGTCTTTACTGTAACTTTTGATCAATTTAATTCATCCTTGCAGTGGCGGCGCCAGGGGGGGGCTAGGTGGTGCTGCAGCTCCCCCTATAATAGCCATAGCACCCCCAAGAAATGTCTGTAATTTTTTATATTTATATTTGAATTTTATGTTTGAATATTCTTTTTCATGTTTTTAAAATAGGAATTAAATAATAATTTAAAAAATATATATTTTATTCTAAAATAACATGAGGCCCAAACAGGTGATCTTCTTTGGCCAATGGGCACAGCGCCCGGCGAACCTTTGACCTTAACGCATTTCAGCTTGTTTTTGATAGCGAGTTTTAGCAAAGTAAAATACACCAAAATGGATCGTTTTTTGCTCCCTAAACGTCCACGTTCTGAGTCACATCCTGAAACAACAAACGAGAAACGAGACTGTGAAGGTGCAGACACAACACTCGTAGTCACAGAGCCTCAGGAACAAGACAATCCTGGGGATGAACTTGAAGACGGAGGAGAATCGCCTGCGGCGGTTTCCATTGAGGATGCTAACGTTACGGTTTGTGCTGCAGCTGATATTAACAACCATCCTCAAGAGGGCCCAAGAAGGCCAGTCCTTCAAAAATACCCCACACGGCAATTTGGGAATCAGCAGAGAAGTTTTAACAAAAGTTGGATGGATCAGTATTCATGGCTGGAATACAGCGTGGTCAAAGATGCCGCATTTTGTTTTGCATGTAGGCATTTTCTGAAACGAGGGCACGGATTTCATGTAGAGTCAACATTTACCAGCAGCAGCAATGGATTTAACAACTGGCGGAAAGCATCAGCATCTCTGAAGAGCCATCATGAAAGTATGGGCCACAAATTTGCTATGGAAGGATGGAATGAGTTCAAGCAAAAAGAGACAAGCGGATCTAAAATAGCAAACCTGCTTGATAAGGGACATTCTGCGTTAGCTATGAAGAACAGAAAATACATGAAAGCTGTGGTGGAGAGCCTGCGCTTCACAGCCTGCCAGAGGATCGCACAGAGAGGGTGAGGAGTCACACAACTTGGGAAACTTTCATGAGCTGCTGCATGTTATTGCTAAGTTTGATCCAACAGTGGACAAGAAGTTAGCTACCAACCCATCAAACGCTAAATACACTCACCATGATATTCAAAATGAGATATTTGCTGTAATGGCAGAAATGATAAGAAAGAAGATAAGTGATGAGGTAAGAGATGCCGAGTGCTTTGCTGTTTTGGTGGATGAGAGTAAAGATATGAGTAAAAAGGAGCAGATTTCTGTTATCTGTTATAATATTGATATATACGTCGCTGTGTCGGTCAATGCTACGACGGAGCATCTGTGATGTCAGGATGTAATAATGGTGTGCAGGAAAAATTCGGTGCCGCAAGCCATCTATATACATTGCCATGCACACAAGCTGAATTTAGTGTTAGTGGACTGTGTACATAATGTCAGCGCTGCAGCAGAGTTTTTTGAGACAATACAAATGCTCTACAAGTTTTTTTGTGGATCCGTGGTGCACGATCTATTCATGAGAAAACAAAAAGAGCTCGACCCGACAGCACAACCAGTGGAACTCAAGAGACTGTGCGATACTTGCTGGGGTTGCCATTATAATGCAATCTGCGCCGTCAAGAAAACTCTCCCCGCTATCCGAGCCACCCTGCGTGATGTCATCACTCAGTCACACCCACATCGGAGGGCAGAGGCAAGAGCCATCAGTGCCATCATCGATAAGAAGTTTGTTTTGCATCTCATCATGCTTGAGGATTTATTTAGAACAACAAAGTTCATGTCAGATCAGCTACAGGCCCCCAATTTTGACCTCGTTGCGGCAGAGGATTTGGCCGAGTCTGTACTTAAAGGGATAGTTCACCCAAAAATGAAAATTCTGTCATCATTTACTCACCCTCAAGTTGTTCCAAACCTGTATGAGTTTCTTTGTTCTGCTGAACACAAAGGAAGATATTTGGAAGAATGTTTGTAACCGAACAGATCTCGGTCCCCATTGACTACCACAGTATATATTTTTTCCTACTATGGAAGTCAATGGGGACCGAGATCTGTTTGATTAAAACATTCTTCCAAATATCTTCCTTTCTGTTCAGCAGAACAAAGAAACTCATACAGGTTTGGAACAACTTGAGGGTGAGTAAATGATGACAGAATTTTCATTTTTGGGTGAACTATCCCTTTAATGCTCTATCAGAAAAGCGCACAGACACTAAGTGGAAAGAAATCCAACAACAAGCAGAGACTCTGTGTGCAAACACAGGCACAACACATACTTCACGCGAGAAAAGGCAGACCCAGAAAACTCGACACCTGGAAGATTTTATTGTGGAGGCCCCGATAGAGAGAACACAGACGGACAACACTGATGGAATGAAAACGCACTCTTTCAATCCAGTTATAGACAGGTTGATGGTGGAAATGAAATGGTGCTTTTCAACAGAGGCAAATGATGTACTGAGAGGTGTGCCAACTCTCAGGCCAAAACACACATCGTTTTTGGACAAACAACTTCTGCTGCCCATGGCCCGACACTATGGTGTCAGTGAGGAAAACCTGTCAGCAGAGCTCTACCAGGTGCGGCGGCTTCTACAAAGGAAGGAAGAACAGGGACATGCCATCCACAGCACACAGGAGTTCCTATCCTTAATTCGGCCATATAAAGATGCATTTATAGACCTGTACACATTAATATGCATAGCCCTGACACTTCCTGTCACATCAGTGAGCTGTGAACGCAGTTTTTCTTGCCTGGGCCGTGTAAAAAACTACCCGAGGAACAGCAGTGGAGACGCTAGGACGAGTAATCTGGCACTTTTGGCTATAAACACGGAGAGAACAAGGACCCTTGACTGCGATAACATCATTGATGCCTTCGCACTCAATCACAGCAACAGACGTATTGTTTTGTTGTGAAGACATCTATGGTAAGTGCTTGATTTCCCCCTCTGTTGGCTGTTAAATATTTAATTAATTTGGTGGTTGAAGCACAAATCTTGGCTCTTCATAGTTACATATATGATGCTCCAACAATAGGAACACTGCTGATTCATCATTAGACTAGTGTGTTGGTAACTGGCTGTGTGATTTCGTGATCTGAGCATTTTAGGCCGAAGCGTGTGTCTGTTGCCTTCTGTTGCTGCTGTTTGCTGCTCCGTTGTATTCAGGGCTCCACTGTGACATAATTGTGTGAAATAATATTTTCAGAGGTTTACATTGGCAGGCTTATGTATGTTGTGTCTATAGCCCTTGCGTTGAATACTTATACATTTACATGTATATATATATATATATATATATACCTATAGTCGCGGAATGAATGAAATACGCGTGTACGCATGTGTATATTTATACCAAGGGAGGTCCAATGCGACTCCATAATGACATAATGACACCGCAAAATTCAAAGCACCTTCTCTTAAGTGTTGAGCATCCCCATAGCACCTGCAACAGAAAATCTCTGGAGCCACCACTGCATCCTTGAATAAAATTATTGATTTATTTTATTTCTTTCCCCCGCCAAAAAATAAATAAAATTTCGTACAGATCCCAAACTTTTGAACGGTAGTGATTAATATTACAAAAGATTTATATTTCTGTTCTTTTGAACTTTCTATTAATCAAAGAATCCTGAAAAAAAAAAAAAAAAAAACGTTTTTTGAGCATCAAATCATCATATTCAAATGATTTCTGAAGGATCATGTGACACTGAAGACTGGAGTAATGATGCTGAAATTCAGCTTTGGTCACAGGAACAAATTATACTTTACTATATATTCACATATAATAATAATAAAAAAATTGTAATAACATTTCACAACATTACTGTTTTTTTGTTGTTTTTTTAATACAGCCTTTGTGAGCAGAAGAGACTTTTAAAAACATGCCTGATAAAAGTTGAATAAGGCCACTGGGAATGGCATCAAATACTACAGCAAACTCTTTAGTAGTTACAGGGATCTTATAATGATTAAGGAATTCACAGTAAAGAGATGTTCATAATTCTTAAATAACTGTCTGACCAAAATTATACTGTTATTGTACCAGTTTCTGTAAAATAAAGATTTATTATTAAACGTTATATATGTTTTGTTCCAAATCACAGAGTTGAGTGGAGAAAAGTTTTGCTTAAAAATTAGTTTTTGATAATCTATCATTTATTTCGTCTCGCGGTGATGACGTCACCACTCTCGCGGTCGCGCGTCTCCTGAGTTTTTTGAGGTAAACAGTTCACACGTTAAACGGACAGTATGTAATTTTTGGCCACTAGGGGTCACTCAATCAAAATAATAACAAAAGACGTATTTTGATGACGTCGGGAAAGAGCGTGAGCTCATGGGAGTTGTTGTCATTGTCAATGACAACCAGCCATCTAGCATCTACAGCAGAAAACATGTTCACTGACGAGGTAATGTATTGTTATTTATATTATATCTCTATTTTTGTTACGTGTAGTTACGGCTAATCACTTCATGTAATGCCATTCTAATGAAATTGCTGCGAGGTCACGTTAGCTAATGTAAGATGAGTCTACTAACGTTAATGTATTCTGGCGTCTCCTACCCTGGTCCTGGTGAAATACTGTCCGGACTTTTTGCACTCCAACCCTGTTTTATCACACCTAATTCTAATAATTAGCTGTTTGATAAGATGAATCAGGTGACATTATGTGTGGTCGGAGTGAAAATGTTACAGTATAATGTTCATCTTTTAAAGAGCACATCATTTGGAAATTTGCATTTGAACCAAACGCTCAAAAATACATTTTCTGATGAAAATGTACGTCAAATAGATACACTACTGTTTTCAAGTTTGTGTTGGTAGGAATTTTTTAAAAATGATTTAGAAAGAAGTTGCTTATGCTCACCAAGGCTGCATTTACATTACAGTAAAACAGTAATATTTTTTTAAATATCATTACAATTTAAAATGACTTTTCCATTTAGATTTATTTTAAAATGTAATACTTTTCTAGAATGTCAAAGCTGAATTTTCAGCATCATTACTCTTCAGTGTCACCTTCACAAATCATTCTAATATGCTAATTTGTAGCTCACAAAGCTATTCGTAGCTATTTTCAATGTTGTGCTGCTTAATATTTCTGTGGAAACCAAAAGAACAGCGTTTATTTTAAAACATAAATCACATTATAAATGTCTTTAATGTCTTTTCTGTATCTCAAGATGTTTGTGTTTCTGTTGACATGTGAATATATTACAGGAAGAGATAGATGGGTCCTCACCGGATGCCTCAATAGCATCATTAGAAATTAGTGATGAGACGTGGAGTCCCCGGCATGGAGAGAAGGACTCATTATTTGGAAGAGTGACTGCAAGAGGAAGTAGGAAAGGGACAGGAAGGCCAAGCAGAGCAGCTGGAGTGAGTGGAAGAGGAAGACCAGTGGGTAGAGGAAGGGGAATGGCCAGAGCAGGCAGAACAGCAGCAAGCAGTGGAGCGGAAACAAGTGTAGCAGTCGAAATCAGCAGTGAAGCAGAAGTGAGTGGAGCTGCTGTTGGGAACAGGGCAGCAAGAGGAAGGACGGCAGGTGGAAGGAGAGGGACGACAAGAGCAGGAAGAACTGCAGGACCCAGCAGTTCAACCAGGGGTAGACAGGCAGCTAGAGGAAGAGTGACTAGAGCAGCACTTGGAATCTCTGAAGAGGACAGAATGAGGGTGGAGAGGCTGCAAGAGGAAAGAAGGTCCCAGACACAGGTATCTTACTGTGGCGTTCAAAACAAGAACAGACAAAACACCGACTACGCCACCCTGGGAATTTCACCCAGGGAATGATTTTACTCCCTTATTGCAATGATATTCATACAATTAAGGACACACAGGTACACGTACAATACAGCCAAAGACGACGTTCAATTTTGAAGAAACACTTTATTTCAATAATTTAACAGTCATCTCTTGGGGAAGAGAAAAAAAAGAAAGAAAAACACACAAAAGAATTAATTTGTAATTGCTGAGGCTTACCGATGGAGGAGAAAGGAGTCAAAGGCAGTTAGAGATCCCAGGGGAAGTCCCACAGTAAACACAACCACACCACAGTGAACACAAGGGAAAACAAGAAAATCAACAGCACACCGGAAGGGGACACCACCACTTAGACACCACCACCACCATCGGCTCTCAGTCACTGTAATGAAAAGAAAACGAAACATGCAGACTCCATTAACAAAGATTCACCAAAAAGAATAGAAAAATACAGCAAATCAATATCTTTAAATGAAAAGAACTAACAACTCATCACAAAATATAAACAATAACTGCCGGAACCAGCAATGGTCCTCAAGAGGCAGTAGAAAAACATTAAAAAAAATAAAGAAAAATAAATAAGTGTATATGAATTCAGTAATCAGAAAAAAATCAGGAATAAACTTGTCACAAGATACAGACAATGACTGCCAAAACCAACAATGGTTATAAAAGGGCAGTATAAAGAAAACTTTATATATCTATGGATATATAAATCCAATGATCAGAAGAGAAGAAATCACACAAGGAATAAATACAAATTTAATCTAAATTGGAATCAAAACAAAGAAAAAAACACAAAAAAATAAGAAAAAAAACAAACTTCTTAATCAGCAAAATTATAATATAAAGCCCCAACCCCTTGAGGTATATTCAAACATCATAAAAACAATAGCTCACACAAAGCAAGTGGCACATACTGTTGGCCATGCAGCCGTAATTGCCCCGCAGTTGTAATGGCAAGACGAGCACACAGCAATCTGCTCCAGTTGCTGTTACAAGATTCAATACGTATACAAAGCGAACAGCAGTTCGGGAAAACCAACAGTCCAGGAAGACAGCCGTACAGGCCAAACAGGCAAAGCAGCGTAGGCAACAGTGGCGGTTCTAGAGGGGGGCCAGGGGGGGCCAGTGCCCCTGTGACAACAAGCTTGGACCCCCTTGTGGCCCCCCTAAATGTGGAGTGTGAAATAATTTTTACAAAACTATTTTTTGCTATCGTTGTTTTTCACATCCGTTATTAGACAGTGGCAACACGGAACACAAATGTAACCCTAGAGGGACTGCTTAAATCGGATCTGCAGGGTTTTTTCTATTCAGAAGTTGGTGGACGTTTTGCGCGAATATTATAGTTAAAGCAAAGAAGGAAAGAGGTGACTGTGAGTAAAGTTGTTAATATGTTGTATTTGTATTAAATGCATTACAGAAGTGTAACGTTAGATCAGCTAATCTTAACCAGGGGTGCGTTTCCCGAAAGCATCGTTAGCCAACTATGGTCGGAAGTTCCCTCGTTACCAATAGAGTTCAATGGACATTGCGATGAACTTGCGACCACAGTTGGCCAACGATGCTTTCGGGAAATGCACCCCTGGCCGTTTGTTAGTTTGTGGCAGTTTGAAAAAGGATAAAAATGATCAACAAACTCATGGTGCTGAGTATTTTTACTTAAACAGGGATGCAAACCGCGCTTTTCTGCGCCTCTTTTTCACGTCAGTTTGGGTGACTTGGGTCTGATTATAATTTCACAAAGTCATCTGAAGCCATTCCATAGCTTAATGTGAGGGACAGAAGTCTATTTACATCATTAAATTAAAGTTTATGGAAACTCGTTTTCCCTCATCTGTCAATCATTCTCCATTCAGTATTCAAACAGCGCGCGCGCGCCTCGTCCGGTTACAGCAGGATGCATGGTAAAACTCTCTCCAATATGATATATTCACATTATAATGCTTGATCTGTAGATAAAAGGCTGTGGATTTGCATAAAATGACTTTATTTTGTGTATTTGTATTTTATGTTTGTTGCTGTTTTAAAACGACTCGCTACCGTGTGCCTGTTCACACCACAAGGACTATGAATCGGCATCAAACGCACAATAACTGGAATTTAAAACTTCACTATGTGAAGAAACACATTATCAATAAACTGTTGGACAGATATAGGCTACACTAGGATTTGTGCGCTCGACATTTCTTCGCTTTGTGCCGTGAACTTTTAAATGCGCACTTGTGCAGCGCAGCGCTGAACACTGTGACTCCACGTTGCTTTGAGCACATCATTCTGCACCCGCGATGCGCATACGCGCTTTGTGCGCTCTGTTTTGAAGCGTTTCATATTATCATGGTTTTTCCTATATTTTTTATACCTAGCCTGCACAATACATTTAAAATAAGCATAATTTAATTGTATATTATATTGTATGCACTAAAGCTGGTGAAAACCTATCTCAGGTCCACAATGTCAGATGATAGATTAAGCAATTTAGGCGTTCTAAGTATTGAGTCAAGGAGGGCAAAGGCCTTAAATCTAGATGAATTTGCTGAAATTTTTTGCAAAAAAACACAAAAATCGTAGAATACAGTTAATGTGACTGATTCTGAATATGTAATGCAAATCTAAAAAATATAATGGAAATGCAAATACATTGTTGAATGATTGTAAACATGGTATTTTGCCTGTTAATGCCTACAGTGCAGTGCAGAAAATGATATGACAACAATAAGGTCTAAATGTAACTAGCCCCTCTAACAGTACAACTGGCCCCAGCTTGGCCCCCCCAGTTGAAATGGTCTAGAACCGCCACTGGTAGGCAACACTACCGTACAGGCAAAACAGCAGCTAGCAACCCAATACTGTGTTGCTGGCGACGATCTCCAGCTAAACCGGCCTCATTCCTGTTATTTACACACAAATATTACCATTAAAATTAATAAAAATAAAATAAAATAAATGAACCCAACGCCATGGCATACATACCGATCAAGCAGCATCCATGTACAACCGAGGGAGATGGCTCGACGTGTGCCAATGGCACCAATAATGCAGTAAATCCGTTTATTGGATACGCTGAACGACAAGGTGGAAGACTGGACCTCCAACCGGAGATCTGAGCATCCAACACACAGTAACCATCACTGCAGATAATGACAATAATATTCGCATAAAGACAACAAAGCCGCTACCCTACCTGTTAACACAGCAGAGCACACGGAGAGAGCGACCCGGAAGCACAACACAACTTCCGTCACTGACGAGCAGGAGAGGGCGTTAGAAGGACTACTCGCTATATTTATAGGACGGAGCCTCACACGGGGATTGGCCAAAAGTACGCCAGCTCATTACACGTAAACTCATACTGCTACATTACGGAATACTGCAAGTGCCAGGCTAAGATTAAACTTCCTTTTTCAAAAAATACAAAGTGAGGGAGAGACAAGAGAGTGTGAAGGAGATAAACAATTTGGAAAATTTGTAGTGTGATGGTTACCGGAAGAAATCATTTCAGAATTAGGGTTACATTTGTTAAATTCTTAACATTGTTATTTTCAGGAGCAGATCTGGAACATGGATGCAGATGACGCTCGTAGACTCCTAGTCAGAGTCATGGACAGAGAACCTGGCCTCATCTTTGATGTGCTCCAGCCAGCTGCTCAGGGAACAGAAATACCATTACAAGGTGTGCCTGGATGGTGCAGCTGTTCAAGGTGCAGGGAAATGGGAACTGACTTGGAGAATAAATGTTGTGGGATGATGGAGGCCACCTGCATAAGTACATTGCCCCACATGTCATTGTATATTTTAGATGAGCATGTACTGCGCTTAGCACGGCGGCTCAGAAACGACATTTATGCTCTCCATGACACACAGCTTCCTGGGAATGACAACCGGGAATACCGCTATGCCGCACATAGGAATTTTGTCTTGTGGCATTATGGTGCCCTTGGTGCGGGAAACCGTGTTGTCATCCCCAGCTGTTGTGTGTCCAGAATACGGGATAAATACCCGGACCCATTTGGCAGATACACTGGTTTCATAGAAACAGTGTTATAACTACTGTGGTTTTTAAAGCCACCTCACTGGTGTTATCATTTGTGTTTGATGTTTATTTTGATGTTTACTTAGTTTCTCTCTTTCTATATATTTTTATTTATCTATCTCTCAGGCGTGAATTGTGAATCTTAATTGATGAAGCTGATCACATATTACTGACCGGACTAGGCAAAGCTGAATGGTATTGCACAATAGGTTGGTGGAAGCCGGTCAGTAATATTTGCTCTGCTTCCACAATTAAATTCAAGAGCCATGCCTGATATATACACTGTATATTAAAATGTAAACTAAGTGATATTGTTCCTTACTGCCTTCTTAATAACATACTGCACATAAGTAATAGCAAGAGGATGAGACATAAGACAATTTGATGTGCAAATAATATATTTTTGAAGTAAAAATAAAAGCTATTCTGGAGTTGAACATTAAACTTGCATCCTATTTATTTGCACCTCTCATGTGTTGAAAATTAGCATAAAATGCTTTGGTATATAAGTCTCCTCTCCAAAAATCAATTCCAGATTGCTCAGTTGACGAGGCCTTGGGTTCAGATGAACAAGGATTCGTTGCTACTCCGTTGTCTCTTGCTGTGTAGTGCCGGTCCCTATAAGAGAAAAAACATTGCATTTAGATATACAGGAATATAGTATAATTTCCCATCGGTTGAAAAATACAGAAAAATAGTGTTCTTTTACAGTCTAATGACAAATTTGATTACGGAAAATGTATTTACAGTTTAAACTTTCAGGTGGTCATACCTAGGCCTCTACTGACGTGGGACTCAATAATGGTGTCTATGGATGGAGGAGGAACATTTGGAAGGAGGCCGAGTGTTCTAGGGTCATCAGGACGTAGAATCCTCTGCCTTGGCAACCCCCTCTCAGAATGCAGTCGTTTCCTCAAAATGGCTGCCTGCAGATCAGGGATGTAGCTGTAGTCCTTTGCAACTTTCAAGGTGTAGACAGTCCATCTCCCGGATTTCTTTTGGTATTGTCGACGGAAGCTATAAAACATTTTTTTTAAATCCAAGTTCTAATTTTGTAGAATACATTAATAATTAAAAAATATAATATTGCTGAAAAACAACCTGTTGGTCTAAAATTATTAATTCATTACAAAGTAAAAAAGGTGTATACATAATTTATTAACTGTAGACCAATATGCTTTTCTGAAGAGTGTGTACTGAGAAATTATTGTTAATCTTACATCATTTGGCCTTCTTTGTTAAGCTGTGGTGGTCTGTTTATATGGTGGTTGTAGTCAAGGGCTGCCAGGAGAGTCCTTGCCTCATAAACCGTCGGCGAGAAACTGAAACGCTTACTTGCATACATCAGGATGTGGTTGTGAAAGGACTCCAGCTGACAGGTAGATCTGTGGAAATAATTTCTGAAGAATTATACCACAGACTAGAGGTCTTCATGGATCCACCCATACTCGAAACCCGAGGTCCGACCCGGGACACGAACGTTTCTGGATCCAATATTTATGTGGGGTTTTTTTTGGATCTGGGTCGGATATTTCATAATTGTAGTGGGTCTCGGGTACCTGTGTACCAATAACCAGCATAGGCCCTCTGTGGAACCAGTTTGAGACCCCTGGTATAGCAGATTACATCAAAGTTTGATTAATTTATAAAAAAAATGTTTTCATGTGTTTACATACACAGTTCATTGATAGCCCAAAAGGTTTAGCTATGCCCTTTATTTTGCTACATGGACATCAGACATAAGTTCACATTGAAAAAGGCTTGTGGTAACTGAACTTACCGGAAAGGCAGATATCTGTGCACATCTTTCAGCCATCGCTTGTTGAGCACAATCTTTTCTAGTGCCTTGTGAGCCTGTGACCCACTCTCCAGCCATTCCTTCTCCTGATTTTCTGGCAGGCAATCATGCATGCATTGGCCAAGGTACCATTTGCGCCCATTGGTAACATGGTGGAGCACACTGCTCCAGAGTTTCTACAAGAAGTAGTTGAAGATTATATCAGACAGTGGAACAACAAAAATAAACATGGATAAATAGTTTAGGTTTTATGGTGTTGTAATTTGTGCGCTCTGATCTAAGGCTGGCAGTGTGTCAAATGACTGAAAATAGACTTTGGAGTCTGTATGTATAAAGTTTTTGCATTAGAAATTACATTTTTGTTAGACTGCCCATGTGTGTGCAAAGTGCTTTGGATTACGATTCTTGAGACTTTTTCATTGTCAAGTTCGGGTTTGTTTATGGTCAGTCTATCCACATGATTAAATGCTTGTTTCTCAAGGCTTCCTCAAGACAGTTAACAATATTGTACTAAATGTAAACATTTATGTAGTTACTTTCCAAGATTTCATAATCCGAATTCAGAGGTCTTACCCGGAAATGGCCATCCGTCTCTGCCGTCTTACAACAGTACCAGAAGTGGTTAACAATGTCTTTTGTCCACTTCAGTAGTATCTTTTGCCCTGACAAACAACATATTTAGAATATGATAGAGAAATATGTTTAAATGTCCATACATCTGAAACTTCAAAAATAGGAAAACCCACTGCAGTGATCTTCTTGGCCAGATTCTTCGCTCCATGCCACATATCCCATGAGTGAAGTACTCCAGAGTCCTTGTATCTACCAGAGTTAGGATCTTGTAAACAAAACAAAAATGAGTCATTTATAAGTTAATACATGCAACAGACAAATCATACACACCTACTAAACATAAAAAAGGATTTTACATTTGCACTGTAAATAATACCAACTTACTCATAAGAGAAGAAATCTGAGTGTACATATTTCTGTGAGCTTTATTTCAGTTAGAAGTTTGTCCATGGTTCTTACAAAAGCCTCTCTTTCCATAATGACAGAGTTTCGCTGGGTCTGCCTTTTGTCAATGGTCACAACTGATATGATTTCCTTTGATCCGTTCTCCATCGTGGTGTAGGTGCAGTATTGGGCACAGTGGCCTGGACTATCCATTCTTCCATCTGCTGTAAAAGTCAACAACAACAATGATTTGAAAACAAGAATTGAAATGAAAAACTTGAAAAGTACAAGACAAGATCAAAGAAAAGCAAGATAAAATTGGATAAGGAACCTTGTACTTTTAAAAAATCTACATAACAAAAATTACCAAATAAACTATATTATGATGTTTGGAGTCTGCACACACAATTTAAGTTTGGAATTTCCATTATTTGAAGAAGCCAGGGGACATACCTAGCACAACAACACTGTCTTTATCCTGCAGCCGTTGGATTGCTGTAGATCTCTTCCCTTCCCAAAATTCCTTGATTGCTCCTAGGCAGTAGTTGTCTTGATTGTTAAAGAATAAGTCCTTCCCAACAAAGCCCATATTCATATAATTGAACAAGTGGGAGACTTTATAGTAGTTATTCCCAGACAGGAGTATGTTTGTAGCCATCATAAAGTCCCCTGCCTGAATCCCATATTTTAGTGTGGGCTGTGAGTTCCACCTCCATATTCGGTGACCATTGGAACATATCTGTAAGATATCAAAAAATGAATTAGATTGATCGACATGTGTCCCCACCATAGTTTTAAATTTGTATAGATGTGTGTATGTATATATATAAAAAAAGAGAGTGTGTGTGTGTGTAATTAAAATACAGAATGTACAAAAATAAATATATAAGTGACTAAGTGGGACATGTTAATGTGTGCACATTTTCTGATTCCCACCACAAGATGTATGTTTCTTATGAAACAAAAACGAAATGGTTTGTAAAAATTAAAGGTAAGCGAATAGTTTACATTTATATGATCTTGTGGTATAGAGATACTTTTTGACTCACCCGTTCAATGATTGTTCCTGTGCCTCTTGAAGTCAGATTTACTTCAAATGGTGCTGAAGCCTGGCACGCCTGATTTGTCACATTGTTTGTGAAATTGCATTTCGAAAAAGGCAGCTTTAGATATGTAACCAGCTGTTTCAAATTGGATTCATACACTATCGATGCTCGTTGTCCAATTAAATCATCCTCACATAAGACCTGGAAGCTAGTAGAAGAAGGGACCGAATCTTCTTGTTGTGGCGGTACTTCATTTTCTGTGGAAAGATGTACAGTCTCTTCCAGGCCAATGAACGGAAGCTTTTCCATCATCTCAATTGTTTTTTTTTCCTCCCCTACTTCTGTCAATGTAAAAAAAAAATACAGTATGCATCATTAACATGTGCTTACTATAGGAAAAAGTATTTTGTTTTTTTCAATTTTGAAAAGATCTCAGTAAAATAGAAACGTATTATAGACACAACATTACATTATACAGTGTATAAAGTTTTTCAACTTTTCTTCCATTCAATAACAAGAAATCACATATAGTCTATGTTTAGCTTGCCATTGGTCTAAGCCTACCCACATACATTTACAGTCACAGAACATTCATAAACTATGGTGTGAAAAAAGGGTAAACTTGCTTCGGACAAACCTCATACAAATAGATGGGATATAGTCATCAGCCGAACTACTATCTTCACTAGCTGTTTCCCATGCATCATCATCATCTGGGTCTCTCCAGTCAATCCTGAAAATAAAATAAAAAATTGCAAAGACAAATACAGAATAACTCAATGGATTACACAGTAATTACGCGCCAAACTTTGTCCAGAATAATAATAATAAGATTACACAGAATATTACACAAAGGGTGTGTTTTTTGGGAGGATTCAGTTTCAGATCTTGAGAGCTCTCATCGTGGGTATAAAACAGGGAAAGTATAAATCTATGGATTAGAATAATACTTACACTGTGTTTTGAAGATCATTAGCGTCTTCTGTTACGCTAATGGTGGACTCATCATGAATACTCATCTTAGAAAAACTTAAAAAAAATAATAATAAAGAATTAAAACAGTGTTTTAAAATGAGGTGGATTTGTTGTAAACCAAGTCTGCACCACAACAGCTCTTTGTGTCATTTGTGCATAGCTGGTTTAAATATAATAAATGATTTTAAGTGAAAGGACTTTATTCAGTTTCACTATTGTTAATTTCAACAAATAACAGTTTATTACTTATAATACGGTTTTAAAATCACCTTTCATCTAGTGCCTGTTTTTCTGTTTCAGCCATGGAAAGGACTTCAATATCAGACTCCAGAAAGCAGTGTTCTCTTTAAAAGAAAAAAATGCAGTTATTCATTTGGTGTACTTATCATACGTAGTTAATTTGAAAAGTATTATTATAAAACTTGTTTATACCTTACCTATGTGATGATGACTCACTGGATGGTGCTATGGTCGATAGAGTTTGAATTGGCATTCCATGGGCCCTATCTTGCACCCAGCGCAATTGACTTTGTACACTGACGCATGTATCATTCCTATTTTGCACCCGCGCAAAGCGCGCTTTTCCCTCCACAGAAGCACGTCGCTAAACTAGGGAATGAACTTGCGCTCCCTGGGCGGTTCAGCGCAAAAAAGGAGGCGTGTTCCGGCGCAAACGTTCCTTCATGCTATTTTGCAGGTTTAGAAAACAATTGCGCCACTAACCAGGAAAAAATAGTTTAAAGTCAGTGGCGCGTTGCGCATGTTATTCATATGCTATTTTAAGGGCGCATGCTTGGCCATAATCAATGTAGCGTGTGCACAACGCGCATACACTTTGATTCTCTCATCTACACAGAAGCAGCAGTTTTCACTTTTGCAAATCATACATTATTATGATGGATAGATAGATAGATAGATAGATAGATAGATAGATAGATAGATAGATTTATTATAAAAGCATACATCTAGCTTACACATTTACCCAAATTATCATACGCCTTTTTAACCGAAGTTAATTTGGGTGGGTTTCTCCATCCCCAACGTCCCTGACGAGAGCGTTGCTCTCCTTGGCTGTGAACCGCTCCTGGCGCGCGTCTGGCAAATCCGCCGTTATAATAGGAATCCGCTTTAGAACAAAGCGCGTCTGCTCTTAAAGGGAATGTGAGATGACGCTCTGATTGGTTTATTTCACGTTACGCCCAAACCACACCTATGAATAATGAAGCTACTTCAGACCAACCCATTTTAGATTTGCGCCTGGCGCAAGAGTCATTTATCCCGCTGGGAAAATAGCAACAGCGCCAAGACCCGCCCACAAAGTTACTTGCGCTTTGCGCTTTGACACTTGCGTTTCAGATCGTTAAAATAGGGCCCCATGTCTCTTGCAAGGAGTTGATGTAGATGGGCCTCCTTTTTCATAACTGTTTGAAAAATATTAAAAATTTAGTTTACCATCTCGAACCCATAATACAGAGTAAGCGAGCGAACCAGCAACATTGGAACACGCGCTCTGTCGCTCTCATTCTAACTTAGTATTTTGACAATCACGTCTTTTCGAACGGAGAGATATATGAATTATCAGACCCCTATCAAATCAATATTCCATCTAGCTAGTATTAATAGATGTTGTTAAAAACGGCCGCCGTTCGTGAATAATTATAATTACGTTTATACTATGATATCGAACAAGATAGTGAACTGCAAATGAAGCTACTTTCTCCAGCTAGATATAGCACAAATGTGGATTTACATTATACTATACATGACAGCTAGCCCGTTTTACACAAGACATCATCGTTTCACAAAATATACGGATAGATATAACGTTAGTTAGCTGAATGGATGCATAAGTTAACTTACCTGTTTATTAAAATGCAAGCGAGATCGGCATCTCTCTGTAGTTTAAGCTTGTCACGAAGCTCTCTCCATCTTTGAAATGCAGCTCCAATATTTACCCGTGTCTTGTTTCTTCTCTTGTCCCAAAACCTTCTAAGGTCATTATTTCACCCGTACGTTTGCGCTTCACAGAACGTGCAGGCAAAGCATAATCGTGATCCATAACTAAGTTATTGATTGCATAGAAACTGTGTCTATTCCTCGTTTAGTGAGATCAAATAATAAATCTACTGCAGGATCTAGAAAAAATCTAATTGTTATTAAACCAGAAAATGTTGCTATTAGTAATCAAAAACAATTTCTAAAGCTAGGTCTTCTAAACATTAGATCACTCACACCTAAGGCAGTTATTGTAAATGAAATAGTCACGGATAATAGCTTCGATGTACTTTGCCTTACTGAAACTTGGCTTAAACCTAATGATTATTTCGGTCTAAATGAGTCTACTCCATCAGGATACTCCTATAAGCACGAACCCCGTCTGATTGGTCGTGGCGGCGGTGTTGCAGCGGTCTATAGAGATATTCTCAATGTTACTCAGAAAACGGGTTATAAGTTTATTTCATTTGAAATACTTGTACTAAATGTTACGCTCTTAGATGTTAGAAAAAAATCCATATTATCTCTAGCCTTGGCTACCGTATATAGACCGCCTGGGCCTTACGCTGATTTCCTAAAAGAGTTTGCAGATTTTCTCTCAGATCTATTGGTCAATGTCGTTAAAGCATTAATTGTTGGAGATTTTAACATACACGTAGATAATTCAAATGATGCGTTAGGGGCTGCGTTTATAGATTTATTAAATTCTTTTGGGGTCAAGCAAAACGTCACCGGACCAACTCATCGTCTTAATCACACACTCGATTTAATTATATCATATGGAACCGATCCAACCGATATAGATATCATTCCACAAAGTGATGATGTCACTGACCATTACTTGGTAACTTGCATATTACGTACTGCTGTAATATGTCATGCGGCGCCGCGTTATCGACCAGGCAGAACAATCCTTCCATCCACCATAGATAATTTCTCAAATTGCTTATCTAATCTGTCTCAGCTGCTGCCTGAACCCAAACAAACAGATGAACTAGAAGAACTAACTAGCACTATGAGCACCATTCTCTCTAGAACATTGGATGTTGTTGCACCCATTAGATTAAAAAAGGTCAGAGAGAAAATTAAAGCACCATGGTACAATAATACTACGCATGTTCTAAAGAGAGAAACCCGTAATTTAGAGCGTAAATGGAAACAAACTAATTTAGAGGTCTTTAGAATCGCGTGGAAAGACAGTATGTCACGTTATAAAAAGGCCCTAAAAGCGGCCAGGGCTGAGCACCTCCGCAAACTAATAGAAAACAACCAAAACAATCCTAGGTTTTTATTTAACACCGTGGCTAGACTAACAAATAAACAGACGTCACCCGAACAAAATATCCCGTTACAGTTTAGTAGTAATGATTTCATGAACTTCTTCACTGAGAAAATAGAAAACATCAGAACCACAATTGTAAACGTTCAATCCTCAATCGCACCTTATAATTCAGCCTCAATTATCCCCCCGCAAGAACAATTACAGTGCTTTACAACTATAGAACAAAAAGAGTTAAATAAACTTATCACTTCATCTAAAACAACAACATGTTTATTAGATCCTATACCAACTAAACTACTGAAAGAAGTGTTACCTATAGTGGAAGAGCCTCTCCTCAATATTATTAACTCATCTTTATCTTTAGGTCATGTTCCAAGAACATTTAAACTGGCAGTTATAAAACCTCTCATTAAGAAACCACAATTAGATCATAATAATCTAGCAAATTATAGACCCATTTCAAATCTACCTTTTATGTCTAAAATACTAGAAAAAGTTGTGTCCACTCAACTGGGCTCTTTCTTGCAAGAAAATGATATCTATGAAAAGTTTCAGTCAGGATTCAGACCGCATCATAGCACTGAAACTGCGCTCGTTAAAATCACAAATGATTTACTCTTAGCTTCTGACCAAGGCTGCATCTCAATACTAGTTTTACTTGATCTAAGTGCTGCGTTCGATACTATAGATCATACAATACTCTTAGATCGACTACAAAATTATACTGGTGTTCAAGGACAAGCATTAAGCTGGTTTAGATCATACTTATCAGACCGCTACCATTTTGTCTATTTAAATGGAGAAAAATCGATCATAACTCCAGTAAACTATGGAGTGCCGCAGGGATCTGTGTTGGGCCCTCTGTTATTCTCAATATATATGATACCACTTGGAAATATTATAAGGAAACATGGAATTAGTTTCCATTGTTATGCTGATGACACTCAAATATATATTTCATCATGGCCGGATGAAAACGCTAAATTATCCAAATTGACAGAGTGTGTTAAAGATATAAAAGATTGGATGACGCGTAATTTTCTTTTATTAAATCCAGACAAGACAGAGGCAATACTTATCGGTTCAAAAAACCGCCCACAGAACCTCTCACAATACAACTTTGACATCGTAGGATGTCCTGTTACTTTATCCTCTACAGTAAAAGACCTGGGTGTTATACTCGATTGTAACCTGTCTTTTGAAAATCATATTTCGTATGTTACAAAAACAGCCTTTTTCCACCTTAGAAACATTGCTAAGCTACGTAATATGCTATCAGTTTCTGATGCAGAAAAGTTAGTTCATGCATTCATGACCTCGAGACTAGATTACTGTAATGCTTTATTAGCCGGTTGTCCTGCATCCTCAATAAACAAGCTACAGTTAGTCCAAAATGCCGCTGCTAGAGTTCTTACTAGATCAAGAAAATATGATCATATAACACCGATTTTATCATCACTACATTGGCTACCTATAAAGTTCCGTATTAATTATAAGGTATTGCTACTGACTTATAAAGCCCTAAACGGCTTAGCTCCAGTCTATTTAACCGATCTTCTATCGCCCTATAATCCATCGCGCTCTTTAAGATCAATAAATTCAAGGCTTTTGGTCATACCTAGGATATCCAGATCAACCAAAGGAGGGAGAGCATTTTCACATTTGGCTCCAAAACTCTGGAATAGTCTTCCTGATACTGTTTGTTGCTCGGACTCGCTCTCCCAGTTTAAAACTAGATTAAAGACGCATCTTTTCAGCCAGGCATTCATATAATATTGTTAATCTCACAGTTTCAAACTACAATCCGGCCTCTAGTTCATAAATGCCAGAGGAGAACTGGCCCCCGACTGAGCCTGGGTTCTCCCAAGGTTTTTTTTTCTCCATTAGGTCACCTGATGGAGTTTTAGGACACCATTAGGTCACTTGATGGAGTTTTTTGGTTCCTTGCCACTGTTGCCTTTGGCTTGCTCAGTTGGGGATATTTTGGGGATATTTAATTTTATTCTATCAATCAATAAATTCCACTAGCAACAAACTTTGTTGTATTATTTTATTTTAATACTGTGAAGCTGCTTTGATACAATCTGTATTGTGAAAAGCGCTATACAAATATACTTGATTTGATTTGATTTGATTTGATTGAGGTATAAATACTAATATAACCACTATAAATAGTCTCGATCAAGGCTAGCTACTACTTCTTTCTTCTTCGTCTCTTCTTTGCTTCTGTTCCCCTTTGTGTTTGGCGGTTCTGCCGGGTTCCGCAGGAAGTTAGAGAAACTAGAGGAGTCAAAGGTTATATAACGTCATAGACGGCCGACAAAACGGAAATAAAGAAACGTGCCGTGTCTTCGAATTAAACTAAATTTCTCCGGATTTTAAAGTTCGTGGAAACTGTCGGGATAATGTAAGTACACAACTAAAGAAAATATATAACATAGATATAGTGATTTTAGCTATTTTTAAAGCAGAAAAATTACATATTGTGCCTTTAAATCACGTAACTACTATAAAGTTTACACGGTTTACTCAACATTTTACGGGGTCTTTTCAGAAAGGTTTTCATCGTGTGTCTGTTTCTTTTTTCTATACAAAACGGTAAGATGTTAGCGAACTACTTTGTTGTAATTAAGTTATTAGGGAATCGGATTCATATGGACAAATTACAAGGGTTGATATTGTCATCAGCGGTTGTCTTTATATTTACATTTATTGTTGTTATCCCCTCCTTGAACTGCCACCTTACCGTGGTGGAGGGGTTTGAGTACCCGAATGACCCTAGGAGCTATGTTGTCTGGGGCTATATGCCCCTGGTAGGGTCTCCCAAGGCAAACAGGTCCTAGGTGACGGGTCAGACTAAGAGCGGTTCAAAAACCCTTATGACGACTATAAATTCGAGGACCGTGACGTCGCCCGGTATGGCGCAGCCGGGGCCCCACCCTGGAGCCAGGCCCGGGGTTGGGGCTCGTATGCGAGCGCCTGGTGGTCGGGCCTCCCCCCATGGGGTCCGGCCGGGCTCAGCCCGAAGGAGCGACGTGGGGCCACCCTCCCGTGGACCCACCACCTGCAGGAGGGACCGTAAGGGGGCGGTGCTAAGTGGGTTGGGGCGGCAGTCGAAGGCGGGGGCCTAGACAACCTGATCCCTGGACGCGGAATCTAGCTCTAGGGACATGGAACGTCACCTCTCTGGCGGGGAAGGAGCCTGAGGTTGTGCGTGAGGTTCAGAGATTCCGACTAGAGATAGTTGGGATCACCTCTACGCACGGCTTGGGCTCTGTAACCACACTCCTCGAGAGAGGATGGACTCTTCACCACTCTGGAGTTGCCCATGGTGAGAGGCGGCGGGCTGGTGTGGGTTTGCTTATAGCCCTCCAGCTCAGCCGCCATGTGTTGGAGTTTACCCCGGTGAACGAGAGGGTCGCTTCCCTGCACCTTCGGGTCAGGGATAGGTCTCTCACTGTCGTTTGTGCCTACGGGCCGAACGGCAGTGCAGAGTACCCGGCCTTCTTGGAGTCTCTGGGAGGGGTGCTGGAAAGTGCTCCGACTGGGGACTCCGTCGTTCTACTGGGGGACTTCAGTCCACGTGGGCAGCGACAGTGACACCTGGAGGGGCGTGATTGGGAGGAACGGCCCCCCTGATCTGAACCCGAGTGGTGTTCTGTTATTGGACTTCTGTGCTAGTTACAGCTTGTCCATAACGAACACCATGTTCAAGCATAAGGGTGTCCATCAGTGCACATGGCACCAGGACACCCTAGGCCGGAGGTCGATGATCGACTTTGTGGTCGTTTCATCTGACCTCCGGCCGTATGTCTTGGACACTCGGGTGAAGAGAGGGGCGGAGCTGTCAACTGATCACCACCTGGTGGTGAGTTGGATCCGATGGCAGGGGAGGAAGCTGGACAGACTCGGCAGACCCAAACGTACTGTGAGGGTCTGTTGGGAACGTTTGGCCGAATCTCCTGTCAGAGAGATCTTCAACTCCCACCTCCGGCAGAGCTTCGACCAGATCCCGAGGGAGTCTGGAGATATTGAGTCCGAGTGGACCATGTTCTCCACCTCCATTGTCAACACGGCCACTCGGAGCTGTGGCCGTAAGGTCTCCGGTGCCTGTCGAGGCGGCAATCCCCGAACCCGGTGGTGGACACCGGAAGTAAGGGATGCCGTCAAGCTGAAGAATCTCCTATCGGGCCTGGCTGGCTTGTGGGACTCCTGAGACAGCTGATGGGTACCGACGGGCCAAGCGGACTGCAGCCCGGGTGGTTGTGGAGGCAAAAACTCGGGCCTGGGAGGAGTTCGGTGAGGCCATGGAGAAGGACTTTCGGTCGGCCTCGAAGAGATTCTGGCAAACCGTCCGGCGCCTCAGGAGGGGGAAGCAGTGCCCTACCAACGCTGTTTACAGTGGAGGTGGGCAGCTGTTGACCTCGACTGGGGATATCACCGGACGGTGGAAGGAATACTTCGAGGATCTCCTCAATCCCACCGTCACGTCTTCCATTGAGGAAGCAGAGGCTGAGGGCTCGGAGGCGGACTCGTCCATCACCCAAGCTGAAGTCACCGAGGTAGTCAAGAAACTCCTCGGTGGCAAGGCACCGGGGGTGGATGAGATCCGCCCTGAGTACCTCAAGTCTCTGGATGTTGTGGGGCTGTCTTGGCTGACACGCCTCTGCAGCATCGCGTGGCAGTCGGGGACAGTGCCTTTGGACTGGCAGACCGGGGTGGTGGTCCCTCTTTTCAAGAAGGGGGACCAGAGGGTGTGCTCCAACTATAGGGGGATCACACTTCTCAGCCTTCCTGGGAAAGTCTATGCCAGGGTACTGGAGAGGAGAATCTGGCCGATAGTAGAACCTCGGATTCAGGAGGAACACTGGTGGTTTTCGTCCCGGTCGTGGAACACTGGACCAGCTCTATACCCTCTACAGGGTGCTGGAGGGCTCATGGGAGTTTGCCCAACCAATCCACATGTGCTTTATGGATTTGGAGAAGACATTCGACTGTGTCCCTCGCGGCATCTTGTGGAGGGTGCTCTGGGAGTATGGGGTTCGGGGCCCTTTGCTAAGGGCTATCCGGTCCCTGTACGACCGGAGCAGGAGCTTGGTTCGCATTGCCGGCAGTAAGTCAGACTTGTTCCCGGTGCATGTTGGACTCCGGCAGGGCTGCCCTTTGTCGCCGGTTCTGTTCATAATTTTTATGGACAGAATTTCTAGGCGCAGCCAGGGGCCGGAGGGGGTCAGGTTTGGGGACCACAGGATTTCATCTCTGCTCTTTGCGGATGATGTTGTCGTGCTGGCCTCATCAAACCAGGACCTCCAGCATGCACTGGGACGGTTTGCAGCCGAGTGTGAAGCGGCTGGGATGAGAATCAGCACCTCCAAATCCGAGGCCATGGTTCTCAGTAGGAAAAGGGTGGTTTGCCCGCTTCAGGTTGGTGGAGAGCTCCTGCCTCAAGTGGAGGAGTTCAAGTATCTTGGGGTCTTGTTCACGAGTGAGGGAAGGATGGAACGGGAGATTGACAGGCGGATCGGTGCAGCTTCTGCAGTAATGCGGTCCCTGTACCGGTCTGTCGTGGTGAAGAAGGAGCTGAGCCGCAAGGCGAAGCTCTCGATTTACCGGTCAATCTACGTTCCTACTCTCACCTATGGTCATGAGCTGTGGGTCATGACCGAAAGGACAAGATCCCGGATACAAGCGGATGAAATGAGCTTTCTCCGCAGGGTGGCTGGGCGATCCCTTAGAGATAGGGTGAGAAGCTCGGTCACTCGGGAGGAGCTCAGAGTAGAGCCGCTGCTCCTTCACATCGAGAGGGGTCAGTTGAGGTGGCTCGGGCATCTTTTCCGGACGCCTTCCCGGGAAGGTGTTCCGGGCATGTCCCACCGGGAGAAGACCCCGGGGAAGACCTAGGACACGCTGGAGAGACTATGTCTCCCAGCTGGCCTGGGAACGCCTCGGTGTCCCCCCGGAAGAGCTGGAGGAAGTGTCTAGGGAGAGGGAAGTCTGGGCATCCCTGCTTAGACTGCTGCCCCCGCGACCCAGTCCCGGATAAGCGGTAGAAGATGGATGGATGGATGGATAACTGTTGTTATATATTTTCTGTATCATTCTTGTATTCTCTATATTCTTGTTGAATGAGTATTGATAGTCTATGGCTCATCACTATTATCAGAGCAGCTGAAAAGCCTCTTTATTTCATGTCAATAGATCCTGTTTTCTCCTCATTCATTATGCTGATGTCTTCAGATCTGTAAATTCACACATTAAGCTAATTTTATTGTCATCAGATTTGAGCAAACGACACGATCAGCTATTGTGACATCTAGATATAGGCTAGGTAAGTTTTATAATGGCTTTTATTTCAATAATCTGTGATGAACCATGTTTCATATGCAACACAATAAACAAAATATATTTATATCTGTAAATATATTTTTATGTTTTAATCTTTTTTTCTTCTTCATTTTTTATAATATGTGACCATAAATACTTAAAGTGGATGGACTATTTTTTTTTAACTCAGTAAGTGATTTCTTATTGATTTTGTCAGACCTGCTCCTTCTCCTCCAGTGAAGCTCCTCCTCCTTCAGTAAAGCTCCTCCTCCTTCAGTAAAGCTCCTCCTCCTTCAGTGAAGCCCCTCCTCCTTCAGTAAAGCTCCTCCCACTGCAATTCACTAATAAATGCTGGAATATTCCCATCAGCTACAAGTGAAGACGAGCATCAAACCATCAGGAAGAGCTGAAATCTGCAAAGACAGAGTTTATTGAAGGACAGTGAGAACATGAGAGATCCAGAACACTGCAGAATGAAACACACTGAAGAACAAAGAGGTTGGTGTTTACTCCTGATTCTTCATTAGTGAGGCTGAAGAACATTAAGGTTATAAAGCAGTTCATCAGATTTAGCTCTGTTATAGTAGGACAAATCTAGTTGTGAATTATAATTAAAGCAGCAAATAATATGAACCGGGTGCAAACACTTTTTTTTAACAAGGATGTTTGTTATCTGTAAGTCATTATTAGTATTATCTGAGCATTTTTTTCTGTTTATTTTACATCTGGTTCACAATTACTGCAACCATGTTATCAAAATTATGTCTTAATACAGTTTTTGCGCATTCTAAAATATTGTTATTATCTTGCTAAAACACCAACATTTAAAAACAATGATCAAATAAATAGACTTTGCTACACGTAGTTAGTTTGTGTAAAAACAGGGAGTGTTAAAATTATAGCATTATTGCGTATTTTTTAAATGTTAATATTTTAGGTAGTTGCATAGTTTATCAAATATTTAATAGTTCTCACTTCAAAAATGTGATTTACTCAGAGCCCCTAAAGGGACATGGTGATGGAAAAACTATATTTCATTGTTTTTGCGTTCTTTAGGGTTGCAAATGAACAAAGACGTTTGCTTTCCTGCTCCAACCCCCTCTTTCTTACCACAAGGGCCATTAGTGATCCGTAAAGAAGTGCTGATAGTGATAAAGGTCTGTCGGCCAAGATGTGTGTGTACATCTGAGGTTTGCTAAATGTCACACCTTCAGTACGATGTGGGAAAGCTGTAATCTGCTGATTGGTCAGTTTAAATGTCTCACATTTGGTTTCAATCACATGTTCAAAAGGATTAAAGAAGATTGTGAGGCTTTGTCTACAGCTGGTGTTAAGATGCGTTTTGGTCAATTGGATCACAAGTATACAAGGGCCCAATCCCATTTACACCTGGTGTTTCAAATCCATCTCTATTGTCCACTTTTGTTCTGTTTCTTTGAGGGGACGGTCTATGGGCAGGTAAATGAACGGGCTTTCAATATAATGGGTGAAGTAAGCTCATGCAATTTGCATGTGATCATGACCAGAGACGGACAGAAATTATATGAAGAGTTTTGTTTCTGCTCTTAAAGCTGCAAGTCCACGTCAAACACAGAGTTTTCCTTCTTCAAACCAAACTTGGGTCTTCAACCAACAAAGTTTAAATGCCGTCTGGCTACAGCGCTTCCCATAATGTTTACGCATTTGTGTCTGTTTGAACACACTCGACCACATGAGCGTCTACACTACCAAAGCAATCCGGTTGAATGTGTTTTCGACTACCTCTGGAAGTGGTCAAAAGTGGACAAGCTCAAATTGTTTTAGACCCTGTTTACACCAGTGTTTAGCACGTCCACTTGTGATCGTTTTTTTCACTACATAATTTTTCTTTTATTGTTTTACTGAGCTTTTTTTTTACTTTAATTTCAGGCCCGATGGATGAGAATGAAGTGGAGAAACATCAAAGGAGATCTCAGAAATCTTTCACTTGCAGTCAGTGTGGAAAGAGTTTTAGACGTCAAGGACACCTTCAGGAACACATGAAGATCCACACTGGAGAGAAACCGTTCACTTGCACTCAGTGTGGAAAGAGTTTCACACACAAACATAGTCTCGAGATTCACATGAGGATCCACACTGGAGAGAAACCGTTCACATGTGATCAGTGCGGACAAGATTTTAATCAACATGCTCACCTTAAGATGCACATGAGGATCCACACTGGAGAGAAACCGTTCACATGTGATCAGTGTGGGAAGACTTTTAGACATAAAGGACACCTTCAGGAACACATGATCATCCACACTGGAGAGAAACTGCATGAATGTGATCAATGTGGCAAAACATTTTTGAGGGCTTCAAACTTGAAAAAACACATGACAGTTCATTCACAGGAGAAACCACATTCATGTTCTTTGTGTGGAAAGAGTTTTTCACGTCTGCAGAATTTAAAAGTTCATCAGAAAGTACACACTGGTATAAGAAATCATATGTGCTTTGAGTGTGGGAAGACTTTTATCACAGCTGAAGATTTGAAACGGCACCAGAGAATTCACACTGGAGAGAAACCTTACAAGTGTTCACACTGCGACAAGAGATTCAGTCAGTCAGGATCCCTGAAAAAACACGAGAGGATCCACACTGGAGAGAAACCGTATCACTGCTTTGCATGTGGGAAGAGCTTCACTCATTCATCTAATCTACACAGTCATACAAAAACTCACATTAAGTAGCTTATCTTCAGTTCCAGCACTTTCAAGTGCGATGCCACCTCTCTTTCCTATTAGTTTGTCTAACCAGCCTCAACCACGGCTGTAGCCAGTTATGAAGTCACCGAGGTCCAGACTTCAGTATATTTCCGAGGTGTATATAATAAAGGTTGTGAAATAATTCTCTAATATAGTATTAACTCTACTTTAGTGCTGCAAGGATATTGCACAGCTCCAAGATCTTCTCATCTGAGCTCTGCGGTCTGTCGCCGCTCATCAACATCAGAATATTGAGATGACCAATCAAATTAAAGTAGACAGGCTTTATGTTCACAGAAGCTGCTGAGCGCATATTCTAGCGCTTCAGTTAACGGTCATGAAGTGTGAGATCAAATATAGCTAAACTAAACATTTCATATTTGACAGCTATTTTAGGATAGAAATGTTAAACAACCGACAAAAATAATCAGAAAAACTGATGTATATGAATATCAGTTGAGCCTATGTTTACTTTCTTCACTGACACAGACAGAAATCAAAAGAATATCAGAGAAAGCTCAGCTTCAGGAGGGGAAAAGACAGACCATAGTAGAGAGACTGAGAGAAAAAGAAAGAGTGATGGAGATTTTAGCCTTCATATGTCTGGAAATGCACATATGTATTTTCTCGGGGGAGCATGACTCCGAACCCCCTGAACTACCTCATATCTGGGACACCGGCGATTCTAGAACTCTACAGTCCTGGCCACAGCCATCGACAGTATAAAAGAAACATTGTCAACATTTGTCACATTAAATAGTTTATATTTAACTGTGAGATTCACATCAACTCAAAGATAAAGTTCCTTCCCAAAGAACAATATCGCATATATCATTTTGCTTAATATAATCTATTATGTTTAAAAGTACAAGTGTTTTTTAAAACTTTTTTACTAACTGTTCTTGCTCAGGAAACTGTAGAAGAGGCTGATTGAGATGCTTTATTATCTTGTTAGTCAATAAAGAGAGAGATCTGTCTTATTTGTTTCCAGTTTTACTTTCTTTTTGTATTTTCTGCATCAAGTATTAAACTTTTATTGTCCATTTTTATTGTCTGCTCCTCTTTCTTGCATCAAGAATAAATAATTAGTTAATTCTAATGTTTTCCTGTTGTTAGTTTGATTGCTTCTATTGTTCTCCTCATTTATTGGCTTTTGGCTTGCTTAGTTGGGGACATTTAATATTCAACAATATTATTGATCTGCCTTTCTTAAGGTGGTCGAAGACGCAATTTTCTTCTAGAAACAAACTTGAAGTTGTTTGTGAAGTTGCTTTGATGCAATCTGTATTGTAAAAGCACTATTTAAATAAAGGTGACTTGACTTGACTTAATTGCTTCTATTGCTCTCTGCATTTGTAAGTTGCTTTAGATAAAAGCGTCTGCTAAATGATAAAATGTAAATGTATTGTATTTAACAGATTTTATAAGGAAGCAGATTGATGGAGAATGTGTGCAATGGTACTCTTGGATCTCCAAACAGCTTTTGACAGTGAATCATTCAATACTGTAAGATAAATTAAGTGTCATGTGTTTTCCAAGTATGCTGATAGCCTGGTTGAACTTTTATTAAACTGGGAGAATTCAAAGTGTGAAAATTGATGGGTTTCTCTCTGAATAAACAATTATTAATAATGGAGTTCCCCAGGGAAGTGTCTTAGGCCCCCTTTTATTCCTCCTATACATAAATGATATGCAAGCAGTTTGTGACTGTAATTTGTTCTCTGCTTTACTGGTTTCAGACAAGGATGTCAGTAAAATACAAGTGATATGAGGAGTTATATAAAGTAAGAGACTGGCTCTCTGAAAATAAACTCTTATTGCATTTAGGTAAAAAATGGGATCATGTTATGTGAGTCTAAAAGTAAACTGAACAAGGTTCCTAACCTGTCTGTCAAGGTAGGGGATTGTGTAATATCAAACAGAAATAGTGTTGATTATCTTGGCTGTGTCCTTGACAATGATTTAAGTGGTGCAAGTATGGCTATGAAAACTTTAGGTAAGGTTAATGCTAGAACAAAACTTCATGCTAGATATGTTAGTTTTCTGGGTAAACAAAATGTAAAACTACTTGCATCATGTTTAGTGCAATGTCATTTTGAGTAAGCATGCATTTCTTGGATGTCTGATCTGTTTTGTGTATGGTTGGATAAGTTACAGAAATCTCTATATAAATTGATACGATTTTGGGTTTAAGTAGTTTTTCACATGTTGATGATCCCATTTTAGACATCTAAATAGAAACAGAAATAACAGCATTTATTAGAAATAGAATCTTTTGTAATATTAGAAATGTCTTTACTGTAACTTTTGATCAATTTAATTCATCCTTGATGAATAAAAGTATTGATTTATTTTATTTCTTTCCCCCGCCAAAAATTAAATAAAATTTCTTACTGACCCCAAAATTTTGAACGGTAGTGATTAATATTACAAAAGATTTATATTTCTGTTCTTTTGAACTTTCTATTAATCAAAGAATCCTGAAAAAAAAAGTTTTTTTGAGCATCAAATCATCATATTAGAAGGATTTCTGAAGGATCATGTGACTCTGAAGACTGGAGTAATGATGCTAAAATTCAGCTTTGGTCACAGGAACAAATAAGACTTTATTATTTATTTATTTAATTGTAATAAAAATTCACAATATTAGTGTTTTTTTAAATGCAGCCTTGGTGAGCAGAATATACTTTTAAAAAACATGCCTGATAAAAGTTGAATAAGGCCATTGGGAATGGCATCAAATACTACAGCAAACTCTTTAGTAGTTACAGGGACCTTATAATGATTAAGGAATTCACAGTAAAGAGATGTTCATTATTCTTAAATAACTGTCTGACCAAAATTATACTGTTATTGTACCAGTTTCTGTAAAATAAAGATTTATTTTTAAACGTAATATATGTTTGCTCCAAATCACAGAGTTGTGTGGAGAAAAAATATGCTTAAAAATTAGTTTTGATAATCTATCATTTATTTCGTCTCGTGGTGATGACGTCATCACTCTCGCCTTCGCGCGTCTCCTGAGGCTTTTGAGGTAAACAGTTCACACGTTAAATCCTATTTTTTACAGTCTATGGTTAAATCACGTAACTACTATACAGTTTACGCAACATATTACGGGCTCTTTTCAGAAAGTTTTTCATCGTGTGTCCGTTTCGTTTCCCATACAAAACGGTAAGATGTTAGCGAACTACTTTGTTATGAAGTTATTAGGGAATCGGATTCATATGGACAAAGTACAAGGGTTGATAATTTCGTCAGTGTCTGTCTTTATATTTATATTACTGTTGTTATATATTTTCTGTATCATTCTTGTATTCTCTATATTCTTGTTGAATGAGTATTGATAGTCTATGGCTCATCACTATTATCAGAGCAGCTGAAAAGCTTCTTTATTTCATGTCAATAGATCCTGTTTTCACCTCATTCATTATGCTGATGTCTTCAGATCTGTAAATTGCCACATTAAGCTCATTTTATTGTCAACAGATTTGAGCAAACGACACGATCAGCTATTGTGACATCTACAAGATATAGGTAAGTATTATAATGGCTTTTATTTCAATAATCTGTGATGAACCATGTTTCATATGCAACACAATAAACAAAAAAAGTTGAGTTAACTGTATTGGTGTGCCATTTGTTTCTTGCAACATATATTTTTATGTTTTAATCTTTTTTTTTATTCTTAATTTTTTATAATGTGACCATAAATACTTAAAGTGGGTGGACTATGTTTTTTTAACTCAGTAAGTGATTTTTGTCAGATCTGCTCCTCCTCCTTCAGTGAAGCTCCTCCTCCTTCAGTGAAGCTCCTCTCACTGCAATTCACCAATAAATGCTGGAATATTCCCATCAGCTACAAGTGAAGACGAGCATCAAACCATCAGGAAGAGCTGAAATCTGCAAAGACAGAGTTTATTGAAGGACAGTGAGAACATGAGAGATCCAGAACACTGCAGAATGAAACACACTGAAGAACAAAGAGGTTGGTGTTTATTCCTGATTTAGGGATGGGTATCGTTAAGGTTTTAACGGTATTACTACCCTTACCTATACTCCTTATCAATCTGGTACTTTAACGGTATTCTTATTTTTGTTATATAAAAAATAAATAAATAAAAAATAAATATCTATAGCAAAAGAAAAATCAATGCTTTAACAAAACAAATAAAACATGTTATGCAGAAGGGTGCAGGCTTTTGTGTTTTATACAGTGTTGGGGAAGCTACTCTGAAACTGTAGTTTGACAAGCTACAAGCTACTCGTAAGTTAAAGTAGTTAAACTACAGTCAAGCTACCCTTTTGGAAAAGTAGTTAGCTACTCTACAAGTAACTATCAAAAAGTAGCTAGCTACATTGAAACTACTTTTGATTTTTTTGAACAACGTATATTATAAATAACCAGAGGTGGACAGTAACAAAGTACATTTACTTGAGTACAGTACTTAAGTACACCTTTTGAGTATCTGTACTTTACTTGAGTATTATTTTTTCTGGAAACTTTTTACTTTAACTTCACTACATTTGAAAGACAAATATCGTACTTTTTACTCCACTACAATTTTGTCAGATCCTTGAGTAGAAAGTAACATCAGTCAGTGGATGATTTTGGTTGCAGGGGTTGCATTTTGGTTGAAAATGAAAGTCGGGTTGACGTCAGAACCCTGCATCTGATTGACATCAGAACCCGACGTCAGATTGACGTTGGATATTGATTGAAAATAAAAGTCAGGTTGACGTCAGAACCCGACTGATGTTGGTTTCTGACGTCAACCCGATTTTCATTTTCAACCACAATACAACGTCTGTCCAATGTTGGAGATCAACGTCAATCTGACATTGGATTCTGACATAAACCTGATTTTCATTTTCAACGTTGGGTTTGGTCTTCTAAATGCGAATTTTGTCACTTTTTTGGAGCACACTAGCTTATAGATAACAGTAAGGCTAACATATTCATACTAAAAGCCAAAAAACTTTAAATAGGGCAATATTTGAGGGAACAGCCATTTGGGTGTTCGAAACCATTGTGGACGTTATTGAGAGCACTTATTCAATCTCACATTCAATTCCACTACTGGAACTGTGTTCTAGAAATAAATGTGATATTAATATAAGTGCAGGCATAGATTCAGAGGCATAAGGTACTGTAGGTATTACACACAACAATGCAACAATAATAAAACAATGCATTGACATTTACTTTTTACTTTTGATACTTTACAACTTTTACTTGTAACGGAGTAATATTTGACCAGTAGTATCTGTACTTTCACTCAAGTAAGGAAGTTGTGTACTTCGTCCACCTCTGTAAATAACTGAATAAGTGTCTGAGGAATGTTTTAAGTAAAATATTTAGTGTTTAAAACAATGCAATACAATTATGATTTCAAAGAGTATTGTTTTATTACACACAACTAGTGCTGGGCGGTATGACCAAAAATCCACATCACGGTATTTTTCTAAATTACACTGGTTTCATGGTATATGACGGGTTTTTTTCCCCAAGCATGGCTGGGTGTAAGAGGCGCTTTAGGAGTGGCAGAAATAGCGGTTTCCCCGGTAAGCTCATAACGCTCATAAACGCTACTTTATCAGGAAAGATAAATAACGATTAGGGCTGAACGATATGGACAAAATTTCATATCTCGATTTTCATGCCAGATATCTCGATATCGATACAATATGATATATATATATATATATATATATATATATATATATATATATATATATATATATAATACAGAATCTGAATTAAAATGTGTTTGATTTAAGCCTACATTTCAAAATTTTGTGTCAGAAAATGTATTGTTTTTAAGCCTTTCGCACGTACGATCACACAGGTGTAATCAGTCTAGGCTGGTCCCTGGAGCGTACGATCAAGTGCATCACATGATCAACTGCTAAATTCAAATGTTGAATTTAGCCAGAGACAGGCGCGCTCAGAGCTGTCATATATCACAACTTTTCAGATATTTCATGCCATAGCTAACACATTTGTGAATATTCTGAATAAAAAAGGAAAAATGACATAAAAGCAGATCATCATTCATTCAGCGCTGTTGCTGCTGCGGTGTGTCACGTGACAAGCAATGACGCGTCACCATGGAAACGCCGCCCCCCCTCTCACAACATAGTTCCCACGTCCCTGGTAGTGTGTGCGCGCTGGCTTTAGCGGTGCATTCAAGGGCACTCGTAAAACTGATGCTTGTTGTTTGTCTCTTCAATCGTAATAACAAAGAAGCTTTTCTAAAGACCGTCAGTTAACTTCACATACATTCATATAAAAACACCCGCGCCGCCTTTTGATTTTGAAATGTGCAGTGCTCATGTTTATTCAACGATGTCAATGCCAACCACAAACAGATTTTCCAAAAGGCTGTGTTGATATTGTGAACCAATGTATGGGAAACACTGTAATATAATTTGACAGCTATCAATTATAGTTTAACCTATCCATCTTCAAAGTCACGCTTAGGGGCTGTTTACACCTGGCCACTTCATGCGTTTTCTGTGACCGGATAGCTATCCGATCGTGAAAAGACCAGGTGTACTGCTAAATGCCCTCCGAAATGCATTCGAGACGGATTTGAATCCGATCGCTCAAACCACTTCAGGAGGAGATCTGAGACGCATTCCAGACGAACTGGAAAAGTGTAAATGCATCTGGTTGTTGAAACCACATATGTAAATTGTACTCCTCCCAAAAATGCTAAAAAAAATAAACGTGTGAGAGCGTGTTATAGGTTATATGTAATTTTATAGCCAGTTATGACGACGCAACTGGAACACGCATCACCGCAGATGAGAAGCTGAGCATATATTCATTAACTTAAGCCAACGAGTAAACTATCGCAAATCAAAAGTAAAAGTGAGACGCTTAACACACAATCATCATCATTAAAAGTAGAGAAACGAAATGATCTTACCAGGGCTGTTGCCGCTCTCTATTATTGCGGTCTTTGATTTTGAAATTTTAGCTGATGATCAATAAAATGCAGCTCATATCTGTTTCTTTCCGTGTTGCTCCATTAAATCTACATAAAGCACGGGAATTGAAGATCGGATTTAAATCCGTTTCGCAAAAACACATTTATGTGACCAGGTGTAAATGGAATCGTTTTGATAAATCAGATAGTTATCTTGATCTGAGAAAACGCATGAAGTGGCCAGGTGTAAACAGCCCCTTAGTAACACGTGCGTCACCACAGTGCAACAGTGAAAGGACCCTCTCAAACAGTGTCGCGCCGCGTTCCGATCGCTATTAAAGCGACATACACCGGTATTGCGGTATTTAAAAAATTAATATCATAACAAAAATAAACACCGGTATTCGGTATGAACCGGAACACCGCCCAGCACTACACACAACACTCAAATATCTCAGACTGTTTGTCAAAAGTGCAAAATTGCAACAAATACAACATTGCAAGAACAAAATATACATCCAACGTAAATTGCATGTAGAACATTTTCTCAAAAATACCGATTGTGAGATGGTTGCATTTTGGCAAGAAAATACATTGAACAACCGCTCACATGTGGCACTGGCAGGGAAAGAACTATCCGGTGTAGTTGCAGTAGACTGAAACCTCATCCAAAACATTAACCTCCAAAGGGTCAAAATGTTATAATTTGTAATGTTACAAAAGCCTCAACTGAAGAGTAAAAACGCTTGGAAAATGTTAAGTATTTTAGTTGAACTGGCATAGTTAGTCACTGTTATTGTTATACCACTCAAGCAAAACAGGAATGGTTTCACACCATCAGTCGAGAATTGAGGTGCAGTGTCCTTCTAATAAGAGCAGGCAATAACAAAATGTATAGGCAACTCAATTTGTTCTCTTAACTAAACTGAAGCAGAAGTGCCTGACCTGTTAATTCGACACAAGAGAGGTTTCTCAAAATGACTGTCGGAAAGACGGTTGCATTTTGGCAGGAAAATATCCTTTCCAACATTAAACAACCGCTCACATGCGGCACTGGCAGGGACACCAGTTTTGCACTTAATGAAGACTCTCTTCATTTTTGATAGATGCTGGGAAGCACTATCAGGTGTGTTTGCGGTAGACTGTAGATAAATGTTCAATTCATCTGTGATCAAATGTTCAATTCAAGTCTGTGATCTCATCGCTTTCATTTTCTGGCTTCCTTGAAACAATTGTCTCTGCAACATGTGGACTGTGTGCTGCTGAAAGCTCCTGTTTTAGTCTTAAGATGATGTCATCTTTTTGTTAATTTGGTATATAAGACATACGAAACATAGGATGTGAAGCCGTTGCCATGAGATACTTTTTACCGGAAAGGTAACTGAACCTTCTGTTCACACCACTGATGATGGCATTAACTAATGGCCCACAAAATTGGAGGTTTTCTTGCTTGAGTGACTGCAACTTCTCAACAAGAATGTTGATTGTGGGGACCAAGACTCCGAGGTATGCCATTTTGTCCGACTGGAGAACATCTAGGGCCTTGAACACTGGTGCCATCACCTGTGAAATTACACATAAAACATGGCTGTATGCATGAGTGCAAAAATACATGATGAAAATCACAGGATGCATAAGTCATGTTGATTATTATATTCTTAAGAGTTATTAATAGGTAATTAACTTTAAAATAATTTACTAAAGAATTAGGCTACTAAAGTTATTGGTTTTAATAAAATTTGTATTTAAAATACAGTATATACCAAAAATATTTTTATTTTACAAATATGGGATTCTATGAAACACTAAAAATATTTACATAAAATGATTGATTCAATACATCTTAGACAGTTCAAACTCACCATGACATATTTGATGAATGTAATCTCTGATGGCTTCAGTCGTGGAATGTCAATTTTCTCACAAACATCATGGAGCTCCTGAGGTTTCTCTTCAATGCAAGTTTTCATACGATCCATTGCATTATATGTAGAGTTCCAACGTGTTACATTAGGCACAACCAGCATGCATCCAAGTCTGTCTTTAATGTTGTCAGAAGCTTGGGTGCTTCTACTCTGCTTATTCCAAAGGCTTTGACATTTGGCGAAAGCTGCCCTTGAAATCTTTTTAAATGAAGAATCTTCCACAGCTGCCTCAGCATCTTTGGTTGCAACCAAGTGGAGAGAATGGCAGGCACAGCGTTGATGGGCTGGCAAGTGGTAGTCATCCTTTTTGGTCTCTTGTAGAAATGCTGCAACATCAGTGAACTCAACATCTGCCTCTTCATCATTTTCTTCATCATCTTCAGTCACTTTTTCTTCAGCTGCGAACACAGTAAATGCTTTTACAAAATTTGAACCGTTGTCTGTAGTGGTTAACACAACTTTGTTTTGAATGCTGAATTCCATGTGGACACTTTCAAGCATCTCTGCCAGAGTGTCATAAGTGTGCCTTCCCTTGATCCTTCGGCAAGCTAAAGCCCCGGAAGAGATGGTAAGTGTGTCTGAATCTATCCAATGGACAGTGACTCCCAGATAGCTCTTGTGATTTGTAGACCATGCATCTGTGGTTGTTGCTACAAATTCCTGCTCAGACAAAACTTTACACATATCTGCCTTCATGGAAATGTATTGATCCTCTAGCATTCTGACTAATGTCTTTCTAGACATCACATGCTGAGGGGATGAAGCCCCTGAATAACAGAATTCAGAACCAGCTTGTTGAATTTTTCCTGGGAAACTGGTGAAATACTGAATTGAAATACTGAAATACTCATGAAATACTGAATTGGTCTTGATGAGCTTGAGGAACTCTGTTCTTGAATGGAGGGTGTCGTTATCTTTTTACTGAATTGTTGCTGCATTCTCAGTAACTCATTCAGTTTAGTCTCTGATAGGCATAGGATAAAGGGAAAAGAAATAGAAATTAGAAAGAAAAACACATTTTAAATGCCACACTTTTAAATTATGATTATGCAAGACAGAAATATATAAGCCTACTAATAATACAACTGCGCAACAACATAAAGGAATGTTTCCTTTTTATATTAATTTTCATTTTACACTAAGGTAGCTAAATGATAACACTTGTCTTAATTTCTCCACTTGAAAGGATTAAACACTTGAGCTTTTATTTTGGCGGAAAACTGTGACGAGACCTTTACGTTTCTATAACATTAAGAACGCTTTTATATTAAAAATCGAGTGAAATGCTGTAATTATCTGGCTGCCCACACAAATGTTGGAAGTTTTGTGAACGTTAAACAGCATAACTGGTATTTGAAAATGCACGCAGAATTTACTGTGAAAGAAGAACGTGAATCACAAGCTGCTTGTGAGCACAGTTCGGTTCACTCTGAAACCAGTCACAACAAATCTATACAGCAATTTAATTAGATCAAAGCCTTTGTCGTGCGATAAACAAACTAAGATTACATTTTTTGTTCAACTGACAAACACGATGGTGCAAACGTTAGTGGTCTTTTATGTTCATTACCAAACTGGCGGACAGATCATGGCGGGTCATTGTAATTAAATCAGAAATAGAAATTTGATGTAACATAGAGAGCAATAAAGCAGGATAATTAATACATTTAAAATGGCCATTACTCACCTTTATGTGCGTCCTTAAATTTGTGCTTGAGGTCTTCGACGTAGACAGCGTTTTAAACTTTGGTTTGCAAAGATTGCATACAAAAGTGTAACCTTTACTTGTCGTTTCTTTGAGAGACATGAACTTGGACAAATAAGGCCATGGGTAATTAACGTTAGTTGTTTCTCCATCCTCCAAATCTGCCGCCACGTCTTGCTCCATAATGGATAATATGAGTGTGTCAACCCACTTCTGTACGTCAGTGCACCATTACCTGCAAGATGCGTGATTAAACAACAGGTGGCGGTAATGGCAAAAAATTAGTTTACTAATCTAACAAGAAGAAGAATATCCTTGCATCGCGCTGATTCGCGCAGGCTCGACAAAACGCAATGTAGCTTTTGTTCGCGCTACACCGCTATTTGCTGCAAAAAGTAGTTAGCTACTGGAAAAGCTACACTGTTTAAAAAGCAACTGAGCTAATGCCAAGCTACTGAAAAATGTAGTTAAGTTAGTAGCGTCGCTACTTGTAGTTAACTACTCCCCAACACTGGTTTTATATACAAAAGACATAGGACACCAAAACACACATGGTGCAAACACATGGTCAAACCAAAAAAAGTATACAATAAAACTAATATACAAATTATATACCCAGTGCTTTAATTTCAGTAATGTCTATTGACATTACTGTTCAGGAGTAATATGGGCTAAAAAGACATTAAACTGCATTTGAGTGAATAAACTGTTTAAGTGAATCTCCAAGACGGCCATTTTGACATTTTTGTGTATATTTGATCGTTTAGATGCGCACACGAAGCCCAAAATATACGTTGCTTGTCTGGTTGCGGTGTGTTTCGCAGCGCGCGGTGCATTTGGAACAGCGTCTATTGCGCCAATTTTGGTACTTTTAATAACCTTTTATTATCAAACGTGTCCCGCAGTTTAGCAACAGTATAGACTACATTTTACAACAATCACCGATTGTGCAGATTCTGACGTTATGTTTGGGTTTTAGGGAGAAATGACCGCAGCGCACCGCTGTGAAGGGAAGGAAGTTGCGCTAGACAGAATGCGGCTCAAATATCTTCTTTTTTATAATCATTGGAAGCCAACATCTAAATCTAAAATAAAATGAGTTTAATATCAAAGATCTGAAGTGTAACCGTTTCAGTGTTTAGTTCTGTCCTCATCGTCACTCATTAAGCAGAGCTGTTGTGTTGTGGGCGCCGTGGCTCCGCGTGAAAGATCTCTCTCTCTCTCTCTCTCTCTCTCTCTTTAGCAAAAATGCATCACAGACAAATGGTTCAATATTATTATACATAGAAGTGGCTTGCGAGATTAAATTTGCAAGATAATAATTTCTTAATAGCAATGTAGGAGCCATATATTGGGTTTGACTTGTCTTCTATGATATTTCCTCCTTTTTCTATACTGTTGTGTATGTGCATGCGCATAGTGACATCATTGATTACTGTGGGTGTCACCGGGGGTGTGGTGTCTGTATTTAGTGTGTGTGCTCACCTGTGTGGCACGGTGGTGTGTTTGGATTATGGCTGCAGAGTGAGCATGTGGAGAAACTTTCTGTTGACCGTCACCATCGTCTTCATCTTCTGTTACTGCACTGTCTGAGGTATCTTCGCACGGCTGATGAAATGCAACTATTAAAGTAAGTGTTGGTTCTTTCTAAGCTTGTGAAATGGAACAATAAAGACATCCCATCATGTGCAATGGTTCAGCGTGACACGTCTTCAGTATAAACCCACATGTCTTAGCTTGCTGCGGTGTTTGGATTGGTTTTAAGCTGATTTAAGCTGAAACACATGGTGTAGTTTGTGTAAACAGGGAGTGTTAAAATTATAGCATTATTGCGTATTTTTAAAATGTTAAAGGTCCCATTGCATGGATTATTTTATTATTTTAGAATGTTTCCTGGGGTGCCCTTATAATGTTAGTATGTTTTTGATCAAAAGTTGTTATAATTTAGAAATAAAAGGCATTTTTCCTAGCCTGATTTAAGTCTCTGATTTGAACGCTCTCTTTGAAGGGGCGTGTCTGCTGTGAGACTTCAGTGTAAACGCCCACTGCTGTGATTGGCTGCTGTGAGACTTCAGTGTAAACGCCCACTGCTGTGATTGGCTGACATGCTTGCATATGAAATATCTAGCATTAGGCTACTTGTCAACTCTCTTGAAAACTTTTACTATTACAGCTAGTATACGTTTTTACTATTACAGCTATCGAGATTAACGAATCGTGAGAAGTTTAAGTATTTAGATCTATTCCCATCACATAAAAGGTTGCAGTGAAGAGCATTGAGCAGATGACAGCCTGTTGATCGCGTGAATGAAGATCATTGCAACACAGTTTCTGCACTCTCAATAATGATTTCACCAATGCAAACATGAGGTAAGTACAGTAAGAGCTTCGTTGTGCAGCGTAACAGCGTCATTGATTTTCTAACCTGCAATATACCCTTTAAGGTTAAAAAAACTCATAAAGTGAAAATTTCATGCAATGGGACCTTTAAAATAAATGTAACAAAAAAAGTATCAAAAAGTGTCTTGCGGGAACACAAAAGCATTGAAATATTATTTTTTTCCTCCCATCATAATGTCCCTTTATTAGGGGCTCTATAGATTTGTGACTCTAATGAATAAAAAAAAATGTCTAGTACATTAATGTACTCCTTTAATGGAAAATTCCAGGGACATAATGGATCAAAATCATCATAATCTTGTATAACAGTTGTTTGAACACAACTCAATACCCTGGCTTGGGATTATTTTAAATCTACATTCACATCCATATGTGATAAACATATTCCAATTAAAAGATTTAGGATAAGTGGTAAAAATAACCCCTGGTTCAATGACACCGTTTCTACCTTTATAAAACAGAGGAATGCTGCTTGGGCTAAGGCAAAGAACTCAAACAATTCCTTAGACTGGATTTCCTATAGAGCATTACGAAACAAATGCACAAAATTAATCAAAAGTGCAAAACGTGATGATTATCTGTCCGCAGTAAATGAAAATTTAAATAATCCCATAAAGTTTTGGAAATTAGTCAAGTCTACTTACGTATCAAATCTGTCATTAAAATTTCCAGACCATCTTAAAGCTAATCATATTGTGGTTAAGGGCAAAGAAGCTATTGCAGATACTCTTAATAGTTATTTTATTTCAGTTGGCTCCACCTCCGAGTCTATTAATTCGGGTGTTAATACTAGTAAAGAAACTGCAGAATCTATCCAATATTGCCTTTCACAATCATTTAATTTTGTGCCCATTACTACCGCACAGGTTCATGAAGCTCTAATGAAACTAGATCCAAAAAAAAAAGGCAGGAATCGATCAAATTGAGCCCTATCTCCTAAAATTGGCAGCTGATTTCGTAGCAGAACCTATAGCCTCTTTATTCAATTTAAGTCTGGTCTCCAATACTATCCCAAAAATGTGGAAATCGGCAATGGTTACTCCTTTATTAAAGGGCAGAGATCCTGAAGATCCAAACAATTACCGTCCTATATCTAGATTGCCAGATTTAGCGAAAGTTTTGGAATCATTAATAAACGACCAATTAAAACAATATCTGTCAGCCAATAATATTCTTCATGATTATCAGTCTGGATTCAGAACAGGACATAGTACCATTACTGCAGCAATGTCAGTGTCAAATGATATTATAACCTCTCTAGATAGCAAAAAGTCATCTGCTGCTTTATTTGTTGATTTATCAAAAGCCTTTGATTCGGTAGACCATAAATTATTGTTACAGAGACTCAGGTTTATTGGCCTTAGTGAAGCTGCTTTAAATTGGTTTGAAAATTATCTTTCAGATCGTACTCAATGTGTGTCCGTGGAAAACTACAATTCACCATTCCTACAAGTTAATACTGGGGTTCCTCAAGGATCCGTTTTAGCCCCTCTTTTATTTTCTATTTATATTAATGATCTTGGTCATGGAATAGACTCCGCTAAATTACACTTGTATGCAGACGATACAATTATTTATACAACAGCATCTTCCTTAAATCAAGCTATGAAGCAACTACAGAATGCTTTTCAAGTACTGCAGCACTCTTTGACGCAATTAAAATTGGTTCTAAATTCAAAAAAGACAAAATACATGATTTTTAGCCGGGGTCGCTCGAAAGTAACTGACATTTCAATTATAACTTCAAATGACTTACCATTAGAAAGTTCTTATAAATATTTAGGTATATGGATGGACGAAAGATTAGCATTTGATGTACATATTGATCATCTGTTGAAGAAGCTTAGGCCAAAACTAGGTTTCTTTTATCGTTTAAAAAACTGTTTTCCCTATGAGGCCCGAAAGAAAATAGTAGAGAGTGCTTTTTTATCTATAATCGACTATGGTGATCTTCTTTATATGCATGCAGCTACATCTCTACTTAGAAAACTAGATTCTGTGTATCATGCAGCTTTGCGTTTTGTCTCCGGTGCAGAGTCACGGACGCATCATTGTATTTTATATGATTCTTTATCTTGGTCATCTTTATATCAAAGGAGAAAGCAACACATGTATTTATTTATTGCAAAAGCTCTTTTAGGTAAATTACCTTTTTATATATCAAATCTTTTAATTTATTATACAAATAATTATTGTACTAGGTCAGGTTCCCACATTCGGCTAAAAGTCCCAAGGGTTTTGTCAGAGTTTGGCAAAAGTGCATTTTCCTTTTATGCTCCATGGGCTTGGAATGAATTGCAAAAAGTTCTTAATTTAGACGCACTTCCAACCATAAGCACTTTTAAATGTCTTTTGCAAAATGTTTTACAGGATACTTGTAATTGTTTTAATTGATTTGCTTTAACCTAACTTTTGATTGTTGTAAATTGTGGTGTTGTCTTATTGTTAATCTTTTGTGTGAAACTCTGTGCCGCTATCTTGACCAGGTCTCGCTGGAAGAAGAGATAATAATATCTCAATGTGATTCTCCTGGTTAAATAAAGGAAATAAAAAATAAATAAAAAATACTTTCTGCTATGACATCGTTTTTTTTTTTTTTTTTTTTTTTTTTTTCTTATATTGATTTACTGAGCTTTTTTTGAACTTTAATTTCAGGCCCGATGGATGAGAATGAAGAAGTGGAGAAACATCAAAGAATATCTCAGAAATCGTTCACTTGCACTCAGTGTGGAAAGAGTTTCACATACAAACAGAGTCTGAAGGTTCACATGAGGATCCACACAGGGGAGAAACCGTTCTCATGTGATCAGTGTGGAAAGAGTTTTAGACATCAAGGACACTTTCAGGAACACATGAAGATCCACACTGGAGAGAAACCATTCACATGTGATCAGTGTGGGAAGAGTTTTGCACATAAAGGACACTTTCAGAAACACACGATCATCCACACTGGAGAGAAACTGCATCAATGTGATCAATGTGGTAAAACATTTTTTAAGGCTTCAAACCTGAAGAGCCACATGACAGTTCATTCACAGGAGAAACCACATTCATGTTCTTTGTGTGGAAAGAGTTTTTCACGTCCACAGAATTTAAAAGCACATCAGAAAATACACACTGGTGTAAGAAATCATATGTGCTTTGAATGTGGGAAGACTTTTATGACAGCTGTAGTTTTGAAACGGCATCAGAGAATTCACACTGGAGAGAAACCTTACAAGTGTTCACTCTGCAACAAGAGATTCAATCGGTTAGAATCCCTGAAAACACACAAGAGGATCCACACTGGAGAGAAACCGTATCACTGCACTGCATGTGGGAAGAGCTTCACTCAATTATCTGCTTTACACAGTCATACAAAATCTCACATTAAGTAGCTTATCTTCAGTTCCAGCACTTTCAAGTGCGATGCCACCTCTCTTTCCTATTAGTTTGTCTTAACCAGCTACAACCACGGCTGTAGCCAGTTATGAAGTCACCGAGGCGGCAACTCAAAGATAAACTTCCTTCCCAAAGTGCAATATTGCATATTTCATTTTGCTTAATATAATCTATATGTTTAAAAGTACAAGTGTTTTTTTTAAAACATTTTTTACTAACTGTTCTTGCTCAGGAAGCTGAAGAAGAGGCTGATTGAGATGCTTTGCTATCTTGTTAGTCAATGAAGAGAGAGATCTGTCTTATTTGTTTCCAGTTTTACTTTCTTTTTGTATTTTGTGCACCAAGTATTAAACTTTCATTGTCCATTTTTATTGTCTGCTCCTCGTCCTTGCATCAAGAATAAATAATTTGATCAATTTACTTTAGTTACATCTAAAAGTCATGCTGAGTAGAAATACATATGTACATATCATGTTTCTCTTGGTCCCTTCAAAGTTGCATTGGATTTTCTCCTCAGCGTAAAGGTTAAGAGGCTCATCTATAACTGTTTTACATGTTTGTAGAGTTAGTTTCTAGAGTAAATATAAAGGCTTTAATCTGTGTGTTTACACAGCCATTTTTTTTTTTAAATGTCGGGTGCTGGTGTTTCGTGTGCGTTCGGCCAATCAGCGAACACTAACGTCATGGATAGTTCCTATAGTGCTGGTTTAGACCGACTCTGAAGTAGGAGTAAATTAGTTCCTCCAAAAGGAGTTCCTAAAACTAAAATCATTCCTAGTTTCCGGGTGCGAACACGCCAAAATCTGGGTACTTCCACCAATAGTTCTATGAAATATGAAAAGGTTCCTTCGGTGCGAAATCCTCTAATGTCACACCTAAAGTACGATGTGGGAAGCTGTAATCTGCTGATTGGTCAGTTTAAATGTCTCACATTTGGTTTCAGTCGCATGGTCATGGAAGGGATGAAATAAGATTGCAAGCATTTGTTTACAACTGGTGTTAAGAAGCATTTTGGTCAGTTGGATCACAAGTATACCAAGGGCCCATTCACGTTTACTCCTGGTGTTTTAATCTGTCTCTTTTGTCTACTTTCAACCACTTCTGTCCAGATTTCTTCGAGGGAGTGTCTCTGGGCCAGTTAATATATGGGATTTCTCAATTCTTTTATCTATTGGATGAAATAAGCTTACACAATTTGTATGTGAACGCAACTGGAGACGGACAGAAAAACATACAGATCTGCTCTTAAAGCTGCAAGTCCACGTCAAACACAGAGTTCCCTTTCGTTCAGTCACAGCGAGTTACATCAGTGAATGACGTGATGGGGATTTTACTTAAAAACCTATCACCTTCGAGTTCTTGAAAAATGAGCAACTGGCAAGGGAAATACCATGGGTCTGCGAAATTTGCGTAGCGCAACTATGCCACTACGAGACAATCGGCTCTCCAGTGTGTTGGTTCAACGACGCGTTCCATTAAAGGAGAACTCCGGTCAATTTTAACATTGAGCTCATTTTTTTGTACATTTGGAGTGCTGTCAATACAGAGAACAACGACAAAAATCCTCTTTTTTAGAGTGTTATCCTCTTTTTAAAATTTGCACCCTGTTGACTTCAATGGGGCAAGTTTTAAACCTGCTTTTAGCCTCTTAACATCCTTGATGTGTCATTACAAGTGCACAGGTCATGTGAGTGATTCCTTCGGAGTGAACACGGGTGAATCTGACTGCAGTAGATGTGAAAGATATGAATAAAAATGATGTTTATTCAGCCAGCGCACATACCTGTATTTACATCCTGTTTTCGGTCGAAGTCCATAGTAATCGATTGTCGAGTTCACGCGCATAGGTTTAGTACCTATGATCACACGCGTGAACTCTTCTTGCCAGCAGTGTGTGTTCTTCTCCTTGGGCGCTTCATCACTCTGCTGAACTTTTTCCTCTCACTCACAAAAGATCTTGCACGTGGCACGTTTTTTTAAAGATGTCTCGCCCATGCACTTCTGGGTGTGGTCGGTTCGTTTTGCCATCCGATGGGCACAATCGCTGCCTAGTGTGTTTGGGTTTAGATCACACTCAGGCAGCATTTGTGGACGAGTCATGTTCTCATTGCGTGAACATGACCATTGCGGTGCTGCGGTCAAGACTCAATGACCTCCATAGAGGTGGAGTCCCCTCTACCAAACCCCAACCTATCGCCTCCGTGAGAGGTGATACTTTGGCTGGTGGCCAGGGTAACCTGAGGGTGACGGTGTGGAATAAAGCCCCGATGATTCTTCCTCGGGCCACACACCCTTTTTGTGCACCGCCACCCACGAGTGTTTAAGCTGAGATCACGGGACCATCTTCTGACACTCACTGTGTCTCGTTTGGCACTCCAGATGATGACATGATTTCCTTCGCACATCAAAAGGTGGGCTGGAGTCTTCCGGAGATGAAGACTCTGTTGTGCTGCCTAATTCGGGTGCGCCAGCATTGCCCCAGTCTGATCCGGAATTGTCAGCCATGCTCTCCCAGGCAGCCGCGAGCATCGGGCTGGAATGGAATACTCCACCCTGTCCTGAGCGCTCATGACTGGATGATTGGTCTTTGAGGGTGGCGAGTGCCGACACCCGTCAGTGCTCGCCCCCAATACCTTTCTTCCCGGAGGTGCATGAGGAGGTCACGAGGTCCTGGCAGTCTCAATTGTTTTCCCATAATTGTTTCTCCTCCACCTTCTCTTCCTTTGATGGAGCTGTGGCTAAAGGGTACACTGGGGTCCCCCGGTGGAGCGCTCTGTTGCGATGCAGTTGTGTCCTCGGAGCACTTCTACCTGGCGTGGTGATCCTAAGCACCCCTCCAAAGCCTGTAGGTTTTCGTCTACCCTGGTCCTGATGCAGACTGCTCAGAGATGGGATGCAGCTGCGGACTGCAGCTCTTTGCAGGAGATGGTAGCAGGGCCACTCCTTCCCCTGGTGGAGGGCTGGAGGAGAATATTTTGTTCTACACCCTGCTGCTGGCCTCACGGCCGGCAGTACCCTAATGTGGTTAAAGAACAAACTGACACCCCATCTCTGAGCCCCCAGAGGCCGCGGATGTCAGTGTGCAACGCTCCGCCTCACCACTCTCGTCCCCCTCTGCTCGTCCAGGAATGCTCATCCTTCCCTGGCCTCCTCTGTCGGGACGTGGCATATGACCTTGCCCCCACACCGGGACGCTCTGCTGGTTCAGTTTTTGGGAGCCTGGTTAGAGCTTCCCAATCTGTCCCACTGGCTCACAAGATCCATCAGGCTCGGCTATGGGATTCAGTTCATGCGTTCGGAGGTCGCCACCCTAATATCGAAGGGTGCGATCGAGACCGTCCCTCCAGCCGAGAAAAAGTCCGAGCTTCTACAGCCATCTCTACAACACGACTTCACTATCCAGCTAGATTCATCATCAATCACCCCATCAAGGTCGGTCAGAAATCTTGGAGTAATATTTGATGACCACCTGACCTTCACAGATCACATTTCAAAGACAGCTCGTTCATGCAGGTTTGCACTGCACAACAACAGGAAGATCAGGTCTTTCCTAACTGAGCATGCAGCACAACTTCTCGTCCAGGCCCTGGTCATCTCTAAGCTTGACTACTGCAATGCACTTCTGGCTGGACTTCCATCATGTGCAACTAAACCTTTACAAATTATTCAGAATGCTGCAGCTTGTCTTGTCTTCAACAAGCCCAAAAGGGCCCACGTCACTCCTCTGTTCATCTCTCTGCACTGGCTACCACTTGCTGCTCGCATCAAGTTCAAGGAATTGACGCTTGCTTACAGATCTATCACAGGCTCAGCTCCCTCCTACTTTCACTCATTCCCACGAGTCTACATCCCTACCAGAAGCCTACGATTGGTCAACGAGCGACGTCTCGTGGTTCCATCACAGAAAGCCACAAAATCACTTTCCAGAACATTCTGATTCACAGTTCCATGCTGGTGGAATGCTCTCACCACCCTCATCCGGAATGCAGAATCCCTGGAAACATTCAAAAGACATATGAAAACCCATCTCTTCCGTGAGCACTTAACCTCATAAAAAAAATCTTTCCTTTTCCTTTAAATCCTCGCTTATCAGGCTTATGCTACTCTGAACAACGCCTGAACTTCATATTTCATAATTTGAGCACTTCTTGCGTTGTTTTGTAGCCTCGTCACGATGACTCGCTAATTTGTAAGTAGCTTTGGACAAAAGTGTCTGCTAAATGACTAAATGTAAATGTACAGCCCCTACTTTATTGTACCCAAGAAAACCGGTGGGTTACGACCACAGGCTTCCATTCAAGATGTTGACAGCCAAACGCATTTTTGAATGTGCTCGTCCACTAGATTGGTTTGTACTTTCATGTCTCCATTCTTCCTCGACACAGACCGTTTCTACGGTTTGCTTTCGAGGCACAGGCATACCAGTACACTGTCCACTTGCATCTTCACAAAAGTCGTCGAGGCAGTCCTTGTGCCACTCCGGCAACACAGGGTTCGCATCCTGAGCTATCTCGACTGGCTGATCCTAGCTCGCCCTCAAGACCAGGTTTGCGAACACAGGGACATGGTGCTCTGGCACCTCGCCCGTTTGGGCCTTCGGGTTAACTGGGAAAGGAGCAAAATCTCCCCCGTGCAGAGGATCTCTTTTCTCGGTATGGAAATCGACTCGGTTGCCATGTGTGAGCAGCTTCTGAACGAGTGTGTGCAGTCACTGCTGAATTGCCTTAAATTTGAGGGTAAGAGTGTGGTTCCACTGAAGTTATTTTAGAGGCTCCTGGGGCATATGGCATCCGCAGCGAAAGCCACAATGCTCGGACTGCTTCATCTGAGACCTTGTTTTATTCCCTGACAGAGGGGACCCTCGGCACAGAGGCACTAGCGCTCTTTAGGCCAAGGCCGCCGGTCAGGGGTCCGTGAAGAGCCTGCTAGGCACTACTTTGTAGGAGGTCAGTGGACCGCTGTGCGGCACCCCCAAGGTGATTTTTCGAATTTCGGCCCCCTCGCTTGCAATCTGTTCAGTGCCTACAGGGGGGCGATCTACCGACCACTGGCAGTCGTTTCGGCGCGCGCCGAACAGGTTGCAGGCGGGCGTCCACGGAGTGCCCGAGCCTCACTCTGACCCCCTTTTTGCGAATTTCCTTGACCACGCCCACTGACGCGAATGGCCTATTCGTTCCCCTAACCGCCTGCGCGAACGCGAAGGGCCCGTCCATCCCCCTGACCGCCCCGTGCCCACCCACTGACACCCCGGGGCCCTGTCCACTGACACGAACAGCCTATTCGTCCCCCTAACCACCTGTGCGACCACGAAGGGCCTGTTCGTCCACGGCCAATCTAAGTGACAGCTCGTGGCACTGCCCACTGAACACGAACAGCCTATTCGTCCCCCTGACTGCCTATGTGACCACGAATGGCCTGTTCGTCCACGGCAAATCTAAGTGACAACTAAATACTTGAAATCGTTTAAGTTGTGGGCCCTGAATCTATAATCTATGGAAGTTTAACATTTTGAATGGAATTATGGAAATAAATAAACTTTTCCATGATATTCAAATTTTTTGGAGAGGGTCTGTATACGTTTCTTAAAATCTGATTGCAACTCTTTTGAGATTATGTAAATCTGCCCTGAATGTCATCATTACTTCGGAAATGAACTCCCAGCTGTGTCTCATGTTGTTCTGAACCAGGGGATATGAGCAGCGTTGGATAGAGCAGCGTTGGATTACAAATGGACCAGGGCCAAAAGCTGTTCAAGATATATTTGATGGTGCCTTGTATAAAGCTGTGATCCCCTAAATTATCCAGACCAGTTGAACCTTTAATTTACTTGGAATGTTGTTGGTATCCCCATTTTTAAAGCATCTCCCTTCCACATTTGGCCAATCCAAATCATAATCGATAGGCTTCCCCCAGACATGAGAAGCAGATGTGCTGCTGGCTGGTTAGTGGTTTGGTGCTTCTAAGCCCAAAATTATTTTATGCAGCAATTTGTCGATAAATGCATTCAGCTAGAGCAGGAATGTCTAACAGTAATGCACAAAGCTTGAATGTTCGTATTTTAATCTGTCTGTGTGTTGCTCAATGCACTGTCCAAAATATAAAACAATTTAATGGGGAACATGGATGTCACTGGTGTTATAAGAAGGGAGAAGTTGTTGCCAAGGGGAATGGTTCCACTAAGTGACTTAATTTTAACTGTTTAATGAACTGTTGTATGAAATCAATGTCACATCGTAATGGTATTCGGGAAACAGCACTCGGTGTGTGAGGTTGCTTAACTGTATCGTATGTTAAAAATATAAAAACTCCACATTTTGAATTTTTTTATAGGCAGTGAGTTTCTTTGTGCGAGCTGCGCTCATTTGTTCAGATTTCTTCTCTGTCTCTGTCGCATCCAGTGGTGGAATGTAACGAAGTACAAATACTTTGTTACTTTACTTAAGTACATTTTTCACGTATCTGTACTTTACTCAAGTAAAGCAGCAATTATTATACTTTTTACTCCACTACATTTCTACAACGTTTTGTTACATTTTCGGATCAGTTTTTCCCCCCTGCCAAAACAGGGAATGAAAAAAAAACTACATGTTTTCGGTGGTTCATGTATGTAAGGGTGGCGCTGCCATTAAAGCACCTAAAAGCTGTCACAAAGAACCGGCTAAAGTAATGATTATGAATATGTAAAATATAACAAGGAGACATTTTAATTGTTTATTAATAAACAAGTATTCCTTGCTGTGTCAGTGTCGGCTGCAAAGATGAAGTTGATGATGCTGACTCACGATCTTTGCAGAGGTGAACGAACGCGCCAGAGAGAAATGCACATTTCATAAGGATTACATGCAGAGAGCAGTCTGTTTTCTTTCGTTTTGAATTGCTCTGTTTAAAAGTAGACATTTCAAGCTTTCTATATATTTATAAGTCTCAGGTCTTTGAGGCAAGTATAACCTTATACGCTGAGTTTCGATTCATTTCTCCAGTTCACGCGCCGGCACCTCCGTGTCCTGATTATCTATTGATTAATATACAATTAATACAAAACGAAATTCACTTTAAAGAAGGGTTTTCTGTTTGAGGTCTCTGTGAACGGTTTAAAGCAGTGTTTTAGTGCCGCTTTCAGAGCGCTCACGTCCGTAAAGGAGATCTGTAAATGGACTGCATTTATATAGTGCTTTCACAGACCTATGGCCACCGAAGCGCTTTACATATAAGCCTCACATTCACCCATACACTCACACATTCATACACCGACGGCGGTGTCAGCCATGCAAGGCGCCACCCAGCTCGTCGGGAGCAGCTGGGGTTAGGTGTCTTGCTCATGGACACCTCGACACTACATGAACCAACCTACATGAACCACTGAGCCACTGCCGCCCCTGTCATGATCTGTCATGTCAGTTACATTCAAGTTTTTACTGCAAATGTCACGTACATAACGCTGGGATTGCCCAATTTTAGCCTGGGTGCCAGCCCGAACCCCGCCCACAATATTTTTTGGTCGGGAAGTTCGGTCTGGACTCGATCCGTTGAGGAGTAATTATGCTCGGCTCCCAGAAGGCCGAGCCAATCAAATTGCCGGCAGGGCGGGCTTTAATCGATGATGGACAGATGAGCAACGGTAACGTAATCATCCACGTCATCAAAGAGCGCTTGGGTTGAATTCGTTTACAACAAAGATGCATAGACAGTAAAAGAAAAGATGACTGCTTCTGGAGAATTTAGATTTCACACTTATAAATAAGTGATAGAATAAATGCATATTTGGGGTGCTGTCCGAGTAAGTCAACTAATGATATAAGTGTGTTGCTTTACTGTTTATGGTTACCTAGATTGTTACACATAGAATGTGGCTGTAACATTAGCTATGCAGCTATGCAGTTTATGTGTGTGAATACACACACTGTAACGCGAGTGTTGTACACTTCTTTGTTATTTGGATAACCGTTTTCCTGTTGGTTATATGGCGCGCGCGATATCCGCATTTCAAGATCGCAGAGCTTGATGTAATTGTAATAAGATAAATACAGACGTTACAGATCTCTCATGAAAAGGCAACAGTAAGTTAGGTTAGCGTTAGCTACATGATAATAACTGTAAACCATCCGAATAAAGCACCGTATCCAGACATAATATTTTAAACTAACCATTCGGAAACGTCCTGCTGGAGCCGCTGAGTTGCAACTTCTTCATCCGTTGCTTCTCCATCCGGATCAGATTCTGGGTCAAACTGAAATGCTTGAAAGACTGCGTGTCTTCGTGCCATTGCTATAACAGTTATCCAACGTAAACATGCATGGTACCGTTGCGCAAGATGGTCAAGGCCACACCCACCCTCCACCTTGCGCCGCCTTTCTCCTCCTCATTATCATTTAAAGCTACAGACACCGAAACGGCCCGTCTGAAGGAAGCTCATTCTGGGACTGGCTTGTAGTGGCTATAATTCTGCACCGAGGCTGAATTTTTGGAAAGAGATTTCAGATACAGTACTAGGGACCACTATTATAGGCCTATATTAAAGCCTACAAAAAGTAGCATGTCATGGGACCTTTAAGTACTGAGATTCGGTACTTCCTCCACCACTGGTAACATCACAAGCCCGACTGTCAACTCTTAACCATTTGAGAGATCTCTCAAACTGTCTTAAATAACTGGAAGAGTAAGAGTGTTTTTTAGCTTAAAAAAGTTAGAAGAGTAAAACTGGAAGAGTAAGAGCGTTTCTTAGAAATTTGATAACTAGCTTTTATACTTAAATATTAAAGTTGGAGTAGATTTAATGAATTCTCAGCACTTAAGACTAAAATGGCACTTTGAGAAGCTTGATAAATACAGTCAAGGAAGGGATGATGATGCGCGATTCGTGTGTCTGCTAACTAAAATACAGTCTTCATGATTTGGTTTCTCTTCCCATACAAAACGGTAAGATGTTAGCGAACTACTTTGTTGTTATTAGGAAATCAAACTATATTTAGATTCATATAGGCAAATTACAAGGGTTGATAAAGATGGGTGTCATAGTGTCTGTCTTTATATTATTACTATGTTTTCTGTGTCATTTGAGAAATAATAGTAATTTATAGCATTTTAATAGTCTTTCAGCAGATATTCTGACTCAAACAATCTGTTTTTAGCAGCAAATACTTATAATAAAGTGAGATGATCTGCTGATCCTGAATGGCTTGTTGAATGAGTATTGATAGTCTATGGCTCATCACTATTATCAGAGCAGCTGAAAAGCCTCTTTATTTCATGTCAATAGATCCTGTTTTCTCCTCATTCATTATGCTGATGTCTTCAGATCTGTAAATTGACACATTAGATAGATATAGGTAAGTTTCATAAGAGCATTTATTTAAATAATCTGGATTTAAACACGTTTCATATAAAATTATAAACAAAAACAAAATAAGTGAAACTCAATTGTTGCTTTATTTGTTTCTTGCAAATCTGTAAATTTATTGTTTATAAGTTTTATTCTTTCATCTTTATTCTTATATATATTTGGTGTCTGTTAATTGTTGTACTCCTTAATATTTTATAAAATTCTTTGCCAATATGTTAATGAGAGGTAAGATAAATTAATAAAGTATAAGGTTGACACTTTTCCATTAATTTACTTAAAAGTTACTTCTCTAGATAGATATATATGTAACCATAAACATTTAAAATGTGTGAATTAGAATAAAAACAAACTCAGTAAGTGATTTCTTCTTGATTTTGTCAGATCTGCTCCTCCTCCTTCAGTGAAACTCCTCCTCCAGTGAAGCCCCTCCTTCTCCAATGAAGCTCCTCCTCCTTCAGTAAAGCTCCTCCCACTGCAATTCACCAATAAATGCTGGAATATTCCCATCAGCTACAAGTGAAGACGAGCATCAAACCATCAGGAAGAGCTGAAATCTGCAAAGACAGAGTTTATTGAAGGACAGTGAGAACATGAGAGATCCAGAACACTGCAGAATGAAACACACTGAAGAACAAAGAGGTTGGTGTTTATTCCTGATTCTTCATTAGTGAGGCTGAAGAACATTAAGGTTATGAAGCAGTTCATCAGATTTAGCTCTGTTATAGTAGGACAAATCTAGTTGTGAATTAGAATTAAAGCAGCAAATAATATGAACTGGGTGCAATTAAAAAAAAAAACAAAAAAAACAAGGATGTTTGTTATCTGTAAGTCAATATAAGTATTATCTGAGCATTTTTTTCTGTTTATTTTACATCTGGTTCACAATTACTGCAACCAAATTTCGGATATGTCTTAATACAGTTTTTGCGCATTCCAAAATATTGTTATTATCTTGCTAAAACACCAACAATAAAAAATTAACAAATAAATAGACTTTGCTACACGTGGTGTAGTTTGTGTAAAAACAGGGAGTGTTAAAATTATAGCACTATTCCGTATTTTTAAAATGTTAATATTTTAGGTAGTTGCATAATTTATCAAATGAGACAACTGTTCAAAAGTGATGAACCCTTAAATGTATCTTTCAGCCTCACAATACCTAAAGAATTCCAGAGGTTGAACCCAGAGTCATCAGTACCAGGAGGAAAATCTGGATTATTTTGAATTGGTGTAAGAGCTGATGTCAAATTAAACCTACCCTCTAACTTGCGCGACTGCGCCCAGTTTATCAAATATTTAATAGTTCTCACTACAAAAATGTGATTTACTCAGAGCCCCTAAAGGGACATGGTGATGGAAAAACTATATTTCATTGTTTTTGCGTTCTTTAGGGTTGCAAAATGAACAAAGACGTTTGCTTTCCTGCTCCAACCCCCTCTTTCTTACCACAAGGGCCATTAGTGATCCGTAAAGAAGTGCTGATAGTGATAAAGGTCTGTCGGCCAAGATGTGTGTGTACATCTGAGGTTTGCTAAATGTCACACCTTCAGTACGATGTGGGAAAGCTGTAATCTGCTGATTGGTCAGTTTAAATGTCTCACATTTGGTTTCAATCACATGTTCAAAAGGATTAAAGAAGATTGTGAGGCTTTGTCTACAGCTGGTGTTAAGATGCGTTTTGGTCAGTTGGATCACAAGTATACAAGGGCCCAATCCGGGCCCATACCGTACGGTTCGGGATGAATACATGTACCGTTGCTCCCCTAAAATATAGTCACAAAATTGCAATGCTCTCCCATATATTTTTTACTATACTAACTGTCCGTGGTTGGTAGCGATGGGTGGTAATGGATAAGAAATATACAGTTTTACACCAGCATGCTGATAATGTTTCTTTATTCGACAATCCTAAAGCCTGAACCACTGCCTGAGGACGCCCTTACATCTCCCTCGCAAAAGCGTTTGCGTTCCCACGTGTAATTTTGCGCTTGCTCGCAAATATCTCTAAGGTTTTGCGAGTATCAAAAAGTTTCTTGCGGGAACACAAAAGCATGGAAATATATTTTTTCCTCCCATCATAATATCCCATTATTAGGGGCTCTATAGATTTGTGACTCTAATGAATAAAAAAATAATGTCTAGTACATTAATGTACCCCTTTCATGGAAAATTCCAGGGACATAATGGATCAAAATCATCATAATCTTGAATAACAGTTGTTTGAACAAAACTCAATTCTTTCTGCTATTGCATTTGGGTTATATATATATATAATTTATTTTTATTTTTTATTTTTTTTCACCTCATCATTTATCTTTTATTGATTTACTGAGCATTTTTTTTTTACTTTAATTTCAGGCCCGATGGATGAGAATGAAGAAGTGGAGAAACATCAAAGAAGATCTCAGAAATCTTTCACTTGCACTCAGTGTGGAAAGAGTTTCACATGCAAACGTAATCTCGAGATTCACATGAGGATCCACACTGGAGAGAAACCGTTCACATGTGATCAGTGTGGGAAGAGTTTTACACAACATGGAACCCTTCAGGAACACATGAACATCCACACTGGAGAGAAACTGCATGAATGTGATCAGTGTGGTAAAACATTTTTGTGGGCTTCAGCCCTGAAGAGACACATGACAGTTCATTCACAGGAGAAACCACATTTATGTTCTTTGTGTGGAAAGAGTTTTTCACGTCTGCAGGATTTACAAGGACATCAGAAAATACACACTGGTGTAAGAAATCATATGTGCTTTGAATGTGGAAAGACTTTTATCACAGCTTCAGATTTGAAAAAGCACCAGAGAATCCACACTGGAGAGAAACCTTACAAGTGTTCATACTGCGACAAGAGATTCAATCAGTCAGGATCCCTGAAAAAACACGAGAGGATCCACACTGGAGAGAAACCGTATCACTGCACTGCATGTGGGAAGAGCTTCACTCATTCATCTGCTCTACACAGACATACAAAAACTCACATTAAGTAGCTTATCTTAAGTTCCAGCACTTTCAAGTGTGATGCATCCATTAGTTTGTCTAAACCAGCCAGTTATGAAGTCACAGAGGTCCAGACTTCAGTATATTTCCGAAGTGTATGTAATAAAGGTTGTGAAATAATTGCCTAATATAGTATTAACTCTACTTTAGTGCTGCAAGGATATTGCACAGCTCCAAGATCTTCTCGTCTGAGCTCTGCGGTCTGTCGCCGCTCATCAACATCAGAATATTGAGATGACCAATCAAATTAAAGTAGACAGGCTTTATGTTCACAGAAGCTGCTGAGCGCATATTCTAGCGCTTCAGTTAACGGTCATGAAGTGTGAGATCAAATATAGCTAAACTAAACATTTCATATTTGACAGCTATTTTAGGATAGAAATGTTAAACAACAGACAAAAATAATCAGGAAAACTGATGTATATAAATATCAGTTGAGCCTATGTTTACTTTCTTCACTGACACTGACAAAAATCAAAAGAATATCAGAGAAAGCTCAGCTTTAGGAGGGGAAAAGACAGACCATAGTAGAAAGAATGAGAGAAAAAGAAAGAGTGAGGAGATTTTAGCCTTCATATGTCTTGAAATGCACATATGTATTTTCTCGGGGGAGCATGACTCCGAACCCCCTGAACTACCTCATATCTGGGACACCGGCGATTCTAGAACTCTACAACCCTGGCCACAACCATCAACAGTATAAAAGAAACATTGTCAACATTTATCACATTAAATAGTTTATATTTAACTGTGAGATTCACATCAACTCAAAGATAAAGTTCCTCCCCAAAGAGCAACATCGCATATATAATTTTTAACTGTTCTTGCTCAGGAAGCTGAAGAAGAGGCTGATTGAGATGCTTTGCTATCTTTAGTCAATAAAGAGAGAGATCTGTCTTATTTGCTTCCAATTTTACTTTCTTTTTGTATTTTCTGCACCAAGTATTAAACTTTTATTGTTCGTTTTTTATTGTCTGCTCCTTCTTCTTGCATCAAAAATAAATAATTTTATAATTTTACTTCAGTTACATCTAAAAGTTATGCTAATACATAATTATGTTTCTCTTAGTCCCTTCAAAGTTGCATTGGATTTTCTCCTCAGCGTAAAGGTTCGAAGTATTGTCAAACAAAACGGAGGCTAGCTAGACCCTCCCTCCTCCTCATCCGCGCACTAACCCCCCAAACCCCACCCCCAAATCCTTCTTGTCGGTTAGTTTGTTTTTCTTGCCGTTTGTGGAGCCTGGGGAGTCTACAGAGACCATGCTTTTTTACAGTGTGTTCAAGGGAGCTAGTGGATGGTGAGGAGATGTTTGCTGTATGTGACAAAAAAAATTTTGGCCTAAAAAACGTGTGACATCGCTTAGAGCACCTTTAAGAGCTTCATCTATCACTGTTTTACATGTTTGTAGAGTTAGTTTCTAGAATAAATATATAGGCTTTAATCTGTGTGTTTACACAGCCATTTTTTTTAAATGGCAGATGCTGGTGTTTAGCGTGCGTTCGGCCAAACAGCGAACTCGAACGTCATGAATAGTTCCTATAGTGCTGGTTTAAGTAAATTAGTAAATTAGCAAAAAGTAAATTAGTTCCTCCAAATGGAGTTCCTACAACTAAAATCTTTCCTAGTTTCTGGGTGTGAACACGCCAAAATCGGGGTACTTGAAAAGGTTCCTTCGGTGCCCCTAATGTCCTCTAATGTCACACCTAAAGTATGATGTGGGAAGCTGTAATCTGCTGATTGGTCAGTTTAAATGTCTCACATTTGGTTTCAGTCACATGGTCAAGGAAAGGATGAAATAAGATTGCAAGGCTTTGTTTGCAACTGGTGTTAAGAAGCATTTTGGTCAATTGGGTCACACAAGTATACCAAGGGCCCATTCACGTTCACTCCTGGTGTTTTAATCGGTCTCTTTTGTCTACTTTCAACCACTTCTGTCCAGATGTCTTCGAGGGAGGGTCTGTGGGTCAGTTAATATATGGGATTTCTCAGTTCTTTTATCTAATGGATGAAATGAGCTCACACAATTTGTATGTGATTGCAACTGGAGAGGAACAGAAAAACATACAGATCTGCTCTTAAAGCTGCAAGTCCACGTCAAACACACAGTTCCCTTTCGTTCAGTCACAGCGAGTTACATCAGTGAATGACGTGATGGGGGTATCGCTTAGAAGCCTATCACCTTCGAGTTCTAGAAAAACGAGCAACTGACAAGGGAAAGGCCATGGGTCAATTTGCGTAGCGCAACTCTGCCACTACGAGCCAGTCGGCTCTCCAGTGTGTTGGTGCAACGACGCGTTCCAGTAAGATCACATTGCCTGCTGCTGATCTGTGCAGTGATCTGCCAACAGTGTGTGTTCTTCTCTTTGGGCACTTCAGCACTCTGCTGAGCTTTTTCCTTTCACTTCAGTTTTTGGGAGCCTGGTTAGAGCTTCCCAATCTGTCCCACTGGCTCACGAGATCCATCAGGCTCGGCTATGCGATTCAGTTCGCACGGTCTCCTCCCCGCTTCCAGAAGTCTGATATACCATGGTGGGTGGCAACGCCCCTGTCATGCGTTCGAAGGTCGCCACCCTAATAGCGAAGGGTGCAATCAAGACTGTCCCTCCAGCCGAAATAAAGTCTGGCTTCTACAGCCCCTACTTTATTGCCCCTACTTAACCAATCCTGGACCTGCGCGTCTTTAACCAATCCCTTCACAGGCTTCTATTTAAGATGTTGACAGCCAAACACATTTTCGAATGCGTTCGTCCACTAGATTGGTTTGTACTTTCATGTCTCCATTTTTCCTTGTCACAGACCGTTTCTACGGTTTGCTTTCGAGGTGCAGGTATACCAGTACACTGTCCCCTTGCGTCTTCACGAAAGTCGCCGAGGCAGCCCTTGTGCCACTCCGGCAACACGGGGTTCGCATCCTGAGCTATCCCGACGACTGGCTGATCCTAGATCACTCTCAAGACCAGGTTTGCAAACACAGGTACATGGTGCTCTGGCACCTCACCCGTTTTGGCCTTCGGGTTAACTGGGAAAGGAGCAAACTCTCCCCCGTGCAGAGGATCTCTTTTCTCGGTATGGAAATCGACTCGCCATGTGTGTGCAGCTTTCCGAACGAGTGTGCGCAGTCACTGCTGAATTGCCTAAATCAATTTGAGGGCAAGAGTGTGGTTCCACTGAAGTTATTTCAGAGGCTCCTGGGGCATATGGCGTCCGCAGCAGAAGCCACACCTCTCGGGCCGCTTCATCTGAGACCGCTTCAGCACTGGCTTCGCAATTGAGTCCCTGGCAGTATGCTTGGCTCTGCACCGCTTCCAGGCGTTGCTCAAGAACCAACACGTAGTAGTGCGTTCAGACAGTAGCGTACATCAACAGACAAGGTGGTCTACGTTCTTGCCGTATGTCGCAACTCGCCCGTCATCTCCTCCTATGGAGTCAGAAGCATCTGAGGTCGCGTCAAGCCATTCACATTCTGGGAGAGCTGAACCGTGCGGCCGACGAGCTCTCAGGGGTTCAGTCACTTACTGGAGAATGGAGACTCCATCCCCAGAAGGTTCAGCTGATTAGGGAAGAGTTTGGCGATGCACAGGTTGATCTCTTTGCCTCCCTAGCCTCTTCCCACTGCCCCTTGTTTTATTCCCTGACAGAGGGGACCCTCGGCATGTGCGCACTCACTGCTTTCCTGGTGCTCGTGTTCTTGATGTCGCTGCGCAGGTTCCCGAGATCCTGAACGGTGACGAGCGCGTCGGAGCTGTCGTGGTGCACGCGGGAGTGAACAACATCAGGCTGCGGCAGACAGAGGTTCTGAAGAAGGACTACAAGAGCCTGATCAAGATGGTACGCAGCACATCGCCTGCAACAACGATCATCGTGTCTTGACCGATTCATACACGTAGATAACACAAATGATGCGTTAGGGGCTGCGTTTACAGATTTATTAAACTCCTTTGGGGTCAAGCAAAATGTCACTGGTCCCATTCATCGTCTAAATCATACACTCGATTTAATTATATCACATGGAACCAATCCAACCGATATAGATATTATACCGCAAAGTGATGATGTCACTGATCATTACATGGTAACTTGCATACTACGTACTGCTGAAATTTTTCATGTTGCGCCACGTTATCGATCAGGCAGAACAATCCTTCCAACCACTATAGATAGATTCTCAAATCGCTTACCTGATCTATCTCAGCTGCTCAGTGAACCCAAACAAACAGATGAACTAGAGGAAATGACTAGCACTATGACCACCATTTTCTCTAGTACATTAGACGTTGCATCAATTAGATTAAAAAAGGTTAGAGAGAAAACTAAAGCACCATGGAACAACAGTGCTGCGCATGTTATCAAGAGAGAAACTCGTATATTAGAGCGTAAATGGAAACAAACTAATTTTGAGGTCTTTAGAATCGCGTGAAAAGACAGTATGTCACATTATAAATAGGCCCTAAAAGCAGCCATGGCTGAGCATCTCTGCAAACTAATAGAAAATAACCAAAATTATCCAAGGTTTTTATTTAACACCTTGGCTAGACTAACAAATATACAGACATCACCTGAGCAAAATATTCCATTTAAGTGTAGTAGTAATGATTTTATGAATTTCTTCACTGAGGAAATAGAACAACTACTGAAAGAAGCGTTACCTGTAGTGGAAGAGCCTCTTCTCAATATTATTAACTCGTCTTTATCTTTAGGTCATGTTCCAAGAATATTCAAGTTGGCAGTTTTAAAACCTCTCATTAAGAAACCACAATTAGATCATAATAACCCTAGCAAATTATAGACCCATTTCAAATCTTCCATTTCTGTCTAAAATACTAGAAAATGTTGTGTCCGCTCAATTGTGCTCTTTCTTGCAAGAAAATGATATCTGTGAAAAAATTCAGTCAGGATTCAGGCCGCATCATAGCACAGAAACTGCGCTCGTTAAAATTACAAATGATTTACTTCTAGCTTCTGACCAAGGCTGTATCTCAATACTAGTTTTACTCGATATTAGCGCTGCGTTTGACACTATAGATCACAAAATACTCTTAGAACGACTACAAAACTACACTGGTGTTCAGGGACAGGCATTAAGCTGGTTTAGATCGTACTTATCAGACCACTACCATTTTGTCTGTTTAAATGGGGAAAAATCGAAGATAACGTCAGTAAACTATGGAGTGCCGCAAGGATCTGTGTTAGGCCCTCTGTTATTCTCAATATATATGCTGCCACTTGGTAATATTATAAGAAAACATGGAATTAGTTTTCACTGTTATGCTGATGACACTCAATTATATATTTCATCACGACCAGATGAAAACAATAAATTATCTAAATTGACAGAGTGTGTTAAAGATATAAAATACTGGATGACGTGTAATTTTCCAAGAACAGCCTTTTTCCACCTTAGAAACATTGCTAAGCTACGTAACATGCTATCTGTTTCTGATGCAGAAAATTTAGTTCATGCATTCATGACCTCGAGACTAGATTACTGTAATGCTTTATTAGCTGGTTGTCCTGCATCCTTAATAAACAAGCTACAGTTAGTCCAAAATGCAGCTGCTAGAGTTCTTACTAGTAAAGGAAATATGATCATATAACACCAATTCTATCATCTCTACATTGGCTACCTATTAAGTTCTGTATCAATTACAAAGTATTGCTACTGACCTATAAAGCCCTAAATGGTTTAGCTCCTGGGTATTTAACGGAACTTCTATCGCCCTACAATCCATCACGCTCTTTAAGATCACTAAATTCGAGGCTTCTGGTCATTCCTAGGATATCTAAGTCCACTAAAGGAGGGAGGGCGTTTTCACATTTAGCTCCTAAACTCTGGAATGGCCTTCCTGATATTTTTCGAGATCTATCTATCTATCTATCTATCTATCTATCTATCTATCTATCTATCTATCTATCAAGCTAATCTTTCTTTCATTCTTACTAACTAATCTCTTTTTTCTTTCTAACTAATCTTTCTTTCTAACTAATCCATCTTTCTTTCTTTCTAACAAATCTCTTTCTTTCTTTTTAATCTATCTATCTTTCTAACTAATCTATCTTTCTTTCAATTAATCTATCTATCGTTCTTTGTTTCTTTTCCTACTATTCTTTTTCTTTTTTTCTAACAAATCATTCTTTTTCTTTCTCTCTAACTAATCTTTCTTTTTTCTAACTAATCTTTCTTTCTAACTAATCTATCTATTGTTCTTTCTTTCTTTTCTAACTAATCTTTCTTTCTTTCTAACTACTCTTTCTTTCTTTCTAATCTCTTTCTTTCTAACTAATATTTATTTATTTCTAACTAATCTAACTTTCTTTTTCTTTCTTTCTAACTAATATTTCTTTCTTTCTAACTAATCTAACTTTCTTTTTCTTTCTTTCTAACTAATCTTTCTTTCATTCTTTCTTTCTAACTAATCTGTCTTTCTTTCTAACTAATCTTGTAGGAGCTAAATCTGATATTTTAAGCTACTGAGTTGTTTTGGTCCCAGAGTGATTAGGTTGACTCACTTTCTTGCTTTGGTATTACGCTGTTCATCTCCTTCATTAAAAACGAAAATACCATTCTTCAATTGCACCATCATACACAGTTTATTGGCTCCACAACAGCACCATGCACAATGTCCAGAATTGGATTTGTTGTTTACATACGTTTACCGCAGCTACTGCGGTCAAAACCTTTTTGCCTTTCCGGGGCAACACTCCTAGCTACAACATAAGGACGGCTACATTTATACACTGATATCACAGTGCCACTCAATGGTCAAAATGAGAACAACACATAACCCAAACACATTTTGGCTCCTACAAATCTCTTTCTTTATTTCTAATCTATCTTTCTTTCTTTCTAACTCATCTATCTTTCATTCTAACTAATCTTTCTTTCATTATTTCTTTCTAACTAATCTTTCTTTCTTTCTAACTCATCTATCTTTCATTCTAACTAATCTTTCTTTCATTATTTCTTTCTAACTAATCTTTCTTTCTTTCTAACTCATCTTTCTTACTTTCTTTCTAACTAATCTTTCTTTCTAAGGAATCTCTTTCTTTCTAACTAATCTATCTTTATTTCTAAGTAATCTTCCTTTCTTTCTTTCTAACTAATCTTTCTTTCTGTCTAACCAATTTATCATTCCTTCTAACTAATCCATCTTTCTTTCTTTCTTTCTTTCTAACGAATCTATCTCTATCTTTCTTTCTAACTAATCTTTATTTCATTCTTTCTTTCTAACTAATCTATCTTTCTTTCTTGTATATCTTTCTTTCTAACTAATCTTTCTTTCTTTCTAACTAATCCATCTTTCTTTCTTTTTTCTTTCTTTCGAATCTCTTTCTTTCTAACTAATCTATCTTTCTTTCTAAGTAATCTTCCTTTCTTTCTTTCTAACTAATCTATCTTTCTTTCTTTCTTTCTATCTATCTATCTATCTATATATCTATCTATCTATCTATCTATCTATCTATCTATCTATCTTTCATTCTTTTAGTTCTTTTAGTAGTTCATTTATGATTTTTTTTTTTCTAAATAGGTATGCTTACTGAAATGTTTCTTTATTCAAGAATGACATTTGATACAGTTTCAAATGTGAAGTGAGAACTTTGATAAAAGAAATTAGGGATTGAATCTCTATGAATAGCCTGTGAATAGCCAGTCGTTAGTAATTATAATGCAGATAAAAGAGAATTTAGAGCCATAACCAGGCTGGATAGGTGTGAATGTGTGCAGGAGAGACTGAGACTGAATATTTAGAGCCATAACCAGGCTGGAGAGGCGTGAATGTGTGCAGGAGAGACTGAGACTGAATGGGGCTCGATTGCACCACAAAACATGTTTTTTGTCATACAAAAACTCACATTAAGTAGCTTATCTTCAGTTCCAGCACTTTCAAGTGTGATGCCACCTCTCTTTTCTATTTTTTTTTATTTTTTATTTTTATGCCTTTTAGTGTCTCTCTGCCGAATGCAAACTCTACACTTGCATCTTTTAAGTATATTGGGTCTCATTCATGAAACATTCGTAAATATACGAGTAAATATGTGAGTGATTTGCGCGTAAAGAGACATTCCCGAAAATTCTTCTCCTGATTCACAAATACTTCGTAAACGTCAGATTTGATAGTGAAATGTGTGTGTGGGTTAATGAATTCCAATCACTCGTAAATGGGACGCGCGTGCACGCTCATTCTCAATTACCATAAATCCCGCCAATTAAAACCGACTGACAGCTATATATGGGCATCATATTATGACACGAAACGAAGGATTTCAACATGTCTTCTCAAAAGCGAATGCTATTGTATTATTACATGTATAATTTTGGAAGAAAAAAAAAAAAAAAAAGCGAATGAAGAAGAGAAATTTCTCAGATGCAGAAATTGAAGTTTTATTATCAGAAGTTCATTCAAAACGCCACATTTTATTTTCAAGCGTACATAGTGGCGTATCAGGTCCTAAAAAAAAAGGATTTTTTTAGGTAATAGGCTACATGCTTTAGGTAAAAATGCTTGGCAGCATATTACAGATGCAGTTAATGGAGTTTCATCTTTTAATCGAACAGTCCCAGAAGTGAAAAGAAAATGGTTCGACATGAAGCTTGACTGCAACACTTGTAACTTGCGGACTTGTAAAAAAAAAAACAAAAAAAACAGCTTGAATATAAAAAAATAAAAAAAACTTGTGGACTTGTGTTCCGTTTGCAGATGCTATTAGCCTACTGGCTCTCGTAATACAAGTAAAAAGAAAAACCGTATGTAATTACTATATATAATACTTTTTCAAAATGCTGTGTAAATATGTACCCGATTACGTTGAATTAAAATGCAGTTTATTAATGAGCAAAACGTTCGGATGTTAAACGTACTATTTACGCGTGGCTGGGAGCAGGTGTAGATTTCTTTCGTACCAACTAACATTTGGGAAATACGAACATTTTAATGAATCCGAAAATTTACGCCAGAACCACTTTACACACGATTTACACAAAAATTCGTTCTGCTCGTGTTTCATGAATGAGACCCATTGTGTGTATATTGTGTACATTTTATATTTTATATTTGTGGGAAACCTTTGCAACTTAAGAATTTCATTGCATGGTGTAACTCTGTGCATATGACAAATAAACATCTTGAACATCTTGAACAAAACAATAGAGACAATAGACTGAATGGATGCTTAGAAGATGAAGATTAGAAGATCAGTTGCATTTTAGAGTCTAATCAAAATAAAGTCATATGACATGATCTTGAAAAACATTTAACTAAATACAGAGTTTTAGACTTATCTTCAGATTTTAAACATAACATGGTCAGACATGTGGCTTTAGCTGCAGTGCATTTCTAGATTGATACAGTGCCAACTTCAATTTTATTTTCATGAAGATGTGTCATAAAAATACATTTCTAATAACTTTACAAAACTTTGAAGCTATTTCTAACTATTTGTTTTCATTATGACAATAATTGATTTTCAAATGAGATCATACTTGTGCTTTTAGTACAAAGGGTTCATGAACTGTATCTGTTTCAGTTTGGGTATGCCATTTCTGGGGATTTTTCAAAAGTGGGGTTGCAGCTTAACAGGTTAAAGGAACACTCCACCGTTTTTTGAAATAGGGCTTATTCACCTTCTTTCCTACATTTAGATAGGTGGGCAAATGCATTTTTGTCTCAGTGCATGCATTGTTTTAGTTTGACAGGGTCGGCTCTAGCTTACCTTAGCTTAATGAATAGAATCCTTTGTTGCCAACTAGCATGTTCTGAGTAAAAGTGCTAAAAAAAAAATAAAAAAAACACCTAATTACTTCTTGTGGCCTGCGTATTCACAAGTACAAATAGCGATGCAGATTAACACTAGGCAATTTCCTAGGCAGTTTCATAACTGTTTATTTCAATAATCTGGATTTAATGTTTCATATAAAATATGATAAACAAAAACAAAATTAGTGAAACTCAGTTGTTGCTTTGTTTCTTGCAAATCTGTAAAAAAAATTGTATAAGTTTTATTCTTTCATCTTTATTCTTATATATATTTGGTGTCTGTTAATTGTTATACTCCATAATACTTTATAAAATCCTTTGCCAATATGTTAATGAGAGGTAAGATAAATGTAGAAATAAAGTGTGTGGTTGACACTTTTCCATTAATTTACTTAAAAGTTACTTCTCTAGATAGATAGATAGATAGATCGATAGATAGATAATGTGACCATAAACATTTAAAATGTGTAAATTAGAATAAAAACAAACTCTGTAAGTGATTTCTTCTTGATTTTGTCAGATCTGCTCCTCCTCCTCCAGTGAAGCACCTCCTCTTTCAGTGAAGCTCCTCCTCCTTCAGTGAAGCTCCTCCCACTGCAATTCACCAATAAATGCTGGAATATTCCCATCAGCTACAAGTGAAGACGAGCATCAAACCATCAGGAAGAGCTGAAATCTGCAAAGACAGAGTTTATTGAAGGACGGTGAGAACATGAGAGATCCAGAACACTGCAGAATGAAACACACTGAAGAACAAAGAGGTTGGTGTTTATTCCTGATTCTTCATTAGTGAGGCTGAAGAACATTAAGGTTATAAAGCAGTTCATCAGATTTAGCTCTGTTATAGTAGGACAAATCTAGTTGTGAATTAGAATTAAAGCAGCAAATAATATGAACTGGGTGCAATTAAAAAAAAAACAAAAAAAAAAACAAGGATGTTTGTTATCTGTAAGTCAATATAAGAATTATCTGAGCTTTTTTTCTGTTTATTTTACATCTGGTTCACAATTACCGCAACCATGTTACCAAAATTATGGATATGTCTTAATACAGTTTAACACATTCTAAAATATTGTTACTATCTTGACTTAACTCCAACATTTAAAAAAAAAAATCAAATAAATAGACTTTGCTACACGTGGTGTAGTTTGTGTAAAAAACAGGGAGTTTTAAAATTATAGCATTATTGCATTCCATTAGTGATCCGTAAAGAAGTGCTGATAGTGATAAAGGTCTGTCGGCCAAGATGTGTGTGTACATCTGAGGTTTGCTAAATGTCACACCTTCAGTACGATGTGGGAAAGCTGTAATCTGCTGATTGGTCAGTTTATTAAATGTCTCACATTTGGTTTCAATCACATGTTCAAAAGGATTAAAGAAGATTGTGAGGCTTTGCCTGCAGCTGGTGTTAAGATGCGTTTTGGTCAATTGGATCACAAGTACACAAGGGCCCAATCCCGTTTACACCTGGTGCTTCAAATCCATCTCTTTTATCCACTTTCGACCACTTTTGTTCTGTTTCTTTGAGGGGACGGTCTATGGGCAGGTAAATGTACAGGCTTTGAATATAATGGGTGAAATAAGCTCATGCAATTTGCATGTGAGCATGACCAGAGATGGACAGAAAAATAGACGAAGAGTTTTGTTTCTGCTCTTAAAGCTGCAAGTCCACGTCAAACACAGAGTTTTCCTTCTTCAAACCAAACTTGGGTCTTCAGCCAACAAAGTTTAAATGCCGTCTGGCTACAGCGCTTCCCATAATGTTTACGCATTTGTGTCTGTTTGAACACACTCGACCACATGAGTGTCTACACTACCAAAGCAATCCGGTTGAATGTGTTTTCGACTACCTCTGGAAGTGGTCAAAAGTGGACAAGCTCAAATTGTTTTAGCCCCTGTTTACACCAGTGTTTAGCACATCCACTTGTGATTGTTTGTTTTTTTTCACAACATTATTTTTCTTTTATTGATTTACTGAGCTTTTTTTTAACTTTAATTTCAGGCTCAATGGATGAGAATGAAGAAGTGAATGAAGTGGAGAAACATCAAAGGAGAAACCGTTCACATGTGATCAGTGTGGGAAGAGTTTTACACATAAAGGAAACCTTAAGTCTCACATGATCATCCACACTAGAGAGAAACTGCATGAATGTGATCAATGTGGTAAAACATTTTTGAGGGCTTCAAACCTGAAGATCCACATGACAGTTCATTCACAGGAGAAACCACATTCATGTTCTTTGTGTGGAAAGAGTTTTTCACGTCTGCAGGATTTACAAGGACATCAGAAAATACACACTGGTGTAAGAAATCATATGTGCTTTGAGTGTGGGAAGACTTTTATTAGAGCTGAAGATTTAAAACGGCACCAGAGGATCCACACTGGAGAGAAACCTTACAAGTGTTCACACTGTGACAAGAGATTCAGTGTGTCAGGACATCTGAAAACACACGAGAGGATCCACACTGGAGAGAAACCGTATCACTGCACTGCATGTGGGAAGAGCTTCACTCAATTATCTCATCTACACAGTCATACAAAAACTCACATTAAGTAGCTTATCTTCAGTTCCAGCACTTTCAAGTGTGATGCCACCTCTCTTTTCTATTAGTTTGTCTTAACCAGGCTCAACCACGGCTGTAGCCAGTTATGAAGTCACCGAGGTCCAGACTTCAGTATATTTCCAAGGTGTATATAACAAAGGTTGTGAAATAATTGACCCCGAACCCCCTGAACTACCTCAAATCTGGGACACTGGCGATTCTAGAACTCTACAGCCCTGGCCACAGCCATCGACAGTATAAAAGAAACATTGTCAACATTTGTCACATTAAATAGTTTATATTTAACTGTGAGATTCACATCAACTCAAAGATAAAGTTCCTCCCCAAAGAGCAATATCATATATAATTTTGCTTAATATAATCTATATGTTTAAAAGTACAAGTGTTTTTAAAAAAACATTTTTTATTAACTGTTCTTGCTCAGGAAGCTGAAGAAGAGGCTGATTGAGATGCTTTATTATCTTGTTAGTCAATAAAGAGAGAGATCTGTCTTATTTGTTTCCAGTTTTACTTTCTTTATTTTTGTATTTGCTGTACCAAGTATTAAACTTTTATTGTCCATTTTTATTGTCTGCTCCTTCTTGCATCAAGAAAAAATAATTAGTTAATTCTGTTTTCCTGTTATTAGTTTAATTGCTTCTATTGCTCTCCTCATTTGTAAGTCGCTTTGGATAAAAGTGTCTGCTATATGATCAGATGTAAATGTATTGTATTTAACAGATTTTATAAGGAAGCAGATTGATGGAGGTAAAATGTGTGCAATGGTACTCTTGGATCTCCAAAAAGCTTTTGACAGTGAATCATTCAATACTGTAAGATAAATTAAGTGTCATGTGTTTTCCAAGTATGCTGATAGCCTGGTTGAACTTTTATTAAACTGGGAGAATTCAAAGTGTAGAAATTGATGGGTTTCTCTCTGAATAAACGATTATTAATAATGGAGTTCCCCAGGGAAGTGTCTTAGGCTCCCTTTTATTCCTCCTATACATAAATGATATGCAAGCAGTTTGTGACTGTAATTTGTTCTCTGCTTTACTGGTTTCAGACAAGGATGTCAGTAAAATACAAGTGATATGAGGAGTTATATAAAGTACGAAACTCTTATTGCATTTAGGTAAAAAACGGGATCCATGTTATGTGAGTCTAAAAGTAAACTGAACAAGGTTCCTAACCTGTCTGTCAAGGTAGGGGATTGTGTAATATCAAACAGAAATAGTGTTAATTATCTTGGCTGTGTCCTTGACAATGATTTAAGTGGTGCAAGTATGGCTATGAAAACTTTAGGTAAGGTTAATGTTAGAACAAAACTTCATGCTAGATATGTTAGTTTTCTGGGTAAACAAAATTTAAAACTACTTGCATCATGTTTAGTGCAATGTCATTTTGAGTAAGCATGCATTTCTTGGATGTCTGATCTGTTTTGTGTATGGTTTGATAAGTTACAGAAATCTCTATATAAATTGATACGATTTTGGGTTTAAGTAGTTTTGCACTTGTTGATGATCCCATTTTAGACATCTAAATAGAAATAGAAATAACAGAATTTATTAGAAATAGAATCTTTTGTAATATTAGAAATGTCTTTACTGTAACTTTTGATCAATTTAATTCATCCTTGATTAATAAAAGTATTGATTTATTTTATTTATTTCCCCTGCCAAAAATAAAAAAAAAATTCTTACTGACCCCAAACTTTTGAACGGTAGTGATTAATATTACAAAAGATTTATATTTCTGTTCTTTTGAACTTTCTATTAATCAAAGAATCCTGGAAAAAAAAAATGTAAACGACTGTTTTTTTGAGCATCAAATCATCATATTACACCCGTTTGCTGTGCGTATGCGGTGCAGGACCAGCCCGCGCTATAGTGCTTACACATGCTGCGTTTACAGTGCGTAACTGATCCACAGCTGTACCACAAACACAGAAGTTATGCAGCAACTTTTATTAAAAAAAAGTTGCGATTCATTTTGTACACATAAACACTCTTTAATGGACGTATGCACGTTTAAACACAATTTAAACCACGTAGGCCTATTATTCCATGCATTACTTCTACTTGTATTAAGTTGCTCAAGCAAGTGGTCAAATATTTAACGATGTAAATGCCTGCGTGAGGAGATCGCTCCTCAGCGGGATCGGCCACGGAGCTGTCGTCGACAGCTGCATCAGCTCTGGGAACCAAATCTGGGTTCGCCAGATGGGGGCTACAAGTAGGACTGCGCACTTGGCGTCCCTGATCCGTTCGATGATCTGAGGGAGCATCGAGACCGGGGGGAACGCATAAAGGGGAAGGCTGGGCCATTCGTGGGCCAGCGCATCCCTGTTCTTTGAAAAGAAGATTGGGCAGTGAGAGTTGTCTTTTGAGGCGAAGAGGTCGACCTCTGCCTCGCCGAAGACTTCCCACAACAAGAGAACCGTCTGGGGGTGTAGAGACCATTCCTCTGGGGGAACGTTGCCCCGAGATAGCATGTCTGCCCCTAGGTTCATCGTGCCCAGCACATGAGCTTCCCTGAGTGAGCGCAGGTTGGCTTGAGCCCATAACAGGAGCTGTTTGGCCATGGTGAACAGGTTGCGAGACCTGAGGCCGCCCTGGCGATTTATGTAGGACACCACCGCCATGTTGTCCGTTCAGACCAATTCGTGGTGTCCTGCCAGGTGTGGAAGGAAGGCTTTTAGGGCTAGAGAAACTGCTCTTAGTTCGAGACAGTTGATGTGTAGGCGTTTCTCCAAGCTCGACCAGAGGCCGGAGGCAGGCCTGCCCTTGTACAGGGCTCCCCAACCGAGGTTGGAAGCGTCTGTTGAGATAGCCTTTCTTTTAGAAACCAGACCCATGCTCACACCCTGCTTGTACCAGCTGGTGTCTTTCCAGGAGGCCAGGGCTTTGGTACAGCGCTGGTTTACCCTGATGCGTAAGAGGCCCGAGCGCCACGCATGGGCTGGAACTTGAGGCTTTAGCCACAGCTGAAGGGGGCGCATACGCAGTAGGCCTAGTTGGAGTACTGATGATGCAGAGGCCATAACCCTTTGAAGCGTTCTGAGGGGCGTGTGGGAGCCCACTTTGAACGACGCGGCGAGCTGCTGAATTGAGAGAGCTCGGTCTGGCGTGGGCCATGCTCTCATATGTACGGAGTCGAGAACTGTTCCCAGGAAAGTGATTCGTTGGCTGGGGGACAGTATACTCTTGAAAAAGTTTATCCTGAACCCAAGGTGGTCTAGATGGCCGAGGAGCCAGGCTTTGTGAGTATGGGACTCCGCCTCCGACAGTATGAGCCAGTCGTCGAGGTAGTTCAGGATACGCATTCCCCGCCAACCTGACAGAAATTTTTGTGAAGAAATTTGCTCGATTCGTGCTCTGTGTGGGTCGCTTAAAACAGCGTTTGGGTGCAGGGGTGCGTGACAAATGACGGGCCCATGATCTGCAGTTAACACAATTCCAGCCGCCTGAACTGAAGAGGGGGCTGTGAGAGGCACTGGAGCGATCTTCGGGGGTGATCTGGCCGCAGCGGGACATGGCCCCCTCTTTCCCCTCTTTAGGATGGCTTTTTAGGCTCATGATCCAGCGTGAGTTTTGGCCGAGGGCCCCGGCGCTTGGGGAGCGGGTAACGTTTCGCTGGCTTGAAGCGTTGGCTGGTCTCAGCCACTAGGCAGGGCTGGTGGACCTGAGGCACTGGTTTCGCTGGCTGCGGCGTGCTCTTGGGGCGCCGTGAAGCAGAGCTGGAGCGCTTTGGAAGGAAGTGCTTCATAGCACTAGATGCCTCCTGGGCTTCTGTGAAACGTTTCGCGAATCCCTTAACGGAAGGGCTGAAGAGACCTGTAGTGGAGACTGGCGAGTCAAGGAAGGCGGTCCTGTCCGCGTCCCTGATCTCTGTCAGGTTAAGCCACAAGTGGCGCTCCAGCACCACCAAGCTGGCCATGTTACTGAGCGATGGTCTTAGTCGCCCGCAGGGCCAGGTATGTGGCGCTGCGGAGGTATCTGAAGGCGTCTTGATCAGATCAGCGCTCTGATTGGATCACACGTCATTGCTGATTCGCCATAGGTTCGTGCAGTTTCCGCAGCTGCACTGCGTTTTAAAATAAAGGCTTCAATATTCTTGAGAAAAGGAGTTTTCCCATAGTGTTTGCAGAGCAATATGAGAGAACCGTTCTCCTAAGGGAACTACAATTTACCTAAAAAAGGCAACATAATGAACAACACTCGTCTCATTCATGGAGGTGGAAAAACAAGTTCTTTGTGACATGCAAGATTTATTGTATTAAAATTTAAATGCAAAAGAAAAGGCACAAGACATTTTTGTCAATTTTAAGTTTTAATTTAAAATGTTTGCGAAGTAGGCTACATGGTTAAATATTTTACCACTTGCTTGAGCAACTTAATAGCCTATATAAATCTATATAGAAGTAGCACTGAATAATGCGTTGTTTAAGTTGTGTTTAAACGTCTATTAAAGAGTGCATTATGTGTACAAAGAGAATCGCAGTGCTGACAAACTTTTTTTTAAATAAAAGTTGCTGATAACTTCTGGATCTGAAATACAAATAGTGAGTATGTTTTTGTGGTACAGCCGTGGATCAGTTACGCACTGCAAACGCAGCATATGTGAAAGCACTATAGCGTGTGCTGCTCCTGCACCGCATACGCACTGCAACCATAGACTGTAAAACAATATGGACGACGCCCCTTCGCTCTCTTCCATTGGTGAGAACTGAAGCCGCCAGTGTCCCGATATGGCGCTGACATCTTGGGGCTTGAGTTTGCGCAGTAGCGATCTCGGGACCAGACCTGCGCATTAGTGAGCAGGAAGTAAAGCCGCGAAATCAAGGCCCCGCCCTCACTCTCGGGGTGAAATAATGAATTATAGAAATTTAGATATTACATTTAAAGCTCCAATCTCCTCAGTCCTCCAAAGATCCCCCAAAAAAGTCTGTTGTTGCTTCAGTGACTACTTTGCTCAGAGAACCTGTCAATCACAGCTGTCAATCATGATGCACACCACCGTTTTTATAGCATCAAATAACATCAAATAACTAACTAAAAACTTATTTTAAAAACAAACACTTGAATTTACATCAGCGTGATAAAAACTACAGTAAATGATAGAAACCACCTTCGGAAAAAATATATTTGAAGTGTAATTAAATTGTTTAGTTGGTCTCAAGTCCCGTTGAATAACACGGAGAGGCGGGGTTTATGACCTATACTAGGACCAGTCATCGGGGGGCGATCGAGACGTTTTGGCTTCACTTTTCAGGGCTTGTGCGGCACGCTTGACTGCAACCAGGGGGCCAATGTTTCAGAAAAACTGAAGCTTCCCTGTGCGCCGCCATTGATTAGCAGACCATCACCTGCTGTTAGCATTCCACTGACTCTCATTCATTTTGGCGTCAATTTGACAGCGAATAACTTTACATCTGAGGCATTTAAAGACTCCATTTGTCCATTATTTATTTCTAAAGAAACACGGAAATGTATAAAAGGCTCCATTACCGTGTATCTTACATTATGGCCCCGTAGAAGCAGTTTTTGTAAAAATAGGCTAACGATTGCGTCATAACCACGCGACTCTCTGTCGCACAGTAGAGAAATTACCGTATGGACAGGAGGAGAAGCTTGCGGGCAATCGGGGGACGTGGAGGCAAAATGACAAAATAATTAATCAGAATACTTAGCAAAAGTTGCTCCTGCTCCTAGCTCATGGACGGCTCCTACTCACACTCTCCGTCTCTGTGAGTTTCGGAAGGGAATGATTCAGATTTCTCTTGGCACGGCTACTAGAAGACAGACGGGCTGCTCACGTCACATCTACGTCGTCAAGCTCAGTGTGAGTCTGCGCAGTCGCTCAGCCATCAGGAAGAAGTGCTTCTAATTGACTTCACTTTTCTCCATTGAATCCAATGGGGTCGCTATGTCCATTTCTTTTACTGTCTATGACTGCAACACGCACCGCATACAAGGGCACAAGGGCATTAGAATGATTTCTGAAGGATCATGTGACACTGAAGACTGGAGAAATGATGCTAAAATTCAGCCTTGGTCACAAAAACAAATTGTACTTTACTATGTATTCACATAGATTTTTTTTTTTTTTTAACTTGAATAACATTTCAGAATATTACTGTTTTTTTTAATGCAGCCATTGTGAGCAGAAGAGTCTTTTAAAAAACATGCCTGATAAAAGCTGAATAAGGCCACTGGGAATGGCATTAAATACTACATCAAACTCTTTAGTAGTTACAGGGATCTTATAATGATTAAGGAATTCAAAGTAAAGAGATGTTCATTATTCTTAAATAACTGTCTTACTAGAATTATAGCCTACTGTTATTTTACCAGTTTCTGTAAAATAAAGATTTATTTTTAAGCAATATATATTTTTTGTTGCAAATCACAGAGTTGTGTGGAGAAAAGTTATGTTTAAAAAATAGTTTTTGATAACCTTATCATTTATTTCGTCTCGCGGTGATGACGTCACCACTCTCGCCGTCGCGCCTCTCTATATGCTCCTGAGTCTTTTGAGGTAAACAGTTCACACGTTAAATCACGTAACTAACTACTATACAGTTTACACGGTTTATTCAACATTTCACGGGGTCTATTCAGAAAGGTTTTCATCATGTGTCTGTTTCTTTTCCCATACAAAACGGTAAGATGTTAGCGAAGTACTTTGTTGTTATGAAGTTATTAGGGAATCGGATTTATATGGACAAAGTACAAGGGTTGATAATGTCATCAGCGGCTGTCTTTATATTTACATTTATATTACTGTTGTTATATTTTACTGTAGGCTATCATGTATTCTCTATATTCTTGTTGAATGAGTATTGATAGTCTATGGCTCATCACTATTATCAGAGCAGCTGAAAATCCTCTTTATTTCATGTCAATAGATCCTGTTTTCTCCTCATTCATTATGCTGATGTCTTCAGATCTGTAAATTCACACATTAAGCTCATTTTATATTGTCAACAGATTTGAGCAAACGACACGATCAGATATCTGCAAGATATAGGTAAGTTTCATAACAGCATTTATTAGAGGTCGACCTATAGTGGAGTTTTAAATAGTTTCCAAAATGGATACTGAATGAAAACAAACATGACGCATAAAATAGTGCTAAACTTTATTACAAAAATCGTCAAACAGTATAGTGAACCATGAACATGTACTGTACTTTGTGCATATAAAAATATAAATATATTAATTATACCTTGATCCTTCATGTTGCATAGGCCATTCATTAATGTTAATTGATAAATGTAATGTAGTAGTAAATGTTGAAATTAACAAATGATTAAATCCAAACAGTCATGTTTAAAGATTGCCATCTTTATATGTCTACACAAAGGCCATAACAATGAAATTAGACACATGTATACTCCCACACTTTATTTGTTTCTATTTTCGAACACTTGATGATAGGGGTATAACAATACACTTGTGTCACGATTCGATACAAAACGTGATACAGAACTCACAATACTTATTTTAAGCCAAAGTAAAGAGTTTTTTAATTACTTTTTATTAATATTTTATTAATATTATTGCTATTTTATATTATTATCAGGATACACATATCCCCCCACATTTTTTTTAAATTTGTTTTTGGAAGTGAAACAAAAATCTTACAGGTTTGAAAAGACATGAGGGTGAGTACATGACAGGATTTACATTTTTAGTTGAAATATACCTTAAGCTGAGCCTTGAATAAAACTAGGCTAATTATATTTTACGAATCATCTCGTTTACATCAACATATTATTGTCACATTGTGATATCTCAGTATAACGATAATCCCCGTACTTGATGATTATCTAATCAATATTAACAATCATAACAAACACTGCTGTTCTCCACGTATAGAGCGCAAATCTGATTTACATTTTGGTGGGTTTGTGGCTGGTTATTGTATGATGATTGAAATTGCGAAATGAACTTAAAGAGGTGGTTGATTATGATTTGACTTTTCTAACTTTAGTTAGTGTGTAATGTTGCTGTTTGAGCATAAACAACATCTGCAAAGTTACAACGCTCAAAGTTCAAAGCAAAGGGAGATATTTTCTTTTAAAGAAATCGCTTTTTAAGGACTACAACAAGGGGCTGGTAGAGACTACAATGAGCTACGTCACGGGTTAGTGACATCACCAACCCTAAAATTTGCATAAGTAGGGTCTCTGAAGTGACGTAAGCCGCGCTTGTTGTTGTGACTTTTATTTTGACGGCGTTGAGAACGACTGAACTCACAGCGCTCACATTCCTAGACCTGTCGTAGACTAATGAAGTCGCAAACGGAGACCGACTCTGAAGTAGGAGTAAATTAGTTCCTCCAAAACGAGTTCCTAGAACTAAAATCTTTCCTAGTTCCTGCGGTGCGAACATGCCAAAATCCGTATCTCAAATCCGCAAAAAGTTTTAGGAACTATGAAAAGATTCCTCTGGTGCAAAAGCCCCTAATCTTGCCTTTTGTGCTCTTTCTTTTTTGCAGACGAACATAAACTCAGTAATAGTTTTCTTATTGATTTTGTCAGATCTGCTCCTCCTCCGTCAGTGAAGCCCCTCCTCCTTCAGTGATGCTCCTCCTCCATCAGTAAAGCCCCTCCTCCTTCAGTGAAGCTCCTCCCACTGCAATTCACCAATAAATGCTGGAATATTCCCATCAGCTACAAGTGAAGACGAGCATCAAACCATCAGGAAGAGCTGAAATCTGCAAAGACAGAGTTTATTGAAGGACAGTGAGAACATGAGAGATCCAGAACACTGCAGAATGAAACACACTGAAGAACAAAGAGGTTGGTGTTTATTCCTGATTCTTCATTAGTGAGGATGAGGAACAATACGGATCGAAAGTAGTTCATTCGAGTTTTAGTGTTTGTAGTAGGAAAAAACATAGTTAAACCAATAAATAATGTAGAAGACACTTTCTATGCGCAGGGTAGAAAATAGATACAAATACAAAACATTCTCTAGTTGACAATATTAGAAGACCAAAATAATTATTATCTGATCCTTTTTATTTTACATTTATGTTATATCTTGTTCATTATTTTTGTAACTCCCTCAAAATGTCACAAAAAATCACAATCTCACAACAAACAATCACGATCCACGATCTGAATTGCAATCTTCACAATTTTAAGATGTACTTTCGAGAACTGGAACTGTGGATCTATTTGCACAATTTAAAACGCAGTATTGCATTAAACAATCAAACAATTAAACAATCAGTAGACTGCATTTTACGACGGTCACGTTACATGATTTGAGTGATTTGGACGTTAAAGTCCACGTGAACCGGAAGTTGCAAACGACTTTTCTCCAGTGTTGTGGCGTATTTCCCAGTGAAAAAGGAATATTGAACAGAGGGCAGGGTTTTACTCTAGCGCTCCTCCTCTCCATCTCTCGCTCATTACAGACTAACGGTTTGAGGGGAGTGGTTAAGCGTTTCCCAACCCAAGCCGTCAAACCTACATCATCAGAGAAGGAATGCCATTCCAGACCGGAATTAACTTTTTAGACTTTGATTAAAGATTATGACGGCAAACAATTTTTTTCTGTGTATTAACTTGCACAGATTAATTTTTCACCACAAGACTAGTAATATGCGCTAACAAAGTAAATAGATTTCAGTTGGACTTTAAGTTTAGGCTTTTAAGGAGGGGTGAAAGCACAGTAATGTCATGCAGCACAATGATCATTTTATCTTCATTATCACATTCACAACTGTCCACCACACATATGGAAGTAACATGATAGAGATACATGATATAATTTGGCCAGTCAGCACAGCCATCTGCAGTATTTTAACAGTATTACGAGGACATAAAAGATCACAATCTGTCGGCGCCAATGGCCTCGTGGTCAGTGCGCTGACATGTAGCGCCTTTGCGCTCGGGCGGCCCGAGTTCGAGTCCCGGCTCGTGGACCTTTCCCGATCCCATCCCCCGTCTCTCTCCCACCTCGTTTCCTGTCATCTCTCTACTGTCCTGTCACAATCAAAAAAAAAGGAAAATCACCAAAAAAACAATAAAAAACAATAAAAAAAAGATCACAATCTTACTAATTGCTTGAAAAGTCATCAAGATCGGATTGGACGTCATCAAGATCGATCACAATATAAAGTCGTCAGATTACCCACCGCTACCCTGTCAACAGAATGTGGGACATACCTAAATACACTTTACAACCCTGACACTGATTTTGCTTTGCTTTTTATTTTATTTTTTACAATAAACGTTAAACATACTAAAATGAAACAAAATTCTGAATGGATAACAGGGGGGCACATTTAACATGAATTAATAAGCAAATCTTGTTTTATAGTATTTGATAAATTTGTATTTCACTATATAGTTATTTCTCTTCTAACTTTGGTAACAGGGTTTATGAATGCAGTCAACACTACTTGGATTGAGATTATTTTCCCATCATACTCTAGAAAGGAAAATGTTATAATTTTAAAAAAGAATGAAAGGAAAGTGTTGTGAAAAATGTTGGTTTTTAGTTAAATAAATTAAATATCCATCTGAGAGACTGTCAGAACTGTAGCAATAATAGTTCTCACCAAAGAAACATGGGATTTGTGCCGATAATGTTTTCTAAAAGTAATAACTGGAAGGTCAGTGTAACTTGTTCATGAAAATTCAAGAAAATTATCATAATTTCTTGTCTACTTTCACTTATGATTTTTTAGGGGCGTAGCGCGTGTTTTTTTACGGCGGTGGTAATGGACCAACCACCGGTGGAAGAGCTTAAATAATATAATAAAGTTAAATATTTAAAAAAACATTTGTTTTATATTTGCAATGACGCGTGATATAGCCTACCGCTCTGCGCTTTGAGAGGGATCAGGGATGTGGGACACGAGCAGAAAGACCATCTCTTTTCTAATATATTCAGGTTTTCTACTTGTTGTAAAAGGTCTGAAGAGCGAATTTTATGTTCCACAAGGGCAAGACATTTTAGCTATGTTTGATTTTGCGCTGCCAGAGAAAGCCAAACTAAAAATCACCCACGCATGTGAAACGCGCTTTACAAATAAACTTAACGCGCCTTACCAAGTATAATAACAAGCACAAACTGTGCTAAAAAGAATGTGACGTGCAAGTAAAAAGGTAGGCTATCTGTCCTACAGCGTTTTTCTACTTTACCGCAGTAAAGAACGGGAATATAATAGGCCTACTTAAAAGCAAAGAAACGTTTATAATCCCCTGCGAAAATGGGTGAGACGTGAGTGAAAATTTGGGAAAAGAAACGAGAGAGTCCATGTCCAATGGAACGACTAATGGAATATTGTTAAATTCGTTGATAATCGGGTGACCAGATCGCAAAACAGGAAAGTCGACAAAGCTTTAATTATGGGCTCACGCACAACTCATTCATCATGAATCCAAACGTTTCCAATGGCTGCGATGTAACATTTAATTGCTAACCTATTATTTCTTGTGTAAACAAAGTTTTCTGCGTCACTCCTGTCATAATATTCATGTAAAAGAGCATTTACATAAAAAAAGAAAAGTGTCTTGGCGGACCACCGCCGGTGCTACTCAGCCAAGTTTACCGGCACAGCCGTACGTACCGCTGAAACCCAACTGTAATTGTTAAAATTTCTAACGATCAGCATTCTCACATAAAACTGATCGGTCAGACCAAACCGTAAGTCATAGAGACTTGAAACTTTGAGGGCTGGTAGTACTCACACCATCTATAAAGTCACCAATTCTCGCCCCAATCGGCCTGACGGGGGCGCTACAGCGGTCAAAACTCCTAAACCGTCAGGCGTAGGCTCAAGTGTCTAATATCATTGCCTCGGATACAATCTAAATTCTCGGGTATTTGGAATTTTTTGGAAAACCTACTTTTGCAAACTAGTCCTAGGTTTTTGGCCCAATCGGAACCAAACCAGTGCAGCAAGATTCTCTGATTGTCAACAATTATCAAAAAAAGATTTACGGTCTCAAAGGGCTGCCAAAACGTTCAAAGTGGCTATAACTCGCTAAAATGGCTATAACTCATGAACGGAATGAGATATTTTCACCAAATTCTGCACGCTTGTCTAAGGTCTCATTCTGTAGTTGTGTGAAAAAGTACGCAGTCTGATTGATAAAAAAAAAAAAAAACTAAGTCTGATTTATTTGAAAATTGGCATGCGTTGTCTTCGTTTAAGGTGCCAAGACGGCCTTTGAGGACATTCGCGTATCTAGAAAAACACGGCCGGTGGTGGCCAATGAAGATGAAGCACACGCCCACAACATACATACCGCATGGTTGAACTCCACATTCTGACCGACTTTGTCAATCGAATCGTTTGTTAAATATTGGAGAGTATCTCAAAAAGCAACTTTCTCAAACTAGCTCTAGATTTTTGGCTCAACCTCGATAAAGCCACTGCGGCACAATTCTCAGGACTCTCTTGGTCAATAATTATCAAAGAAAAATTAACTTTGGCCTTTGGATAGCTATAGCTGGGCCATTTAGAAAATAGGCATGGACAAGTCCACCCAAAAGCCTATCATTTGGAAACAACTCAAAACTTCCCGAAAATAGTTAAGAACATGTGACATGACTTTAAAATGTAACTTTTTTGCTTTCATTTCAGTCGTGATGCTGAAGAATGAGGAGAGTGAAGAGGAGAAACATCATGTCAAAACAGAAGAAAAAACTTGCCCGCAGACTGAGAGTATTTCTTTACTGAAAAGAGAAAAGAAATGTTTCACCTGCCGTCAGTGTGGAAAGAGTTTCACATTCAAAAAGAGTCTGAAGGTTCACATGAGGATCCACACTGGAGAGAAACCGTTCACATGTGATCAGTGTGGGAAGAGTTTTACACAACAAGTGCACCTTAAGGAACACATGAAGATCCACACTGGAGAGAAACCGTATGAATGTGATCAATGTGGCAGAATATTTTCGAGGGCTACAGGCCTGTCGAGCCACATGTTAGTTCATTCTCAGGAGAAACCACATTCATGTTCTTTGTGTGGAAAGAGTTTTAAATACAAACCAAGTCTCGAGGTTCACATGAGGATCCACACTGGAGAGAAACCATTCACATGTGATCAGTGCGGAAAGAGTTTCAGACACCAAAAGAGTCTCAAAATTCACATGAGGATCCACACTGGTGAGAAACCGTTCACATGTGATCAGTGTGGAAAGAGTTTCACACACCAAAAGAATTTCAAGGTTCACATGAGGATCCACACTGGAGAGAAACCGTTCACATGTGATCAGTGTGGGAAGAGTTTTGTAGAAAAGGGAACCCTTAAGACACACATGATCATCCACACTGGAAAGAAACTGCATAAATGTGATCAATGTGGCAAAACATTTCTGAGGGCTTCAGCCCTGAAGAGACACCTGACAGTTCATTCACAGGAGAAACCACATTCATGTTCTTTGTGTGGAAAGAGTTTTTATGATCTGCAAAATTTTAAGGTTCATCAGAAAATACACACTGGTGAAAAAGTACATGTGTGCTTTGAATGTGGGAAGTGTTTTATTACCACGGCAGATTTGAAACGGCACCAGAGAATTCACACTGGAGAGAAACCTTACAAGTGTTCACACTGCGACAAGAGATTCAATCAGTCGGGACATCTGAAACAACACGAGAGGATCCACACTGGAGAGAAACCGTATCACTGCACTGCATGTGGGAAGAGCTTCAGTCAAGCATTTTCTCTACACAGTCACACAAAAAACAATCACAGCAAGTAGATCATCTTCAGATCCAGCACTTTCAGGTGTGAAGCTTCATCCTCACCAAATATGACAATAGTACTGTCGAGCAATAAAATCTCTTCAATATGAGGGTACGTTTACACGACAAAGATATACTAAAAATGGAAACATGTATATTTACAGTCCATGGTTTTCACAAATTCACGTTTTTGTAGTTTACAATAAGATATGCCCTAACTGTATTGTTTTCAAGAACTTGAACTTTGAAAAATGAACTTTGAACTTTGAACTTGAACTTTGACCCAAAATCTGCCCTAACCAGCCACAATAACCAACAGGACGAAGAAACATCATCCAAATTTGTCACAGTGAATGAAGTTCATTTTCAAGACCAGACATTTTTAACTGTGAGACTCAGATCACCTCAAAGATGGACAGTATCTAAAAGTTGTATTCTTATATATCTATTTGCTTCATGATATAAATTATATCATTATGCTTTATTATGCATTTCATTTCATGTTCAGTTTTCTTGTACTTTCACTTGTAGTTTTACACTTTAATATAAAAAAGTAGGGTTTGGGAACTAATTATTCATCCACTTGAAGTTTATTTAAAAAACACAGATGTAAGATTTAATATCATGTAGCTTTGCAACTGACCTTCACTTTTATTCTCTTGAGATGCTTTACTATCTTTTTAGTCAATAAAGAGAGAAATTAATTAATTCGTTTTCATTTTTTTATTTGCTTGAAGCAGCCAATAAATAATTGTATCAAAAACATTGATTCGCCCTTTTTATTGTCTGTTCTTACATCAAGAATAAATCATCTCATAATTGTACTTCTAAAAGCCATGGAATATTATCATTGTGTTGGAGCTTTCCATGTTTTAATTTCTTGAAAAATACCACATATGACAGAGGGAATAAGACTGTCTGTCTTCATCAGTAACTATTTTACCCTTATATTTTGGTTTACATGTTTTATTCTACAGATGTTCTGCCGTTTTAAACAGTATTTCGCGCGTTTTTGGTAAATCTACCATTGCTATCGTCTCGCGCTGATGACGACATCACCAGCGCGCGCTCCTCCTTCAGTTCAGTCAGTGTGGAGCGAGTCTTCAGAGGTGAGCAGTTCTCGATAGTTCGTTGATAAGACCGTTTGTTAATGCAACATTTACGACTGGTTTTCACCCAGGGGGGGTAATCGAACTCTCGAATAGCGTACCACCCCCGGGGACCGCCATTGGCTAAGCCATCACCTGCTGTTAGCATTCCATTGACTTCCATTCATTTTGGCGTCACTTTGACAGCGAATAACTTTACACATGAGACGTTTAAAGACTCCATTAGTCCATTGTTTATTTCTAAAGAAACACGACAATGTATAAAAGGCTCCATTACCTTGTATCGTACGTTATGGCCCCGTAGAAGCAGTTTTTGTAAAAGTAGGCTAACGATTGCGTCATAACCACGCGACTCTCTGGAAATGACCGAATGGACAGGAGGAGAAGCTCGCAGTCAATCGGGGGGACGTGGAGGCATAAAATCAAGGGAGAAGCCCATAGACAGTCATAAAGCTGCTCCTACTCCTAGCTCATGGACAGCTCCTACTCACACTCTCCGTCTCTGCAAGATTCGGAAGGGAATGATTCAGATTTCTCTTGGCACAGCTACTAGAAGACAGACGGGTTGCTCACGTCACATTCACGTCGTCAAGCTCAGTTTGAGTCTGCGCAGTGCGCTCAGCCATCAGGAAGTGAGTGCTTCTAGTTTGCTTATTTGCCCGTTTCTCTTCATATACAAAAAAGGTAAGAAATTAGCAATCTACTTTGTTATGAATGCGGTTTTAGGAACTATATTTAGATTCATATGGACAAGTTACTGGTTAATGGGTCTCATTACACTGTTGTTGTTTCGTTCAAACATATGAACCATGGCAAGCAGACTTTGGGATGAAATGAGAACTAAAACAAGCCCACTGCTTGAGACGCCACTCTTGCATGCACTTTTAGATAGGTGAGCAAATGTAGATAAAACAAATCAATGATATATATAGTGCAACATGATGAAATGTTAGAATATGATCAGTATGTTATTCTAATGTTGATCTAGCTCTCATACAGCCCACAAACTATGAAGGTAAAATGATGTCATAAAAAACTGCATGCGCAGGGCAAGATTTGTGAAAGTATACATAAGATTGCAGGCGTAAATTAAATTTGCATGCGCAAGAGAAGATTTGTAAAGGTGTAAATCGCCTTTCAAGTGTAGGAAAAAAATATTTGCAGCATTTTACTGTTATTCGTAAGTGTAATTCATGTATTGTGAAACTGCAGCTTCACTAACGCAAAATAAATAGGATTTGGATTCTTCTGACTTCCATTTTTTCGCGCTTACACTTTTGGCGAAATAAATACGTTTCATAACAGCATTTATTTAATTAATCTGTGATAAACCATGTGTCAAATAAAACCAAAACAAGTTAAGTTAAATTCAGTCTGTGCATTATTTTTTCATTTAAATTTACACATTTATTTTTCTAAGTTTGTTCTCTCATTTTTATTTATTTATTCATACATTTATATTTGACATCTGTTAATTGTTGTACCCTCTTTTCTGTCTATAACATTTGTTAATGAGAGGTAAGATAAATGTAGGAATAAAGTATGTGGATTATATTCCTAGAAATAAAAAAGTATAAAACCTTTTATTTACTTAAAAGTTACTTTACTAGATGGATAGATGAACATAAATACTTAAATATTTTTAATACTATAGTATAAAAACAAAACTCTGATTTATTCTTGATTTTGACAGATCTCCTCCTCCTCCTTCAGTGAAGCTAAACTGCACTGCAATTCACCAATAATATTCCCATCAGCTACCAGTGAAGACGAGCATCAAACCATCAGGAAGAGCTGAAATCTGCAAAGACAGAGTTTATTGAAGGACAGTGAGAACATGAGAGATCCAGAACACTGCAGAATGAAACACACTGAAGAACAAAGAGGTTGGTGTTTATTCCTGATTCTTCATTAGTGAGGCTGAAGAACATTAAGGTTATAAAGCAGTTCATCAGATTTAGTGTTTGTAGTAGAAGGACAAAACATTTTCTACAGTCATGTGAAAAAGAAGTTACACCTTTTGAAATCTATGGTTTTACATATCGGTATATAAAAAAAATTAGGTAGGTCATTATTTAACAAAAACTAGGCCAACATGGAGAAGCCATGAGTGAAAAACTTATGGCGCTTTTCCATTACCAGTACCAGCTCAGCTCGACTCGACTCGACTCGCCTTGGCTCGTCTCGCTTTTCACTCCGTTTTCCATTGCAGATAGTACCTCCACAATAGTACCTGGTCGTCATAGCGACGCCGCAGGAAACTGCCGTGACTTAATCTTTTACGCGAGACACACCCGCTACCCACACACACAGGACAATGGAGGAAATCGAGTGTATGCTGTTTTTGGATGTTTTTGTTTTTGTTTTTGCTGTTTTTTTATTCAGGATACTCCGTCTGGCGCGTACAATGATGACGCAATGAATAGTGACGATTCTCTCTGACCAATCAGCAGTCTGCCGTGTTTTCACGTCACATTTTAGTATCGCCTCAGCCCGCTTAGAACCTCGCCGGAGGTGATATGAAAAAAAGTACCTGGAAGCAGGTATGGTACAACTTTTACACAGTGGAAAACCAAACAGAGCCGAGCCGAGTCGAGCTGGTACTGTGTAGTGGAAAAGCGCCATTAGTACACCCTTACTGCTTCCCAGGGCTGGGACGATACACCTATCTCCCAATTCGATACTATCACGATACGTTGGTGCCGATACAATATGTATTGCGTTTATTATTATTATTATTATTATTATTTATTTATTTATTTAAGAATTGCAATTCGGTATTGCAATATAGTGCAATTTTTTAACACTAGACAAAAAATTTAAATCATACACTTATACAGACTGTATATGATGTTGTAAGATGAGTCATATTTTCAAAAACAATTCATCACATCTTTTTGACTTATTTTAGAAGCATCATACAGTACTACATTCTCTTAAATAAATGATTCAATAACAAATAAAAAAAATTATCAGAGTGGCGAAACAATTTAATCGATAAATGCGTTATTTTAAGTAGAGATGTTCCGATACCCTTTTTCCCTTCCTGATACCAATTCCGATACCGAGTACTAATCCGATACCTGGGTGTGTATCTATACAGCTGCAATTCATACTAGCCCTGTATGAATTGATAGAATTATTTTATAAAAGGTATTTTAGTTTTACAATAAAACTGTATAAAATTGTGCAACAAATAAATCTAGATGATGATACTGTATGAATAATAGGGGTGTAACGGTCCACAAAATTCACGGTTTGGTTCGATAAGATACACTGGTGTCACGGTTCGGTACGTTTTCAATACAGCAGAAAGAAAGAAATGCCAGAGAAATTTCCTTGATTTACTTTTTAAAAAAATTAAAACTAACATCATAAAGTATGATAATTTTTTACTTTGAGCAATGATGGAGCTATACTTGACATATAAAACAAAAACAGCTCCTTATAAAAAAATGAAATGTAATATTGTAGTAGTTATAAACAAAGGTTTATTTTATTTCAGATTAACATTTGAGGGCAGCAATTTTATTCATAATGTCAAAATAAAACCGACATAACGTTACTTGAAAGCACAATGTTTCTGGTTTCCACGTCAGCGCTGTTTGATCCGTTAATAACGGAGAACTGTGAATGCTTCTCACTAGATTTCGCAGCGATGTTATTAAGTTACTTCAGTGGCGAATTCAAATGCTTTACTGGATCTCTTAGCGCTGTGTAGTAACAGTGTAGCTTGATCAAGATCGGCTCGCGCTGCATTGTTCCAAACTGTTTAGTGGTCCGTGAAGCACAAAATAACAAGTAGCGCAGTTTTGTTGCAGAAGTATAATGAGGCCTTTAAGCAAAGCTAGCATGCATAACTAGGTATTGTTTAATAAAATGGTATCGGATCGGTACATGGGTAGATGTACTCGCAGATACCGATGCCAGAATTTTTATTGGTATCGGCGGCATTTCAGGTACTAGTATCAGAATCGGAACAACCCTAATTTTAAGCTGATTTACTCTATTTTGATCGCTATCGTAGACATCAGTGTTCATATTTGACCTTTAAACTTTTATCCAAGTACTTCTATGATAATTTGAGCTATCACTATCAAGACTGTTTGTGAAATGGTTTCATAACAACTCTCTCCGGGTCAGCGGCAGCGCCAACACGGCTTTGAATGTTGCGATATGATTTTGTCAAAGATTAATAGACAGACGAAATGAACGATCGTGTGGGTGTTTGAATGGAGATCACAGTCTTTTAAAGATTAATTGTGCAGCTCTATTGTCTTATCTCTCTCTCAGTATATGAGCAGCACGAGGGCTTTTCAGTGCGTTCAGTCTCACGTCTCTTCCACGCATCCACTTATATTATGTCACTCAACACTCAAAGATAATGACACATTTCATCCTCTGTTGGAATGAAAGTGGCTAAGTTCTGTCAACCTCATCTACAAGCAAGGACAAAAATAAAGCAATTGAATTTGAATTAATAACGGTAGCTAGGTGAGTCGATTTTTTTCTCTCCCAGCCCTACTGTTTCCATTGGAAATAAGAGGGTAAAAAGCAGTTAGGCCCTGCTAATCAAATGCTTTTGATTAATTAATCATCAGCCAGCGTGACCAACTCTATAAAAACTGAATTTTTTGGTAGTCTGCTTGTCGGGAGGTTTGTGTTAAAACAATGCTAAAGACTAAAGACATCAGCAATTAGTCAATGACCTTAGAGAAGCAATTGTGTGTGCCCATCAATCTAGGAAGGGTTACAATACCATTTCTAAACAATTTAAAGTCCATCGTTAGCAGGTTAAAGTTCATAACAGTATAATAAGAAAAAGACTTGGCTTAAATATCTTTGGAAGGGTTGCTGCCAGGAGAAAGCCTCTTGTCTCTAAAAAGATGCACAGCTTTGGTTTGCAAAGTTGCATCTGAACAAACCACAAGACTCCTGGAACAATGTCCTTTGGACAGACTAGACCAGAGTGAGTCGACCATGAACCAAAGTATTCTAGAGTCTAAATGATAAATTAGCCCTGAAATGGTTCTATTTCTATTTGAAAGATAGGACTTTTTCAGTCAAGTTTAGGGGATTGTTCTTCTACTGTTGCCCTTCTTGTGTGTGGGGGGTTCCTCAGGGTTCTATCTTGGGACCAATTTTATTTTCCCTTTATATTTTCCCATCATAATCTAGAAAGAGTTTAAATTATGTCACTTCCTGGATGTCACAATTTTAAAAAACACTGTTTTTAAAAATGAGGAAATGGAATGAAAGGAAATTGTTGTAAAATTATTTAAAAATATATATTTTTATGAGTGAAAAATGGGCAGCTAATCAATAACTTTTTTTTTTTATTATTCATATAGCACAATAAAAGCAACAGTAGTTGGCCATTATACTGTACAACAGGATAAATATCTAAAAACAGGAAAAAAATTGGCATGAGCAGTCTCCATGGGTCACTTGACAAGAAAATTGTCCGAGCCACTTGAAATTTCAAGATTTTTAATTTTTCAAGATGGCCGACACCTTAGTGGAGAAGTTAAGTGATATAGTGGTTTATTTGGTGATACAAGCATGAAAATTGGCATGAGCAGTCTCTGATGGTCACTAAACAATAAGCCACCCACAGCTACTAGAAATTTCAAGATGGCGGCCATTTTTCAAGATGTCCACCACCTTAGTGGAGCAATTAGGCTCATGGCAATTTTCATGCTTGTATCACCAACTAAATGATTTCTTAAGCCTAATTGCTCCACTAAGGTGGTGGCCATCTTGTAAAATGGCCGCCATCTTGAAATTTCAAGTAGCTGTAGGTGGCTTATTGTCAAGTGACCCACAGAGACTGCTCATGCCGATTTCCATGCTTGTATCACCAAATAAACCACTATATCACTTAACTGCTCCACTAAGGTGTCGGCCATCTTGAAAAATGGCCGCCATCTTGAAATTTCAAGTGGCTCGGACATTTTTCTTGTCAAGTGACCCATGGAGACTGCTCATGCCAATTTTCACGCTTGTATCATAAACTGAACGATTCTGCCAAACATTAGCACTTAGCCGCTTATGGGGTTCCTCAGGGTTCTATCTTTGGACCAATTTTATTTTCCCTTTATATCCCCCTTTTGTGCATGAATGTTTGAAACATCAACAGATTCAGACCCTTATCATCAGACCCTTATATTCAAAAGCATTTGACGGTCATAAACAATCAAAGAAAAAAACATTCTGAGAGAAAAAAGGGAATAAAAAACAAATAAACAGGTCAAGGAGCAGATGACCAGCTAAGCACACCTGCACCATCTTTCCTAGCTAACTTCTACATTTAAGTTTAGTAAAATAAATGTAATATCCATCTGATAGACTGTCAGAGCTGTAGCATTATTGTATAGCTTTTTAATGGTAATATTATGTTAGATAATTGTGGAGTTGATCAAATATTTAATGGTTCTCACTACAGAGACATGGGATTTGTGTTTTAAAAGTAATATAAATAGAAGATCAGTATACCTTGTTCCTGGAAACAGATTTATAAAAAATGCATCAAATGATCATAATTTTGTGTAGCTGTTTATGGTTTGTTTAATTAAAGTGTAATTTTTTTAACTTTCGTTTCAGATGTGATACTGAAAAATGAGGAGAGTGAAGAGGAGGAGAAATATCATGTCAAAACAGAAGAAAAAACTTGCCCACAGACTGAGAGTATTCCTTCACTGAAAAGAAGAGACAAGAAATGTTTCACTTGCCGTCAGTGCGGAAAGAGTTACACACACAAACAGAGTCTCAAGGTTCACATGAGGATCCACACTGGAGAGAGACCGTTCACATGTGATCAGTGTGAGAAGAGTTTCACACGCAAACATCATTTCACTGTTCACATGAGGATCCACACTAGAAAGGATCTGTTCACATGTGTTCAGTGTGGAAAGTGTTTCACACGCAAACATAATTTCACGGTTCACATGAGGATCCACACTGGAGAGAAACCGTTCACATGTGATCAGTGCGGGAAGAGTTTCGCACACAAACATCATTTCAAGGTTCACATGAGGATCCACACTGGAGAGAGACCCTTCACATGTGATCAGTGCGGGAAGTGTTTTGCACAACAAGGAAACCTTAAGAATCACATGAAGATCCACACTGGAGAGAAACTGCACGACTAGTAGGAATCATAAACAGTATGGCTTGGACGATACACCTATCTCCCGATTTGATATTATCACGATACTTGGGTGCCGATACAATATGTATTGCGATTTTTATTTTTATTTTAATTTTTTTAGGATCGCGATTCTACAAGTATTGCGAATCCATATTGCGATATTTTTTGTTTTTAATTAAAAAAAAATAATAATTACACTAGACCATTGGAAAAAGTAGTCCCTGTAAAGGCAATTCTAAAACATATTACAAAGACTGTGAACTGTGAAGTGCTGAACTGTGGAGTTAGACCGTTAAACAGTTTTTCACCGTTGCAGTGTTCCGGATTTTTTGGGCGGGGCTAAAACGGGGGATCGATGACGCACTGGAGCCCCTGACGCTGGCCCCTCCTCTAACAATATAAATAAAACACATTCACATCAGTTCGCCGCTCAATCGCAAGTTACTGTTAGTTAGTTCAGCTTGCTAGCTAGCTATGCCTTTGTCACGGAAATGCGTACTACCTGGATGCGATCATGTACAAAACAATTCGGTGTCCTTATTTAAATTTCCGAACAACGATCACATCAAGAAGAGGTGGATTAATTTTGTGAAGAGCCACCTTGATGGAGAGCTGAGGACCACTGCCAAAACCCGCCTCTGTAGTGATCATTTTACACGGGATATAGTTTTATAAACTTTCGTCGGAGACAACTGGGTATCCGCTGATAATCCGCTGTTACTGGTGAATGGGGCCGACAACTAGTGCCATCATTGGCAGTGCGTGCCCACCAATGAGTGTAAGTTGCCTTTTGTGCTTATGTTATAAATTAATTATAGTAGGTAGTCCAGACTCGAACATGTATGGCTTTGTAAAACCAATTAAGCTGCTAGGAGCATCCATTACAGCTTTAGCAGTGACTGGGTGTGGTTTCAGCGCAGGACACGCCCCCAGCGTTTGAGAGCAGAGACTAATGCTCATTTTTTCAAGATTTTGATAGCTTATTTTATGTACTTGCCAGCTTTTTTATCATTCAAATTTGGCTGGGTGGCTAATAACACATTTTTCTGTGGTGTTTACAAACTCAGAAGACATACTTCATTTTGACTTTACAGGGACTTTAAATCATACACTTATACAGACTGTAGGCTACGTGATGTATAAGAAAAGTCATACTAACAAATTTACGAATGACTTATTTCAGAAGCATCATACAGGTCTACATTCTCTAATTTTTGGTGGAAACCAATTAGAACTTCTGTGATGGTTTATTTTTATCAGCTGGGCAGCCACAGCGAGCGACAGGACGAAGAAACATCATCTAAGTTTGTCACGGTGAATAAAGTTCATCTTCAAGACCAGCAGTTTCAACGGTGAGATTCACATCAACTCAAAGATGGACAATATCTAAACGTTTTATTCTTGATATAAATTATATCATTATGCTTTATTATGAGTTTCATTTTATGTTCAGTTTTCTTAAACTGCATATGTACTACTTGTTGTTTGTTCACACTTTTATGAAGTTACATTTATGATTATTTTTAACTTGTTCTTTGTTGTTTTTAAAACAACTAGTTATTCTTACAGTGTAGTTAGAAAACGCAGATGTAAGAAATACTGTCTCATATTGTCTATTGTGTGTAAGATATAATGTAGCTTTGCAACTGGCCTTCTTCACTTTTATTCCCTTTTGTTCAAACTGATAATCGTTTGTTTCACTCTTGTTTTCACAGTTTCCTCTATTAAATCCAGTCCCGCAGAAGCTCTTCGACTCTCAGTCCGGCTGAGGAGATTGTGTTCCCGCGGGAAAGTGACATCAATGCATAACCTCTATAAAGAGAGAAACGTGTCTAATTTTTTTTAATTTATTTTTTTATTTGCTTCAAGTATTAATAATTTTATCAAAAAAAAAACAAACATTCATTGTCCCGTTTTATTGTGTGCTGATTCTTCTTGCATCGAGAATAAATCATTTAATAATTTTCGTCATATCTTAAACCCATGAAATTACAGAAGCCGACAACGTAAAAAAAAACATTCTAGCATTTTGGCATTAAAGTCGAAATATTTTGGCATTAAAGTCGAAATATTTTGGCATTAAAGTCGAAATATTTTGGCATTAAAGTCGAAATATTTTGGCATTAAAGTCGAAATATTTCGGCATTAAAGTCGAAATATTATTTCGAGAATAAAGTCCAAAAATTATTTCGAGAATAAAGTCCAAATATTTCGAGATTGTAATGTCAAAACATTTCGACTTTATTCTCTAAATATTTCGACTTTATTCTCAAGAATAAAGTCGAAACATTGCGAGATTGTAATGTCGAAACATAGCGAGATTAAAGTCAAAATTACAAACGCAGCCTCATTGACGTAACGTGAAACACACTACAGCCCTCTGGGTCAAGAACACTCAACAGTAACCGCACTGTTTCCCTCTTCCCTGTAAATCCTTTCTGGATACATTTTAAGTGCATCATTCTGTATCCAATCATTTGGCCGGATCCCGTTATTTCCTCAGATATAAAGATGGCTACCTCTATCCAGTCTGAAAAGTGTTTTCCCTGTAAAGTCTATTCCGGCGCAGTATATTTTGCAACGTCCTAAGACAAATGGTAATGCCATGTTGGTAGATTAGCACCTGTAGAATTTCCTATTGTTGAAAGCCCAGATAAAAGTAAAAAGCTACTATTATGTTTAGATCCATGTCAGAAGCAGTTCGACTTCACGAGCGCAGGTCTTTACTAAAAAAAAAAATACGACTTTAATCTCGAAAAGTTTCGACTTTAATCTTGAAATATTTCAACTTTATTCTCTAAACATTTCGACTTTAATTTTGAAATATTTCGACTTTATTCTCGAAATATTTCGAATTTACTCATAGCTTCTTTTTTTCACAGATTTTTTATTTTTAATGTTGCGGTTCAGGGCTTCCGTATGAAATATTGTGTTTGGGGATTTTCATGGTTTATATTTCTCTATAAATGCCTAACATATTTCACCTCACACATGACAGAGGGAATGAGACGACTGTGTCTTCATCAGTAACTGTTTTACCCTTATTTCTGACAGGTTGTTTTATAGTTGTTTTGCTGTTTTAAACCATAATTGGCTCGTTTTTGATAATCTATCATTGGTCTTGTAAAATCCTTCATTCAAAAGTGCCACTCTTTTCGGTTTATTGTCCCCAGTGCAATTTTTAACAAACTGGGGGGGAATAAACTTTTTGCGATGTGATTTTGAGTGTATCTTGTTACCAGTTAAAGTTCCATCAGCAAGTGCTGCTCTATTGGAAACTAGTGTTCAAACATAACTCGCGCCTCACAACACTCCAGTTTGGGTTAATACATAATAGATAGGCAGAGTCTTTATATTTCAAGGAATGGAAATCTAAAGGGATGTGGGCTAATTTTAGCCTTTTTAGATTAATAAAGATTAGATTAAAAAAATTAGATTGTATTTTACAAATAATGTCATTCGAAATTTTATTTTACAGGCTTATTACCCCAACCCTATTAGATGGGAATATGTGCTTAAAGATTTGAATATGGTTAAAAAATAATAATAATTCTGAAGCTTAGGAGGTGAACTTAAAATTTTTAATAACATTTATCTTACCAATGAAGTTTTTAAGATTGAAAAACGTGCGTTTTATTGTGAATAAGTCAATTGTGAATAATTGCGTTTTATTAAACAAATGTTGAAATTTTAGAGCTTGTTTTCTTTTGTTGTGATGTGGTGCAACCCTTTTGGAGAGATGTCCAGAACTGGTAAAGGTCTATGGAGGTTTAACTCACACCCCTCACTGTGAAGTTCATTAGGTTTGGTATTTGTCTGGAAAACAAAAAGTTAGATTTTGTTATGTCTTGGAAAGTTTTTTATTCATAAATGTAAAACTAAACCCAATTTTAATCAGTAGATGAATGAGGTTAAACTCTTGTGCAAATCTTTACAATTGGTTAAAAACCAGAAAGGCCTTAAATTGATTTCTCTTTTGGATACATATAAATATATACATATATTATTAATTTTATTTTGTAGTTTTTTTAATTTGTGTTTGTTTTATTGTGATTTTTTTTTTTTTTTCTGTTTTTTTTTTTTAAGTAAATATGCTCAACCTAAGGCTGTACAATTGCTGTTATATTCAGAGATTTGATTATGTACTTTGTGTTGTGGAAACAAAAAAAATTAAATTTATCTCGTCTCGTGGTGATGATGTCATGACGACCGCGCGCTCCTCGTTCAGTCAGTGTGGACTGGAGTCTTGTGAGGTAAACAAATCACGATATGTCATAGTAAGACAGTTAAAGCAACATTTAAATGGTCATTTATAAAATGTTTTCTTTGGGTTCGGCGCTTTTTGTTTGTCTGCTAACTAAAACGATTTTTTTTTTAAAGAAGATTTTATGATTTGCCTATTTTCTCATCACATACATCGGTAAGATGTTAACGTTACTGATACTGAACTATACTTTTTTTGTTATGAATGCAGTTATTAGGAAATCGAACCATCGTTTAAGAAATAATAGTAATATTAGAACACTTTTATAGGCTTTCAGCAGATATTCTGACTCAAACAATCTGTTTCTAGCAGCAAATACTTATAATAAAGTGAGATGATCTGCTGATCCTGAATGGCTTGATGAATGAGTATTGATAGTCTATGGCTCATCACTATTATCAGAGCAGCTGAAAAGCCTCTTTATTTCATGTCAATAGATCCTGTTTTCTCCTCATTCATTATGCTGATGTCTTCAGATCTGTAAATTTCCACATTAAGCTCATTTTATTGTCAACAGATTTGAGCAAACGACACGATCAGCTATTGTGACATCTACAAGATATAGGTAAGTTTCATAACAGCATTTAATGAATCTGTGAAAAAACATTTTCCATATAAAAACAAGTAGTTTAGTCAAAATCAACTGGTGGGTTATTTGTTTCTTGCAAATTTGTATATTTAATGTTCTATGTTTATCTTGTCTTTTTTTATTTTTACAATATCTGTTAATTGTTGTACTCTCAGTTTTTTTCTATATATTTGCCTATATGTTAATGAGTATTTATTAACATATAGGCATATATTTACATATATTTATTTATATGTAAATAAATGTAGGAATAAAGTATGTGGATGAAATTCTTAGAAGTAAAACTATGAATAAGTATAAAACACTTTGCAATTAATTTACGTAAAGTTATTTTATTTTAGATAAATTTACATTTAATACTTAAAATGTGTGAATTAGAATAAAAACAAACTCAGTAAGTGATTTTTTCTTGATTTTGTCAGATCTGCTCCTCCTCCTTCATCAAAGCTCCTCCTCCTGCAGTGAAGCTCCTCCTCCTTCAGTGAAGCTTAATAAAATGTTGCATGGAAAATCGCAAATTTGAAAATCGCAGTCATGGAAACATTTGGATTTCTGTTGAATGAGAGAGGTACGTGAGCCCATACATTTAAGCTTTGTATTCTGCTTTGCAATCTGGTCACCCAATTTTCTAAGAATTTAACAATACTCCATTAGTTATTCCACTGGATTTATTTTCCCAAATCTTCACTCACGTCTCACCCATTTTCGCCATAAATGTTTCTTCCTATCGTTCGCTCTTAAGGGGTTAGTTCACGTGATGCTCAATTCTATGAACTGGACGCTTGATTGAGACAAAATCAGTCAATCGTGCCCCGCTAAACGCGTCTATCGCGCCGCAGGACCTCCAGACACGTCAATGTGTCTTTACATTGACTTAACATGGAAATCACTCGCCCCAGACGCTCAGGCCCGGGGTGGGTAATCGGGAGAATTCCCGGTGGGCCGCTTCACTTTTGGGCCGGTCGAGGATTTTTTTTTCTTCTTTTTTTTTCACATTTGTCACGTTAGTTACATTAGGCTACACTCGTTCCGCATTCTGACACCGCAGCACGCAGCCTCTGCATGGGTTGTACCATGTAAGGGAGTTCTCCCCTCCCCTCCCATAAAGTTGGTTGGGTCCATAGCCCATCATTTCCAAAACGTTTTCTCAGGTAGGCTACCGCGGCACCGCCGGCGCCTACCGATAGCTGGGCCTCAGGCCTCAAGCCTCACGCGTCAGGGAGGATGGATGGGAGGAAGAGGCCAGGAGGGGCTGAAAAAGCCAGGTTGAAAAAAAGAAAGGCACTGGAGGAGGATGCTGCCAAATGTGCCAAGCTTACAGATTTATTTTCAAGAGGACAAACACAAATGGCAACAGGTAAAGAGAGATAGGCCTAGTAATGATTAGCATTAGCAACGCTGCAACGTAATTATTCGGCTAATACCGTTGTAGCGTTGTCAACCTACTCACAAGCAAAATATAAAATTTAATTAAAATATTAGCCTTTTTGTATCACCCAATACATGGCGATTCATAGACTTTGCAAATATTATGCTATTTAATATTGATAACAAAATAACACCGTCACCTTTTGTTTAATCCCGGTCAAAAATTAATAAATACATTTTGGAATAGTGGAATATTTTTTGTTAATTTCTCATCTTATGTGAATTATTATTTAACCTTAACGTTATTTGTTGAACCATGGTATTAATAAAAACTAGGCTACACAATAGTAAGAGCTGAACAGTTGCTTCATTTATCCAATTTGGAAAAAGTGCTAATTTGGAATTCCACCATGGAAAAAGTGGGCCGGTTTTGGGCCTGAAACTCTCGGGCTGAAAAGTGGCCCCACTCCGGCCCTGGAGACGCTCAATTCATGTTCGGTGTGAACGCAGTATTAGAGTCCAGACTGGAAATCTATGGGGTTTTCTGCTCAGTCGATAACTCTTTAATCCTTCCTGAAAATATCCAGGAGGATTATTCATCAAAAAGACTGTTAAACCCAAGGACACCTTACTTCTACCCTCCTTGTTACCCTCTGGGTCGATGTACTAGGAGAAAAGTCTGGTTACGCGTAGGGGTGGGCGATATCTCGATATTTAAAATATATCGAGATAAATTTTTAAGCACGATATGGATTTTGACATATCGTATATATCGATATATTGTTTATATTTAATTCTGATTTCGCCACTTTGCTTGTTTGCCTTCGTAATTGCTGTGTGTGCCCCCGCCTCCTTGCTTTTGTTCCCCTTCCCCTCGCGTGTTGTCTCATTCAACATGGCGGCACCCGCAACCAAGCCGGAGGCTAGAACTCGTCTCAAAAAAAAGGACAACTGGCTCCATTATATGGAGATAAGGGGTGTAACGATACATGTATTCATATTGAACCGTTCGGTACGAGGCTTTCGGTTCGGTTTTCGGTACGCATTTTTCCTGCCAACTAAAATTTCGTTATTTCAAATGTAGGCAGGTCACGTGTGGCAAGCGCGCTCATAATGTAAGATACGCCGGCGCGACCACAACATTGCCCAGCATCAAATGGCAAACGTAATGCAAGCGGAACGAAACTGCTCGTTATTGTGTGGTTGATGGACCGTTTATCAGTTTGGACCAGTGCAGCGCGAGCCGATCTTGATCAAGTGACACTGTTACTACACAGCGCTAATAAGAGATCCAGTAAAGAAAGCATTTGAATTCGCCACAGAAGTAATAACATCGCTGCGAGATCTAGTGAGAAACATTCACATTTCTCCTATATTAACGGATCAAACAGCGCTGACGTGGAAACCAGGAAGAAACATTGTGCCATGAATGAACTATCCAGTGTCCACAGATCTGCAACATTCACCATGGATTTACTGTAGTAACACTAACTGCAGCCATGGAAGTTTGGCAGGAATAGTAGGCTATAATGCCTTCAAGTAACGTTACGTTGGTTTTATTTTGACATTATGAATACAATTGCTGCCCTCAAATGTTAATCTGAACTAAAATAAACCTTTGTTTATAACTACTACAATATTACATTTAATTTTTTCCAAGGAGCTGTTTTGTTTTACATGCTCCTAAGAAGAGTCAGTTATAGCGCCAGAATTGCTCAAAGTAAAAAAAAAAAAAATCATACTTTATGATGTTAGTTTTAATTATAAAAAAAGAAGAAAAAAAAATTAAATCAAGGAAATTTCTCTGGCATTTCTTTCTTTTTGCTGTATCGAAACCGTACCGAACCGAACCGTGACACAAGTGTATCGTATCGAACCGAACCCTGAATTTTGTGAACCGTTACACCCCTAATGGAGATACTTCGGTTTTAAGGCATCGGACGAACAGCAGACAGATGTCTACTGCCGTGAATGCCGAAAGTTGGTGCCAACCAAAGCTGCTAGCAAAAGAGTTACACAAACTTGTTTTTTTGGCTATTTGTTGATGGCTACAACAGAGTTAATGCAAAGATGAGCTTGAGTTGAGTTGCTTTATTTTTGAATGAAAAGGCAATATGTAGTATTTATTTTATTTTACAGTTAAATAATTATTTTTGTTAACAGGGATTTTTTTTAAATGTTGCAGAAGCACTTTGTTCCTACATGAACTGCCTACCACTTTGCACTTCAATAAAAAAGACTTTGTGGTATTTGGCATATTTGTTTTTGCAGTAGTTTTGGCGGGTTATTTTTCCTGTAAAGATATCGAGATATATATCGTATATAGAGATATAGCAAAATATATCGAGATATATTTTTTGCTCCATATCGCCCAGCCCTAGTTACGCGCATGATTTATGATGGATTATACGATTATATGATGGATTATTATTATTATACAGATAAGTCTATCCAGATAAGAACTTTTGCACTGCTTCTGTTGTTGATGTGTGACTTTTTCCTTCTATTTTGAAATGCTTCGACTCTGTGAGCTGGTATTATGTTCCTCATTTGTGAATTATACGCACTTTTGCATCTATTTCTTGTCTTACTGAGTATTTACTTACTTGTGGCAATTACTCTGGGTGTGAATACTAGGCGAAGTGTTACACCACTCACCGCTCAAAACTGAGTTTTTATTTAGTGCTAAATTATGCATGCTGACAAATCCTCTGATAATGACTTTAAATTGTCTTTTGGACGTAATTTCTCAGCCAAATTTGATTTTCAATGAATTATATTAAAAAAATTAACTGCTCGACAGCCCTACAAATTACTTTTATTTCAGACGTGATGCTGGAGAATGAGGAGAGTGAAGAGGAGGAGAAATATCATCTTGTCAAAACTGGAGAAAAAACTCACTCACAGATTGAAAGTATTTCTTTACTGAAAAGAAGAGACAAGAAATGTTTCACTTGCACTCAGTGTGGAAAGAGTTTCACACACAAACAGAGTCTCAAGGTTCACATGAGGATCCACACTGGAGAGAAACCATTTACATGTGATCAGTGTGGGAAGAGTTTCACACAACATGGAAACCTTAAGTCTCACATGATCATCCACACTGGAGAGAAACTGCACGAATGTGATCAATGTGGTAAAACGTTTTTGAGGGCTTCAGGCCTGAAGAAACACCTCACAGTTCATTCACAGGAGAAACCACATTCATGTTCTTTGTGTGGAAAGAGTTTTTCACATCTGCAGAATTTAAAAGTTCATCAGAAAATACACACTGGTGAAAAAGTTCATGTGTGCTTTGAGTGTGGGAAGAGATTTATTACAACTGCATGTTTGAAACGGCACCAGAGGATCCACACTGGAGAGAAACCTTACAAGTGTTCACACTGCGACAAGAGATTCAAAGATTCAGGATCCCTGAAAACACACGAGAGGATCCACACTGGAGAGAAACCGTATCACTGCACTGCATGTGGGAAGAGCTTCAGTCAAGCATCTACTCTACACAGTCACACAAAAAACAATCACTGTAAGTAGACCATCTTCAGATCCAGCACTTTCAAGTGTGAAACTGCATCCTCACTTAACTTGATACAATAGTACTGTTGAGCAATAAAATCTCTTCAACATAAGGGTACGTTTACGACAATGATGTACTAAAATGTAAGTGTCTTTGTGTGTACAGGTGACAATGTTCTAAAAAAACGATCCTGTCGTTAAAATGATTTGTGTAGCTGTTCTCTACTTTCATTTTACATTTCTCTCTGATTTATGATTTATTTAAAATGCAACTCTTTTACTTTTCATTTCAGGCCTGATTCTGAAGAATGAGGAGAGTGAAGAGGAAGAGAAACATCATGTCAAAACTGAAGAAAAACCTCACTCACAGACTGAAAGTATTTCTTTACTGAAAAGAAGAGACAAGAAATGTTTCACTTGCACTCAGTGTGGAAAGCGTTTCACACACAAACCGAATCTCAAGGTTCACATGAGGATCCACACTGGAGAGAAACCATTCACATGTGATCAGTGTGGGAAAACATTTTTTAGAGCTTCAGGCCTGAAGAGCCACATGTTAGTTCATTCACAGGAGAAACCACATTCATGTTCTTTGTGTGGAAAGAGTTTTTCACAACTGCACAATTTAAAAGTACATCAGAAAATACACACTGGTGAAAAAGTTCATGTGTGCTTTGAGTGTGGGAAGAATTTTATTAGAGCTGCATGTTTGAAACGGCACCAGAGGATCCACACTGGAGAGAAACCTTACAAGTGTTCACACTGCGACAAGAGATTCCGTCGGTCAGGAACCTTGAAATCACACGAGAGGATCCACACTGGAGAGAAACCGTATCACTGCACTGCATGTGGGAAGAGCTTCACTCATTCATCTGCTCTACGCAGGCATACGAAAAACAATCACAGGAAATAGATCATCCTCAGATCCAGCACTTTCAAGTGTGAAACTGCATCCTCATCAAACGTGACACAGCAGAGCAATAAAATATTTTCAATATTGAGGGTACATTTAGAAGACAACAATGCACTAAAATCAGAAATAAAGAAATGTGCAAATTTAGCTTTTGTTCATTGAGATGACAATGTTGTCAAAATGATCCCAGTTCACTCTGTGAAAGCGCCTAAAAACGCTGTATTCTGCTGCCAGGCCAGTAGTTGGCGATGTCACTTTGTAAAGAAACACTACGCACCTATAGATTGAACAGGTAATACACATTTACGTTTTTGTAGTTTACACTGTGACAATAACGGTATTATTTTCAAAAACTTGCACTTTGAAACCCGTTTAAAAAATGGACGCTTTCAGGCCAAAACAACAAAAATACTTTCCGTTCTTAGTTGAAACGGTATCGTCTCTGTAACGACCCCTAAATCTGTCCTAACCAGCCTCAGCGATCGACAGGACAAAGAAACATCATTTAACTTTGTCACAGTGAATAAAGATAATCTTCATGGTTGCTTTCACACTGGTCTCGTTTGCTGCGGTTCGAACCCGGGCGCGTTTGTTCCCGATTCCCCCGCAGCGTAGGTCTGGTTTCACACGCAACTTGATTCTATCAAACCCTGGTGCGTTTGCGTGCATCTTACGTCATCACAAATGTGCACGGCGCATTATAAAAAACAACGCGGGTCAACATATTGTGTTTTTTATTAATTCGGTGCTATTATGCGCAGCTGAGTAAACAACGCAGGTGTACTGTGTGTGTGTGTGTGTGTCTCGAATAAGGTGGCTTTCAACTGCTTGCAAACGGACTATCATTAATCAACACTATCATCCCTTACATGTGTTTTATTTAACTAAATACTTCATGATCAGCTAAAACGCATGCGAAGGATACTTTACTTCCTGAACACGTGCGCACCCGAGTCACTGTTGCTTTCACATTCACGCGAACCGCGGCACGGTTCAGGAGCAACCGAACTCAGAGCGCCTCCTCCAGGGAGTCTCGGGTTCGGTACCCCAGTGCGCACCACGGCCCACATGACAGCGTTCACATTAGCGATTTTTCATGTGAACCGCACCCCGTTCCGAACTAAACTGCCAGTGTGAGAGCGCCCTATGGGCGTTTTCACACCTGAGAGTCCGCAACAAGGTCCGAACCAAAGTTGATGTTTTGATACATTGTATACATTCGGTTCGTTTTGGTTTGGTTCATAGGCGTAATTTGCGGGTGGGACGGGTGGGACATGTCCCCACCACTATATTCTAAAGTCGATATTGTCCCCACCACTTTTGAAACATCTCGCGGCACGAATGTACCAATACAAATAAACAAAACATCTCCAGTTAACTAGCAGAACATTCATTTTGTTCGTTTGTTAAATAAGAGGCGATCTAGCGCTGAAATGTGTTGTTTTTTAAATCAACTGATCAAAGTGCTCGTTGCCGCTGCGATCAGTGGCGCGGATACTATGTTTGTTTCTGGCTCGCGCACAGCCTTCACTCGGACGCGTGCTTCAATCCGTTGTGGAGAGACTCTCTGTTCGTTCCGATGAAATTAGAAAACAAAAAGCACACAAAGTGTCCCTGCCTGATATACAACCACTGAAAAACATAATCGGTTTTGATGAGAAAAAAAAAAAAAAAAAACTATAAGAGTGCGGTTTAGAACCCAGAACCTCGGACATGCTTGGCAAAAGTTCTACCCCCGGACCACTTAAATACACGTAAATTAGTCGGATCAACATATAATAGGCCTCATTGAACGACCACTTAAACCCAATCAATGTACTATTTAAATCGATTGCTGGACATTGTAATGTTATTGTACATCTGTTTTATGATTAAGCATTGTGTTACCCCCCCCCACCTGTCCCACCCACTTTTTAAAACAAAGTTACGCCACTGGTATGGTTTCACATTGCAATTATGTGAGCGCACTAAAGAACTTTACATGACATGCTTGCGTCCTGTCGTCATCATCCATAGCCCCTTTCACACAGAGATTACGGAAAATACACGGATAAAGTGACCCGGGATTTGACCCGGGTTCGTTTGATTTTGGTTCATTCACACTGCCAGTGATTTTCCGGAATCAGAGTGCGTTCACACACAACCCGTAAAAATCCCGTAAAGACACGTGACATCGATGTGACTTGTAAAGTTGTAATCTCTTAAGTTTGCTTATGAGCTGCGATCTCTCTCGAGAAACCACGCTTGTGGATTTTTTTTCTCTGATTCGATCATAAACTAACGCATTACGTACCGTTTCACAGCTGGAGAATGATCCCGGCTTCAGCGTCATCACTACGACACGGCATTATTACGGCTTTTGTTCACACAGTGCACTTTCCGGGACTGAACACGCCAATGTTACTAGGTCCACAACCCAGCATCAATCCCGGGTAATGTTTGCGTTCACACACAAGGCGTTCTGGCAATTTCCCGGCAATTTGCCGGGATCATCGCGCTGTGTGAAAGGGGCTTATGTGGGCTGCATCTTGACACTGATTGGTTTGTAAACGGACGTGCGTCTGACGTCAGCGTGTTGTCAATTCGGCGGGTAACTTTTACAGGAATGAATGAACAGACGCATATCGTTGCCACTATTCTGTTATTATTACGGCATGACTCCCTGCAGCTCCAGCTATACTCAAGGCTAGTTCAAATTCGCCAAATGGACGTCCTCGTTGTGCGAACATTTGATCGTCGCCGACAGGAAAGGCGGAGAAGACTGTAAGCAATCCTCCGGGAATCACCGGAACTTCCTGTAAATGGTCTGAAACTCCGAGCCATACAGAAAATGCATTCACACTAGAAATGAACCAAACCTTTATTCAGTTTAATCCAGACCGATACTGACCAAATTCGTCCTAGCGGCTTTATTCCCTGCTGTCGTTTCCGCCGGTTTCAAAACATGTCTCTGTTATATTGTCATTTTCCACTTTGCAACAACACAACCTTGTTCCTGCAGAGATGTTTCCTATAACAACGTCTGACGTTTACATTTTACACAGTGTGAGAAAGTCACATAAGCCACTTGACGTGACCAAAGCAGTCCGACTGAGACAGATTTCCCAAAATGCGATTTGAATAGGATTTCAAATCACACATTTAAAGTAGCTTGAAATGGATTTGTTAAAATCAAATTTCATGCGTGTTTTAAAAAAAAAAAAAAAAAAAGTTTTTTTACACACTTAATGTGATCTGAAATGCACAAAAATCGGATTTGGACTGACAGTCTGAAAGCAGCCTAAATGTTTTGTTCTTGTATATCATTTTACATATTTTTGAATAACTGAAACAGAAAAGGAAAAACACAACCCTAAAATGGCGCAGTAACATAGTTCAGCATGTGCGACACCAAATAATAACTGCAAATCCACCTTTCTCAGCCTGGATCCAGTTGTTTCTGTGAATTGCAACGACTCATTTGTTTCTCTGTTCTGTAGCTTACAGCAGTCTGTTAAAATATACCTCAGATTTCTTCTAAAATCTATTTTGTACAATCAATCTTAAAGCTCTTTCCCATTTTAGATGCGTTTTATGTTTTTTCGTGGCATTCACGCTGAAAATGAATACAATTTGGCTTGGATCCTGATAATTTCTACTTGTCTAAATGAAAATTTCCCAACATAATAAAAAGTTAATGAAAGTAAAATTATTATTATTATTACTTTCTTTGGAATAATACATATCAAAATTATTTAATTTATTCATAACATTTGTTTTCCTTTCCACATCCACCCCAAAATCTTTGCGTATAGGCCTATACAATTACAAAACAGATGGATAGTAGATCTTTTTTAGATAATAGATCGATTTTTCTATTGAACAAAAATTACATGAATAATCAATTTCTAAATTAAACCTCTCTAACACACTTTTAGCTGTATATATACTTTGTACAATTTGTATGTAATGTAACCACTTTTATTTTATTATTTAAACAGTATGCTTCGCAAACACACCAAGTTTATTACAGTTTATATTTCTAAATGCACTGGACCACAGTTTAGCTTTTATGATTCCATCTTATAATCCTAATATGTTTATTAGTACAATTGTATTTCAGAATATCAATGTCTGTCAATGCTGTATTTAACATATATTGCCTCAGAAAAATCCCTTCCATAAGTTCTTACAAAATGTATGGCATCAAATACAAAAAATACATTCAAATACTCTTTCGGTGTAACTGGAAACCCAAATTTATCCAAAAATTCACTATATAATCAATTACATTTGAGTTTAAACGTTGTCTATATATATATATATATATATATATATATATATATATATATATATATATATATACATACAAACTTTGAAATAATATAATATCTGCTGCTGTTGATTTCGCCTTGCGGTGATGACGTCATCTCGCGCGCGCTCCGTCAGTGTCGAGACTTCTGAGGTAAACTGTTCACGCTATTTCACGTAATCCTAAATACTCTTTACACAGTTTAAATATCATTTTATGGCGACATTTCCTGATGGTTTTCATCGGGTTCGTCACTATTTGTGTCTGCAGACTAAAACACTGTAAGAAGAAGTTTTTATAGGCCTATGTTTTTCTCTTCACACACAAAACGGTAGGATGCTATCGAAGTGCGAAGTAAGTGTTATGAACGAAGTTATTAGGATATTACTATAATTCTATTTATATAGACAAATTACAATAGTTGATAAAGATGGGTGTCATATACTGTCTCTCTTTTGTATTTATAGGCTTTTTAGCAGATATTCACAATCTGTTTTTAGCAGCAAATACTTAAAGTGAGATGATCTGCTGATCCTGAATGGCTTGTTGAATGAGTATTGATAGTCTATGGCTCATCACTATTATCAGAGCAGCTGAAAAGCCTCTTTATTTCATGTCAATAGATCCTGTTTCTCCTCATTCATTATGCTGATGTCTTCAGATCTGTAAATTCACACATTAAGCTCATTTTATTGTCAACAGATTTGAGCAAACGACACGATCAGCTATTGTGACATCTGCAAGATATAGGTAAGTTTCATAAGAGCATTTAACTTAATGAATCTGTGAAAAACCATGCCCCATATAAAAACAAGTAGTTTAGTCAAAATCAACTGGTGGGTTATTTGTTTCTAGCAAATTTCATTTTCTATGTTTATCTTGTCTTTTTATTTTTACATTGTTTATATCTGTTAATTGTTGTACTCTCTGTTTCTTTCTATATATTTGCCTATATGTTAATGAGAGGTAAGATCAATGTAGGAATAAAGTATGTGGATGAAATTCTTAGAAGTAAAAATGTGAATAAGTATAAAACACTTTGCAATTAATTTACGTAAAAGTTATTTTACTTTAGATAGATTTACATTTAATACTTAAAATGTGTGAATTAGAATAAAAACATAAACCCAGTAAGTGATTTCTTCTTGATTTTGTCAGATCTGCTCCTCCTCCTTCAGTGAAGCTCCTCCTCCTCCAGTGAAGCTCCTCCTCCTTCAGTAAAGCTCCTCCCACTGCAATTCACCAATAAATGCTGGAATATTCCCATCAGCTACAAGTGAAGACGAGCATCAAACCATCAGGAAGAGCTGAAATCTGCAGAGACAGAGTTTATTGGAGGACAGTGAGAACATGAGAGATCCAGAACACTGCAGAATGAAACACACTGAAGAACAAAGAGGTTGGTGTTTATTCCTGATTCTTCATTAGTGAGGCTGAAGAACATTAAGGTTATAAAGCTTTAAGTAGTTCATCAGATTTAGTGTTTGTCGTAGGGAAAAATCTTAAGAGTTAAGTGTTTCCTCTAGGATTTTTTCCAGCTTTGCTGGTATTTTAAGAAACACTATTTCTCATTATTAAATATGAGAAATTAAAAACTTATTTTTCTTAGGCTAGTTAACTCATGTTCAAGTTTCCCTCATTCATGTGTTAAGCGCTACTGCCAGCATATTGGTCATCGCAGGGAGAAGAACAACGATATATCGCCATATTGATATTTTGTCACACCCTTACCAGGCAGAGAAATTGGTAGTAATGCATCATCACTACCGATACTGTTAGGGGTTAACAGTTTAGGAGCCAAGGACCAGATGATTGAAAGAAAACCCATAGTCAGAATTATAAAAAATTGAAGAAAAGTTTTACTGAAGATAGTTTGCAGTTTCATCAGCAGAAGTTCAGCTTCCAGACTCACACAGGAGTTTGTAGGCCGCCCCGCTTACAGTTACAAAGATCACAGCAGTTACACACACACACACACACAGCAGTTATACCATTTCCAAGGTCTAAGCTACGTCATTGCTTACAGGTTGAATGATTCTTATTGGCTAAGAAATAGATAAACATAGTAATTTTCCACACATATACAGATAGACTGAAGCACATCTTCATAGATTATACAGCTGAAACTCAGACCCTAAAGTTATAGGCAAGTCGTGACCTTCCAGGTCTCAGATCTGCATTGCTGGGCGCCAGCATGTCTCGAACAACAACTCAGTCAATCTCCAACAATGCCAGTGGTTCCTTAACCTGTAAGCAAGAAGACTAACACACACACCAACACACAGCTTTTCCAAGGTTGGATTTGGCCAGGCTCTAACTATAAACAGGAGTCTCGTCTCAAAACATCAAGATAACAAGTTCTTTCTCTCAGGATATAGGACACTTTAGTCTAAATGAGAAATATAGGCTTTAACTGAGAAATGGTCCCTTAACTACAGACTTCAATGACTCCTATGGGTTTTAACATGTTGAAGACCTTTCTCAAACACAAAACAAGTCCTTATTTCATTTCTGGAAATGTCAAATACTGACATTATTTATAATGAATACATGAAAAGCACATTTCAGTGATCACACTGGTAACTTCAATAACAAAGTAAAATCTCCAGAGAAGTTATTCAACTCATTTGATATTTAGAAGGAAAAATATTGATTAATACCTTGATTATAATCACTCATTACATAGCCTATACATTGAAGCAGCAGTGGATTCCAATCCACCCCCTTCAATACTATCCATCTATAAGTTCATGCGCTACCGGAATTATCTAGTTAAAAATTTGTACATGAATTTTTGGCCCTCTCAGGTCAAAATTTAAATACGATGAGCTTGTAATCACGACTTCAGAAGTGGGACATTTCCGATAGCACTTGAAGACAGCATTAGTGCAGGTGTTGTGTGCACTGTGTGTGAACATGATGCTTATTTTCTAGTTCAACAGATTCAGTATTCAGTAATTGTGGAAAAAAAGTGCAGTAATTAATTGTTACACCAATATACTTTATGTATTAAAGTCGCCCTGTGGTGAAAATCAAGTTTTTAATGTTGTTTATACGTCCATGTGGTGTTTTTAATGTGCTTCAACACACATGCAAATTCATGCCAACACCATTGGTTTGTGTAACGTTAGCAACACATTATTAGCTGTTTGATAACATAGTCAAGCAAAAGGCTAATCATAGTAATTACCATTATGTGTCCGATGTTGTAAAGAGCGATACCATTGTGCAGTGTTTACCTCAGTAAGTTGGCCGAGTGAATCTCTGAGCTAGCATGAGAGAGTGGAGGCGGGGCTCATTTGCATATTCATAGAACCACGTATACTAAATGAAGCAAGGTTGTAGAGGTGCATTCAATTTTCTTTAAGGCATGAGGAGTTTTTTTTCACATGGAAAAAACTTTTTAAATATGTAATTTTGGTGATCAAAGATGAGTTTTAAGGGATAAAACTATTGACTACAGGGGGACTTTAAATATCACTTAATTAACCAATGTATTTGCTACTGACATTCGATGATCCAATTCAGATAAAAATCACATTTTTCATTTTATTGTTTTAATTGCTAAAGGGTTAAACTTTCTTTTCCTTACCCCTTTTCCACCAAAAAAGAACTGGTTCGGAACTGGTGCTGGTTCAGAGTTGGTTCAACTTGCGAACCTTCTCAGAACCTGTTTGTTTTTCCACTGACTAGAGAGCCCAGCGAACGACGTCGTTATATCACTGTGTACGTTGCCATAGGCTACGTCTTAGCTTTCCTAGAAAGGCTTGCGCCAAATTCAAACATAACAATTACAATGTTGGACTACATTGTCTTTCTGCAAATGTTTCTCCTTGCCTCGCGATCCTATATTGGGGTCAGAAGAAGACGTTTAGAACACATTTGTGCTGCTCGTCTGGATTACTATAGACGGAGATTATGCTCGAGAAGAAGTTCGACAATAACCCCACCCCCCGACGTAAGCATGACGTGGTTAAAGAACGGTTCTAGTCCAGCAAAGAGTTGGTGCCGCTTTGGAACCAATTTTCCTGGCCGAGAACCGGTTCTTTGGCTGTCGAAACACAAAGAACTGGTTCGCGAGTAGGCACCGGCTCCGAACCGGCACCAGCACTGCCTTGGTGGAAAAGGGGTACGTGTGTCCTATTCTTCTGCAATCCAGAACAGCAGCAGCTGAAAGGTTTGTTTGATGTACAGATGTGAATTTACATTACATTTTTGGTCGGAAAGGGCCTTTACGTTTGACAAAAAAACAAAGCGAGCCCAGCCCAGGTGAGAAAAAGTAACGCAAAAGTAAATAAGTAATGCAATTAGTTACTTTTTTAGGAAGTAAAACAATATTGTAATGCATTACTTTTAAAAGTAACTTTCCCCAACAGTGGATATGAAAAAAATGTACCACCAGATCACCAGCTGATTAGAATAACTCAATAACAGTAGCTTTACAAATTAATATTTGTAAAGAATTAATCATTCTAGGCTGATTGGGGTGATTTTGTTGAGGAGTGAATCTGGATAAAAAATAATTAATAAATTAAAGCATAGATAAATTCGATAAGAATTGCTTTATGTTGTTTTAGGGGAATCTAACTATTCAGGTATAGATATTGAATAATCAAATGTAAAATAACACTGCATAGACTTCACTGTATAAATTTAAAGGGGTGGTTGATTATGATTTCACTTTTCCAACTTTAGTTAGTGTGCATTCGTTTTATTTCTTGATTGTTTTACAACACATAACCGTCTGTCGTCACAAGGAGACTCGCCACAACTTTGCAGTCAATCCATGAATCACATGTGTTCCCTATACTTGACATCGCACATTGTGATAGCGATGCTAAAACGATATATCTTGCAGCCCTTCCAGCAGGAACGCTTATGACGTCTCCTGACTGCAGATGCCACAATTCTCTCTGAATTTTGATGATTATTTAAAATATAACTTTTTTTAACTATCATTTCAGACCTGGTGGAGGAGAATGAGGAGAGTGAAGAGGAGGAGAAACATCATCATGTCAAAACTGGAGCTAAAACTCGCTCACAGACTGAAAGTATTTCTTTACCGAAAAGAAGAGACGAGAAATGTTTCACTTGCCGTCAGTGTGGAAAGAGTTTCACAAGCAAACTGAATCTCAGGATTCACATGAGGATCCACACTGGAGAGAAACCGTTCACATGTGATCAGTGTGGGAAGAGTTTTACACAACAAGGAAACCTTAAGTCTCACATGATCATCCACACTGGAGAGAAACCGTTCACATGTGATCAGTGTGGAAAAGATTTTAACCAAAATGGTCACCTTAAGATACACATGAGGATCCACACTGGAGAGAAATCATTCGCATGTGATCAGTGTGTGAAGAGTTTTACTAATAAAGAACACCTTAAGTCTCACATGATCATCCACACTGGAGAGAAACTGCACGAATGTGATCAATGTGGTAAAACATTTTTGAGGGCTTCAGGCCTGAAGAGCCACATGACAGTTCATTCACAGGAGAAACCACATTCATGTTCTTTGTGTGGAAAGAGTTTTTCACATCTGCAGAATTTAAATGTTCATCAGAAAATACACACTGGTGTAAGAAATCATATGTGCTTTGAGTGTGGGAAGACTTTTATGACAGCTGAACATTTAAAACTGCACCAGATGATCCACACTGGAGAGAAACCTTACAAGTGTTCACACTGCGACAAGAGATTCCGTCGGTCAGAACATCTGAAAAGACACGAGAGGATCCACACTGGAGAGAAACCGTATCACTGCACTGCATGTGGGATGAGCTTCAGCCAATCATCTGCTCTACACAGTCATACAAAAAACAATCACTGCCAGTAGTTAATCTTCAGATCCAGCACTTTCAAGTGTGAAGCTTCATCCTCACCAAACGTGACACGATAACGGGTCAAGCAATAAAATCTGTCCTAACGAGCGACAACGATTAACAAGGCAAAGAAACATCATCTGAATTTGTCACAGTGAATAAAGTTCATCTTCAAGTCCAGCAGTTTCTACTGTGAGATTCAGATCAAAGATGGAGTTCCTCCCCAAATAACATTGTGTTTTATTCTGTTATATTATTTTGCATGATATAAATGAATCTTTAGTCAAATTAATTGTTACGTTTCTTATACTGCATAAGTATCACTAGTAGTTTGTTTAAAATTTTATATGGGAAAGTAAAAGTTTTTTTCCATGTACAAACGGTTCTTTCTGTAACACTTTTAGGGATTCAATGGATTAATTGCATTTTGGAAAAAGAAAGTGTCATGAATTTATTGCATTTTTTGGAAAAAAATAATCCGTTTTTATAATAAATCTTTGAAAATCAAAATCTGGATTTTAATTTTTTATGTTGTTATAACCTAAAGATGCTATGTGAAAGTTTGAAACAGAAAATAGTGGTTTTCATCTTGCCACTTTCTTGGTAAAGAAAACACATTTTTACTCAAATTAATCAAAATGGATTTATCACGTTCTGGAACCAAACTATAATATTCAGAAGTAAACAGTGTAGCTGACTGAGTGTTTATGTCAGAATGTTTATTTTTAAACCACAACCTTCTTGTGGCTTCTTTGACCGATACAACCCTCTAATGTCAGAATGTTTATTTTTTAAACCAAAACCTTTTAAAAATGATATATTTAACGATATCTTTAGCATTTCTCATCCAAACAACGTCAAACTTGGCACTGCACTTACTCGTGCCCGTAGCAAGACACCTGTCAAGTTTGAAATCCATCGGACTAACGGTTCGAGAGATATACAGTTAACAGACACACAGACAGACAGACAGACGTTCCTGTAATTTATAGATAGATGCTTAATTATGAGTCTAATAATTCATTAATTCATATATAGGCTATCTCGTATGTATGTATGTACATATATATATATATATATATATATATATATATACATATATATATGTTTCAATTAGCCATCTTCACTTCTTGTGAGATGCTTTTGCTATCTTGTAAGTCAATAAAGAGAGAGATCTGTCTCGTTCGTTTACTTTTACTTTGTAAAATACTTTTATTGTTCATTTTTATTGTCTACTGACTCTTGCATCAACAATAAATAATTCCAGAATTTTAGTTACATCTAAAAGCTATGAGACGCCCTTATTTTATTTATTTTTATTTTTATTTATTTATTTATTTATTTAAACGGAATTTGGCGCGTTTTTGAAAGTCAACGGCGATGACGACATCATTCGCGACGCGCGCTCCCTTTCCAGTCAGTCAGTCTTCTTCTTTTTTTTTTTTCTTTTTTTTTTTTTCTTTTTTTTTAATTTTATTTAAAACAAAATTATATACACAACCAAGGCAAATGTAATCATACTACAATATGTAAAACATTCGAATGAAAGGCTCAACACAATTTAACTAAAAATTACTTAAAAGACAAAGAAAATAGACATGCATGAAAAATATCTTACATCTCAGTTAGGGTATAAAAAATAAAATTAAATAAATAAATAAAAATAAATTAAATTAGATTAAGGGGCAATATTACACCAAATCATATGAAATCAAAAGATCAATCAGTTTCATCGCACTCCTACTTCTCATTCTCTCAAGGGCTTTAGAAAAACACTTTAGATCATTTTTGAACACAATAAGTAGTGGGAGGGATTTAAAAAATCGACATTTGTGAATGAAATATTTTGCCAATATAACAATGTTATTGATCAAATAAAAATGAGCACAGCAGTCTTTGGGAATTCCAAATAAGATATGTTGTAAAGTAAAAACAAAACCATCAACAACCACTTCCTTTTCTATCAACCAGTCTTGAACTGATATCCAGAAGACTTTGGAAAGATTGCAAGTAAAGAAGATATGATCAGTGTCTTCAGAATGGTTATTACAAAAAGAACAGGGGACAATATCTATATTAAATTTTTGATTTAAGAATTTGTTAGAAGGATAAATTTCATTTAAGATTTTGAAATGCGTTTCTTTTGCTTTAGGAGGAATAGGAAAACTCAAATAATCTGTTCTAAGATATTTTACAGTATTCTTATTAAACATGTGATCTAGTTTGTTTCTTTTAATTTGACAGGGATAATATGTTTTTGAGACAACCTGTCTAATATATTTGTTAGTACAATTAACACTTTTAAAATTAATATCTCCAATGAATAAAGTGGGAAGAACTGGTTTAACTTTAGCATAAGAAAGGGAGCATCTCATTAGCATTTTTATGCCAGAAGGTATTGCATTAATGACAGTGAAGAACTCTGAGAGATTCCATCTTCTCTTATATCGTTCAAGATCAGACGTTCTGTTTTCCAGGTCATTGTGTGCGGTGGTTAAGCCCATGACCGATTTGCTCAACTCTTTGCACTTTTCTTTACAGTCTTTAATTTCAGCCGAGTTGAATTCGATAGCTTTGGACATCTCTGCAATCATGATGCTGTTGTTTCGCATTTGATTCACCAATGCTTCTAACTTTTCGTCTTGTGAATCGAAGCGAGTAGTTAGGGAAGTAATGGCTTGCAGCAGAGTAGCATTGGTGATGTCCTCTTCTTGAGATTTTAGCTTTTTCGACATATTTACCTTAGTTGGTGTAAAGTGAGAGGAATTGCGGCGTTTCTCTGATGAATCAGTCTTTATTTCCATCTCTGAATCTGCCGTGGTTTGAGCCACGCGATGATCCGGAGGAATAACAATCTTGGGATGAGTCGTTTGGTGAGATTTACGCATTTTGTAGGTCAGCAACAATAGCACAAAACATTAAAGATACTCTGGGTAGGTGTAATTGAGAAACAAGCTATTTTCATAAAAGAAAACGGGAGAAAACTAAGCCGCTTAGTGAGAGCGCATGTGTTCAGCCCGCCATCTTGCCGGAACTCCCGTCAGTCAGTCTTCTGAGATGAGTAATTCACGCTATTTCGCGTAATATTTCATGTTCACCTTTTTACACAGCTTAAATATCATTCTAAATGGTCATTTCTGAAAGGGTTTCATCGGGTTCGGCGCTATTTGTGTGTCTGAGAAGAACACTTGATGTCCGATTCTGTCACATATAAACCGGTAAGATGCTAGTGAACTACTTTATTGTTATGAATGTAGGTATTAGAACATCGAACTATATTTAGATTATCTGGACAAATTACAATGGTTGATATGATAAAGATGGTGTTATTAGTGTCTTTGCTGCTGTCACGCATTCAACCAACGTAAGACTCACTCAATTTACACTTTTCACACTTTCTCACGCAGAGAAAAATCATGCAAAAAACAGTGACACCGACAGACAAGCTCTCAGATCTCAGATTCTAGCACTTTTATTACGAAACTCAAACAATAAATACCGTTTTTTGACGCTTGTAAATGTGATGTGACAGATCGGTGTAGCGCGTCAGTTCAAGTGGCTTGTGAACCGATTATACTCTTTACAGTTAATAGTAAATAAACACGAATGAACTATAGGTATGTTGAAAGATACCGTACAACTTACCGAACTGTAGCTCATTATCCTCATACATAATCGATCAATCAGTGTTTTTCAACCGCAGAAAGAAAAAAAAAACCTCAGGAAAGCCATTTAATGACCATAGCACGTTAGTTGGCTGGAAAAATTAACTCTAGAAATTAGTATTTTGCCAAATATGTGCACTTTATTACACATTTATTATATTTTTACTTATATCATTCAAATATTATATCATTGTTGTTATAATAAAAGCTGCATTATGTTATTTCTTTACATTTAATAATAATACCAGCTGACAAGGCTCTCAGCATTAGGTGAGATTTTTTTCCTTGAGAAAAATTAACATGTATTGATATTGAATCAGCACCAGAATCAAATCACAAGATTAGAATTAAAATCGTGAAATTTGTGTCAAGCAATAATAAAAAACAGTATAGCTACCAGTCATTGTACCATGTAAACATTGTAACATTTTGTCACTAAATTCAATTAACAAATTGACAATCATAATACACTTATTGTGATGCAAGGCTTTTTTTTACATCCTGTTTTCTCCTCATTCATTATGCTGATGTCTTCAGATCCATAAATTGCAACTAATCTCATTTTATTGTCAACAGATTTGAGCAAACGACACGATCAGCTATTGTGACATCTACAAGATTGATTTTGATTTTGACAGATTTATAATGCAGTTATCATTCTTTTACTAATGCTCACATCAATTCACCAATAAATGCTGGAATATTCCCATCAGCTACAAGTGAAGACGAGCATCAAACCATCAGGAAGAGCTGAAATCTGCAGAGACAGAGTTTATTGAAGGACAGTGAGAACATGAGAGATCCAAAACACTGCAGAATGAAACACACTGAAGAACAAAGAGGTTGGTGTTTATTCCTGATTCTTCATTAGTGAGGCTGAAGAACATTAAGGTTATGAAGCTTTAAGTAGTTCAGATTTAGTGTTTGTAGTATGGAAAAATCTAAAGATTATCGTATCGCAGGGAGAAGGCCAACAATATATCGCCATATTGATCATTTGAACCGGTAGGGCTGCATGGTATTGGAAAAAACTGACAATGCGATATTTTGCTTTTCTGCTATATATATTGCGTTATTAATAGTGTTGAGTTGCATTAAAAGTAATGCGAGTTACGTAATCAGATTTTTTTTCAAGTAACTAGTAAAGTAAAACATTACTTTCAAATTTACAACAAAATATCTGTTACTTTTTCAAAATACTAACGCAAGTTACTTTGTTTTCCTATGTTTTGACTGACAGTTCTCCTGCCTCCATGTTGACAGAAATCGGGAGTAGGCTGTGTTCACGTGCTAACGGAATTATCGTAAATGCTAGATTCCTAATTAAAATTTTGGACATTCATTTTTGAAAATTCTAAATTTGAATACGATGAGCTCGTAATCACGACTTCAGAAGTGGGAAGTGGGACATTTCTGATAGCACTTGAAGGCAGCATTAGTGCAGGTGTTGTGTGCACTGTGTGTGAATTATTTTTCTAATTCAACAGATTCAGTATTCAGTAACAGTGTCTGAATATTACGCAAACGTGCAATAATTAATTGTTAAATTACACAAATATACTTTATGTCTTAAAGTCCCCCTTTTGTTAAATTACAGCTTTTAATGTTGTTTATATGTCTATGTGGTGTTTTTAATATGCTTTAAGACAAACCATGTGTAAATTCATAAGTCGACACCATTGCTGAGTATTTTCTTCTTAAAAATGCAGTGAACCAAAGACGTTTCTGACGTCGCAAACTACCTTGTAACCAATCAGATCAACGGGCTTTAGCATATCATTAACAGCAAACTAGCAGGGGAGTTTCGAAGATCCAGTTAAAGAAATGGCTCATTGATTATCAGAGCTGTCAACATGAACTTACTTCTAGATCTGCTCTCGCTGCCCACTGATGGCTTCTTGCCTTGTGTGTGTGTGTGTGTGTGTGTCATGTTTTTGTCTGATGTTTGTTTTATTGTTGGTTTGCTGTGTTTCGATTGTACATTTTAACATAATAGTATTTTTTACTAACTGTATTGTAATCTTTATATTGTTATGTGTATATGTAATTTTATTCTATTTTTAGGGTGACTTTTACCATCTGTCTTGGGGCTGCAGATGAAAAATAGCCTTCTGGCTAACTCTGGCATATTGACACAAATGTTTATTAATATGCACTGTCCCTGTAATAAAATAAAATAAATAATTGCAGTCAATCCGCGAATCACATGTGTTCTGAACCGGGTGTGGATCACTAATCAACTACAATCCCTATACTTGACATTGCACATCTCGCGATGTGACTATTGCGATATCGATGCTAAAACGATATATCGTGCAGCCCTTCCAGCAGGAACACTTATGACGTCTCCTGACTGCAGATGCCACAGTTCTCTCTGAATTTTTGATGATTATTTAAGATATAACTTTTTTTTACTGTCATTTCAGACCTGGTGGAGGAGAATGAGGAGAGTGAAGAGCAGGAGAAACATCATCATGTCAAAACTTTACTGAAAAGAAAAGACAAGAAATGTTTCACTTGCAGTCAGTGTGGAAAGAGTTTCACACACAAACAGAGTCTCAAGGTTCACATGAGGATCCACACTGGAGAGAAACCGTTCACATGTGATCAGTGTGGGAAGAGTTTTACACATAAAGGACACCTTAAGATGCACATGATCATCCACACTGTAGAGAAACTGCACGAATGTGATCAATGTGGTAAAACATTTTTGAGGGCTTCAGACCTGAAGAAACACCTGACAGCTCATTCACAGGAGAAACCACATTCATGTTCTTTGTGTGGAAAGAGTTTTTCACGTCTGCAGAGTTTAAAAGTTCATCAGAAAATACACACTGGTGTAAGAAATCATATGTGCTTTGAGTGTGGGAAGACTTTTATTAGCGCTGATCATTTAAAACGGCATCAGATGATCCACACTGGAGAGAAACCGTACAAGTGTTCACACTGCGACAAGAGATTCAATCAGTCAGGAACCTTGAAAAGACACGAGAGGATCCACACTGGAGAGAAACCGTATCACTGCACTGCATGTGGGAAGAGCTTCACTCAATCATCTTCTCTACACAGTCACACAAAAAACAATCACAGCAAGTAGATCATCTTCATCTTCTTTTAACTTGTTCTTCATTGTTGTTTTAAATTAACTAGTTCTTCCACTTGTCGTGTATTTAGAAAACAGATGTAAGATATACTGTAATGCAGGTTTGCAACTGACGTTCACTTTTATTCTCTGTATATGCTTTGATATCTTGTAAATTTGTTCGTTTTTACTTTTACTTTTTTGTTTTTGCTTCACAAAGTAATTTATAAATATATAGCTGTATTTTGTACTGATACATCTTCTGATGCACCAGGGCACATCATCAGTGATGTATCCTGAGGTCATCGGGTGTTTCGGGTCTCTCGAAAGCCTCAGCTTGTGCCCTGGCAGCTCAACCACGGTTCCGCTCTCTTAATCCAGAGCCATCTAGAGGCTTTCTCCGCTGCCTCTGTGCTGTTACAGATGGCTCTTCTCCTTCTTTCGCCTGAGATGCCGAGTGCAGTATATGCCCTGCAAAGGGACTGTCCAGCAAAGCCTCTGCACCCTACCTCTACAGGCAAGCACCTTGCCTTCCAGCCTTGTTCGTGGCAGTCGCTGACTAAGTCCTGATATTTCCCCTTTTTCCGCTCAAAGGCCTCCTCCATTCGCTCCTCCCATGGCACGGTGAGCTCCAGCATGACAACATTTTTTGTTGCCTCAGATACCAGGATGATGTCAGGTCTGAGTGAGGTCTTGACTACATGCTGGGGGAACTTGAGCTGCTTGCCCAGGTCTACTGACAGCTGCCAGTCCTGTGCAGTTTGGAGAAGCCCTGATGTTCCTTTCTTTGTTCCTGGCTTTTCTCCGGCTCTAATGAAGCTGATGGTTTGCTTCCTAGGTCTGGACTTTTGGCAGATGGAAACAGCACTAGAGATGCTCTCTGCGATAGTTTTGAGCACCTGATCATGACGCCAGCGGTATCGGCCTTCCCCCAGAGCTTTTGGGCAACAACTCAATACGTGCTCAAGGGTCCCCTTGTTCTTCTGGCAGAGGGGGCATGTTGGTGATTCGGCCAAGCCCCAGCGGTGCAGGTTGGATGGGCTGGGTAGAACATCATAGACCGCCTGGACCAGGAACTTGATGCGGTGTGGTTCTGCCCTCCACAGGTCAGTCCACGAGATCTTCCTCTCCACAACTTGCTCCCATCTAGTCCATGCGCCTTGCTGTCTCATCCCCACCGCTCTGCTGGTCCTCTCCTCCTCCACAGCTGCTCTGACTTCCTTCTGAACCAGTTGCCGCCGCTCCTTCCCCCGCGCTTTGTCATAACGGGGGGCTGCAACGGCTCCTAGTCCAGCCCTTCCTCTGGCCACAGTTCCCACAAGGACTCCATGGCGCAAACGGGACTCTGCCTGCTCCACTGCCACCTCTGCTCTCCACTTCCTGCCAGTCTTGACTACCACCCCTGCCCCAGAGACTTTTGGGTCTGTTGATTCCCGGAACTGCAGCACCTCTCTTGCACGCAAAACCTTGAACTCCTCCTCGATAGATTTCAGAGGTAGTGTCAGTTTGCAGCTGTTTCCATAAAGTGCGATGTTGCTTAAGCTCCGCGGTAGACCCAACCATCTCCTCAGATAGCGGCTGACTCTCCTCTCCAGGTCTGTAATGGTGGAGATCGGGAATTCATAGAGAAGCAGTGGCCACAGTATCCTCGGCAGAATCCCGTGCTGGTATATCCACGCCTTGAATTTGCCGGGTAGGCCTGTTTTGTCGACGCTCTTAAGCCATTTCTCCAACTCCTCACAGGTGTTCTTTATTGAAGCTGTGTCCCTGAGGCTGCTGTCAAAGTACCTCCCCAGGCTTTTCACAGGCTTCTCGGAGATGGTAGGGATCGGTGTTCCTGAGATCGAAAACCGGAACTCGTCGACCACTCTGCCCTTCTTCAGGACCAAGGATCTTGACTTTGCTGGCTTAAAAGACATCCTGGCCCATCCCAACAGCCTCTCTAGGCCTCTCAAGATCCATCTGGCTCCAGGCACTGACTCGGTGGTTACTGTCAGGTCGTCCATGAACGCACGGATTGGTGGTTGGCGGATCCCGGACCTGGACTTGGGGCCTCTACACTCTGGTTCAGCAGATTTTACCAACATGTTCATTGCTAGTGCGAACAGGATCACGGAGATGGTGCAGCCTGTGATAATTCCAACCTCCAATCTGTGCCACTCCGATGTTACTGACCCTGCTGAGACTCTTGGACTGAACTCGCTGTAATAATCCAGAATGAGGTCTCTGACTGCAGCTGGAACATGGTGCCTCTCCAGTGTTTCCCACACCAACTTGTGGGGCATAGAGCCATAGGCATTGGCCAGATCTAACCAGAGGACCACCAGATCTCCCTTGTTCTCCCTTGCTTCTCTAAGGAGCTGCGTGACCACGCCTGTGTGTTCTAAACACCCCGGTACACCAGAAATGCCGCCTTTCTGCACTGAGGTGTCGATATACCCGTTCTTAAGGAAGAAGTCAGCCAGCCTTCTAGCCACAATGCTGAAGAAGATCTTCCCCTCAACACTGAGTAGTGAGATGATTCTGAACTGGCTGATCTCTTTGGCGTCCTCCTCTTTAGGGATCCACACCCCCTCTGCAAACTGCCACTGTTGCGCTGCTTTCCCTCTTCTCCAGATGACCTTTAGGATCCTCCAAAGTCGGTATAGCAACTTGGGACAGTGCTTGTATACCTTGTAAGTGGTTCCACTTGGTCCTGGTGCTGACCCGGTTCTTGCCCTCTTTACCACATCTTGAACTTCTTTCAGGAGGGGTTCCCTCTGGTCGAATGCTACCGTTGGCTCTGGTGGTCTTAACACGGTGTCACACTGTCCTAGGTCTTGGTCTCTGGTGGGGTCTCTGAAAGTGTTTTGAAGATGTTGCTCGACATCCTCCTTTGCACAGGCTAAGCGTCCGCTGCGTCTCTGTCCGAGGAGCTGTTTGGTGAACCCGAATGGGTTGCTGATGAAGGCAGTGCGTTTCTGAGCTCTTTCTCTGCGCCGCCTCCTGTGGTATTCCGCCCTGCGCAGGGTAAGGAGTCTCTTCCTGAGCACAGTACGAAGCTCTGCCAATGGTGCCCGCTCTTCTTGTCTTGCCACCTTGTACTGTTTGGTCAAGGCTTTCAGCTCTGTCCTGATGTTGTGGATTTTAACCGCCCGCTGGTTCATGCTGTAGGGCTGCCTTGCCCCTCTTACTTCTTCAACTCCAAACCTTTCCACAGCCATACTCACTATGATAGTTGTCATAGCCTGCAGTCTCCTCTCCACATCCCCTTTGGCCGTTGTTTCTAGCACTGCATCCACATCCTCGTCGAACTTCTGCCACTCTGATGTTTTAGAGGCTTGAGGCCACTTGATCCTTCTCTTCTCCGATGGCCTGCTTGGAGGGACTGGCGGCACCACTTGGAGGCTCTGGGCTCTGTGGGGTGCTTCCGGGCCCTGCTCCTCCTCTGTCTCACCAGGCACTAGTCCTGAGCATTGTGATGGTTGTAGTCTCTCCTTACATTTCATCTTTGTTTGATGGATCTTTAGGCCTCTCTCATTTTTGCAGATCATTCCACAAAAACACTCTCTTCTCGTCAACGTTTGTCCATTGCTGTGGTTCGTTAAACTTGTGTCTGTCCGGCTGGGGTGCTCATTCTCCCCCCCTCTCGGGCTCCCCTGGGGGTATATCTCATATGTTTGTTCCGTAGCTTATTTGGGTCCTCCTTCACAGGAGGTGCGGTTAGGATTGCTGACCCACGCCGCCCCGGTTGCCGTCTTTCCGAGCTGTCGTCTGTCTCTCCAGCTGTCACCAGCCTGTTCCTGGTTGTCAACCAGCCTGTTCCTGGTCGTCACTGGTTTTTCCAGTCTAACAGTTGTACTGATACATCTTCTGATGCACCAGGGCACATCATCAGTGATGTATCCTGAGGTCATCGGGTGTTTCAAATGCATTATTTGTTACATATTTGTTACATATAAAATCCATGAAATACCCATATTTTTGGTTTTATTGATGTTTTGCACGTTTTTGATAATCTGCCTTGGATTTCGTCTCACGGCGATGACGTCATCACTAGCGCACTCTTCCTTCAGTCAGGGTGCGTCTCAATACTCAAATTGATGCTTCCTCGGTTCCTCACTCCTCCATCCTCCAGCATGTGACCTGGAAAGCGATTGAATTCAGCCATCTTGAAGGACATCTCAATCCTGTAATTGCACCGCGAGGAATGAGGAGTTATGAGCGAGGATGCACAGGTGTCTCCTATGTGGAAGTCTTTCTTGGCCAGAAACCTGACGCACGTATAAATTCTCCTCCCCCTTCACATCTGTCACAATCATTTATATTTATGCTTTACCTTTGCAGTTTAAATAAACCATATATCACACATATTTCAACAGGGCATCTTGCTTTATTATTATTACTTTATTTTCTTAAATAACCAAACTTTAACAACACAAGAGCAGATCCTTTGAGTGCAGCTGATGAAGTGTTGAAGTGACGCTCGAGTGATCAAGAATATTCCAATATACAAAAAGATTTCTTAGATTTCTCCGTTCTCAATTTATATCCTTGCATAAATTGTAAGATGCTAACAAACAGTAAGATGCTAGCAAACTAATTCCTTTATTGTTATGAATGTAGTTATTAGGACATTTAGGGCCCTATTTTAACGATCTGAAACGCAAGTATCAAGCGCGAAACGCAAGTAACTTTGTGGGTGGGTCTTGGGCGCTGTTGCTATTATACCGGCGGGATAAATGACTCTTGCGCCCGACGCAACTCTAAAAGGGGTTGGTCTGAAGTAGCTTCATTATTCATAGGTGTGGTTTGGGCGTAAAGTGAAATAAACCAATCAGAGCGACATCTCACATTCCCTTTAAGAGCAGGCGCGCTTGTTCCATGGCGGATTGCGATTATAACTGCGGATTTGCCAGACGTGGTTCACAGCCGAGGAGACTGACGTTCTCGTCAGGGCTGTAAAACACAGAGAAGTGACATTGGGGATGGAGAAACACACCCAAATTAGCTTTGGTTAAACGTATAATAATTTGGGTAAATGTGTAAGCTAGATTTATGCCTATTTCATCACATCTTCATGGACGCCACAATGATTTCCTTTGTGTGTTAATATTTTTCCTTGTAATAATGTATGGTTTTCTAAAAATGTGAACTGCTGCGTCTGTGATAGATGAGAGAATCAAAGTGTATGCGACATTATGGCCAAGCATGCGCCCTTAAAATAGCATATGAATAACATGTGCAACGCGCAGACGGTTTTTCCTGGTCAGTGGCGGAATTGTTTTCTAAACCTGCAAAATAGCACCAGGGAACGTTTGCACCGGAACAAAGTCAATTGCGCTGGGTGCAAGATAGGGCCCTTAGATTCATATGAACAAATAGCAGTGATTGATAAAGATGGGTGACATTAGTGTCTGTCTTTATATTACTGCTATTTTCTGTGTCATTTGAGAAATAATAGTAATACTAGAGCACTTTTATAGGCTTTCAGCATTTATTCTACAAGCAAATACTTCTAATAAAGTGAGATGACCTGCTGCTGATCCTGAATGGCTTGTTTCATGAGTATTGATAGTCTATGGCAGTGGTTCCCAAACTTTTTTCTGCCAGACCCCGTTTTGTAGAGAAAAATATGTTTAAGACTTCTTCCGCCCTTGTGTTTGTGATGTAAGATTTTTAGTTTTTGAACGTCTCTTATGCTCAACAAGGGTGCATTTATATATTTAATATACAGTAAAAGGTAATATTATGAAATAATCCAACTTCAAATATTTGTTTTTATCTGAATATGTTACATTTAATTTATTCCTGTGATCAAAGCTGAATTTTCAGCATCATTACTCCATTCTTCAATGTCACATGATCCTCCAGAAATCACTCTAATATGATGATTTAATGCTCAAAAAACATTTCTGATTATTATCAGTGTTGCAAACAGTTGTGCTGCTGCATGTTTTTTTCAGTATTCTTTGATTAATAAAGATACACCCACAAAAAGACACTCTCAGACAGGAACTTGATTGCAAATTTCTAAAGGATTTATATAAAATATTGTAATTAATGAAGTACTACAACTTCTCAACATCAACAAGTCTCTCCTTCTGTATGTGATATGAGTCTCTAAGTGGCGTCTTCACTTGTTCGACTTCATAATGGTTAGAAGTTCATATTTTGAGGCACGCAACACCCTGTGGTCTCTCTTCATTACCCATCATTGAACTGGTGAATCTGAGGGCGAGATATGCCTTGTCATATATTCTAGTCTTTTCGCCGCACCGCATCAGCTTGAGGCTGTCCACTAGACTTGACAAAGCAATTCTATTTTTCCACAGCATTTCATTGTGCCTCATCAACACACTGGCGCTGATTCTTCAATCGTGCCATCTAGTGCTCTGTTATTGCAGGACAACAACCGATAACAGCGGCTACTGCGAGTCATCTTGAGGTAAAAAAAAATCATGTTAAAATAATATTCTGGATTATTTACTTATGTGGCAAGTTTCGCAGTGAGGTCTGTCTCATCCTGAAGACGTTTCTGTAATACAGTTCTTGAAACATCAGCTGTGCCAACTTTTTTTGCATGAGCTGTTTCAGGTACAATGGGCCAGTCAAACTGCAAAGGGAAATAGTAATTTATCATCAATTTTAATTTTAAAACACAATTGCTTATACAGCCACATAACATTTAAACTGCATTAAACATATGTGCCATTAAAAAAAAAAAAAACATTTTGGGTGCAAACCCACATATTCAAATGTGCAATTAAAAAAGTCAATTTTGGAACAGCATAGATCAGTGAACTGCTGTCAGTGGTGTGTGTGTGTAACTATATAACTATATTTAATTAAAAATATAAATTTTTGGGTTGGCTTGGGTTGGAAAAATATATCTATGTAAATACCTTAGATGCATTAAGCAGGGTAAGAAGATGTAGGCTAGTGTATGTATGTATGTATGTACAATATGTATAATTAGGGGACATAAATGGAAACGTGACTATTATAATAATTATTATTTAATTAAATATAGTTATTTCGTTATTACACACACACATGTATGTGTGTTTGTGAGTGACACAGATGATGGCCCATTTTAGCTGAAACCATGTGGCCCATTTTACCTCAGTGGGTTAAGGTAAATTGGGCTGCCAAGAAAAACATAACTTTTTCAAAAAATATGTTCATATACCAAACTAACAACATTATTTCTGATTGATGCCATCAAGACAGATATTAAATTTAAAACCATCAAATTTTAATATCCAGGTTGACTCAATTTAACATCTCTGATCAAGCACTTTTATGGTTTAAATCCTATCTGTCCCACAGGAAACAGTATGTGGTAGTAGATGGTGTCAAATCTCCTTGCTTAGATTCTGGAGTTGGTGTCCCGCAGGGGTCTGTTCTCTCTTTTTATCAATAACCTACCAAATTCATGTCCAAACGTCTTCTCGCAGATGTATGCGGATGACGCAGTAATTTACACTCAAGCAAAAACCATCCAACAAGCAGCTGCTGATCTCACAGCTGCCCTATCTTATGTGCAGGACTGGCTCAAGAATTCATGCCTCATGTTGAACACCAGAAAAACCGTGTGCATGTACTTCTCAAAACGTCACGTCGAAGTAAGCAGGTCAAATGTCTTTTTGAATGGAGAGGAACTTCTCCTGGTCTCAGAATTCAAATACCTTGGGGTAGTCCTTGATTCAACACTTTGCTTCAAAAATCATGTAAAAAAAAGTATCAAAGATCGTCAAATTTAATCTTCAAAATTTTTGTCACATTCGAAATAATTTAACTATGGGTGCTGCTAAAACATATTTTTATTCGATGATTATTTCTCATTTTGATTACTGTCTGACTACCTGGTCTCTTGCTTGTCCCACAACACTTAAAACCATAGAAAGCCTATATAAAAAGGCATTAAAAACATTAGATAAAAAACCGCTATCACACCACCACTGTCAAGTGCTAAAAAAACATAGATTACTAGATTTTCAAAATATGATTAATTTGAAAATGGCCTGTCTGATATATAAGGTCCTTCACTCCCTCGCTCCGCCACCTCTGAAGGACTTTATTAAACCCAAAGAAAATGCTCTGAGGACCACACGAGCCTCTACTAGAGGAGACTTGATAATACCTCACAGACGTACCACCTTCGGTCAGACGGTCCTGTCTGTCCGGGGTGGGAACCTGTGGAATAGTCTTCCTCTAACACTAAGAGAATGTACTACATATGGCTCGTTTAAAGTCCAGCTGAAAAATTGGCTATGGGCAAATCAAAGCTGTACACATTAGTATGTAGCCTATGTTTTATCCTCTTTTAAATTGTTTTATGTTGTAATGTGTATATGGTTGAGTGTTTGTGAAGTTGAATGTAGTCTTGTTTGAATATTGTATATAGGACTTAGTTAATTTATGAACTGACTGTAGATGTAAATTTTATTTTACAATGTTTTTGTGAGCTGTGTGATCCTAGCACGTGGGACTACGGATGGAAATTAGCCTTTGGCTATAATCCGGCATTTTTACATGCATGTACTCCATGTTATGTTCATTAAAATGCACTGTCCCAATCAAATAAAAAAAAAAAAAAATTATGCATAGTTTTTTATGTGCATGATTGTTTTTTTTTATAGATTTATCATCCTTTTTAGTTTAGTTTAGTTAGATTTGGTATGCCAGGCTACTTACCATGCAGCTTTCTGGTGCAGTCTTGATTTGAATTATTGCCCAGCCCACCATAGCAACCATAAACCAATCAAATCACCTGTCACTTGTCAAGCACAGTTATGACAACAGTTTAAAATCCTTTGCAGTCATTGGCTCTAAATTCCAGAGGGGCTGGGACCCCCAAACCTTAAATGGCCCATTTTACCTGATATCACCCTACTACTATTAAATAATATGGAAACAAGCTTAACTAATCAGTAAGTAATATCGAATTTAAAACTAAGATAGTTCCTTATTAGGTAGGTAGGCTAATTACTGAATGAGATTGGCATCATTATGAACTAATAGGTAATTATGACAAATTATAAAGAATTACTAATTAATTACTAATCACAGCTTTAAAGTGTCTGAGACGTTAGCAATTGTCTTTTTTACTCTCAACTTGGTCATAAAATGCATCGCTAATTACTGAAGTGTTGCCTAGTGACTATGCAGGAACTACTAGTGATGTGGACCTTAAAGTTTCTAAATGAAAATTTACCAACATTAAAAAAAAAATCAATAAAATTATTGATATTACTTTCATTGGAATAATACATACATCAAAATTATTTAATTTAATTATAACATTTGGTTTCCTTCTAATGAAATTTTCCACATCCACCCAAACAATATTTATATAATCTGCTGTTGATTTCGCCTTGCGGTGATGACGTCATCACGCGCGCGCTCAGTCAGTGTCGAGACTTCTGAGGTAAACTGTTCACGTAATTCTAAAATACTCTTTATACAGTTTAAATATCATTTTACGGCGACATTTCCTGATGGTTTTCATCGGGTTCGTCGCTATTTGTGTCTGCTGACTAAAACACTTGAAGAAGTTTTTGTTATGTATTTCTCTTCACACACAAAATTAACGGTTTTGCTAGCGAATAAAGGATGCTAGCGAAGTAAGTGTTACGAACGAAGTTATTAGGATATAACTATAATTAGATTTAAATAGGAAAAATACATTGGTTGATAAAGATGGGTGTCATTATAGTGTCTGTCTTTTGTATTGCTGCTTTTTTCTCTCTCATTTGAGAAATAATCTAATATTAGAGCACTTATATAGGCTTTTTTAGCAGATGTTCTGACTCAAACAATCTGTTTCTAGCAGCAAATACTTATAATAAAGTGAGATGATCTGCTGATCCTGAATGGCTTGTTGAATGAGTATTGATAGTCTATGGCTCATCACTATTATCAGAGCAGCTGAAAAGCCTCTTTATTTCATGTCAATAGATCCTGTTTCTCTATGGAGCTATTCTTGTGCCAATAAAAATGAACGTAGCTTTTCAAGAAACTAATGAAAATATAAATTGAAACTAAATAAATTATCTCTAAAACTGAAAAAGAATAAATCGCAGGCAAATTTTTTGACTTCGTTTTTAATACACTGCATGTTTTGCTAACTGTTTCTCATATTTCAATCGCTGATCTGAACTTACAAATGCGCTTCCAGAGTTTTCATTTACGCTTCTGAAGTTTTCGTTTACGCTCCCTGAGTTTTCGTTCGCCGTTCTGACACATTTCTCTCGTGGGGGCGGGGCTAGTAGCAGTGTGTTCTCATTGGTTACTGAGCTTTTGATTGATCGCGGCGTGACCTGGAAGTGAAGACGTCAGTGTTTATGTGTGGATGTGAGCGTCTGTAATCGCAGCTTTCTATTTCATTTTAGTGATATTAAGTTTATATCTGTATTTATTTGCTGCTACACTATATTGTTGAGATGATCTCTTATAGAAGGAATAGTACAGACGAATGATATTTATCATTAGTCATCGTCGCTATATCAGGAGGATACTGGATAACGTTAGCCTACTCGTGGTAAGTCTGATTTTTGTTTTGTTTTTAATACTATACTAATACTATTTATAATACAGTACTGGCCTTTTTCAGGTGGAGAGGCATTTTAGAGCTCAGTGAGAGCCCATAACATTATACAGCTGAGCTGTGTTGTCTTGATTTAACTGTTAGCCCAATCATTAAATGACTTGTTTATCTACATTCGGTTACAGTCTTCGATTAGATCATATTTGCTTCGATTAGATCATATTTCCCCCCAGCCACCCCAAACAACATTGAGCTAGAGTACTGTACAGTAGCCTATCTGTACTGTATCAGTCAATGACCGATGCCATAGGACCAGAGCGCTGTCAATCACTGCCTGATTCAACTTTGGCAATGTAAAGCCTTTTTTACCATGCCAATAAAGCTATTTAAACCTGAATTTCTCAATTGCTGATTAATTTGCGATGCAAAGTTTTTGAAAGAGGAGAGACACGACTTGACCACAGACCACGTCTCTGTTCGTAATATGTAAACACTCAATTATTTTGAAGTATCGCCCTGGTTGCAATATTTATTCTGATTACTTTTGTGTGATAAAGATGACTGATAAAGCTATTATATGTATCTAGTATGAGTAACAAATTGCTTTTTCTGTGTCCATATTTGACTAATAATAATGAAAAAAGTGCACTTCAAATGAACATTTCTTTGACAAATGTTAAATCTTTAATAGTCTTTAATAATAAATATATGTCCAAATTAAAAACTTAATACATGCAAGTAATTATGACTGAAAACATCCAGCAACTAGGGAATACACATCCATATGTTTATATATAGGGCAATACAGCCATCTACTGGTTACACAACAGTATTACAGATGATAAATGCTGCTTGACTCCGAGGTAAATATTTAGTACTGTAAAATCCCTTAAATATAAATATAATAAATATTTTAAGTCTGCAATGTGTTACTGTATGGGGAGTTCAAAGCAGTTTGTATTGTTAGATTATAATACATTTCCTCTCTCATTTTCCAGGGAGTGGAGTGGAGCAACAAGATTCTGATGCTGACACAGAGGATGGAGTGATAGTACCAGAGATCCACTGTCCCTATCAGACAATAATCTTACTCTGTTCAGACACATCACCTTTGAATGACTTGGATCTTGATCTTCAGACACCTGATTTATTTTAATATAAACTAGCAAATATTTCAATTTCCTCTAGATTAAAACAAACACAGTTCACAAGTACACAAGTGGTATCACTTTATTCTTATTAATCTATGCTGATCTTGGATTAGCATACCAATAGCATATGAATGTTGAGGGGATAGTTCACCCAAAAATACAATTCTCTCTTATTTTACTCACCCTCATTCTGTCCCAGATGCATTTTACTTTCTTTCTACAGATAAACACGAATTAAGATTGTAAGGAAAGTAATCCATCTCTGCGAGTCCTAAAGACGCTTTAAAAACCACACACAGTGAGCGTGACGGTAATCCATGCGACCTCAGTGGATGAATCAATGCCTTCTGAAGTCAAACAATAGGCTAGATAAAAGAAATACTAATAATGTAAACTGTTTTAACTATTAAAAATCTTACATACATGGGTTACAATCCACTTGTATTATGGACTCACAGAGATGGATTATTTCCTTAAATATCTTTGTCTATGTTTATGTCAAGAAGAAAGTCATATACATCTGGGATGGCATGAAGGAGAGTAAATGATGAGAGAATGCTCATGTTTTGGGTGGACTATCCTTGCACTGCTTGCAAGGGTGTAGATTTGGTTTGAACATTGGGGGGGTTGAAGTTTGGGTCTGCATATTTTTCATGTGATCATGGTATAAATATTGGGGGGGTTGTAATGCATAGATTTAAAGATTTAAATACAACACCCCCCCCTGCTTTGTTACTTGTACTGCAACAGGAACTGCTCAAAGAATCATTGCAACATTTAAAATGTATATGAATTTTTAAAATGTATTCTGTATTTGTAATTGTGCATTTTGTATAGTAATGTATATCATGAGAATACTGTGCATTACGTGTATATTATGCAGTTAATGTTTTGTGGATTCTGGTCTTTCCGGTCACAACATAATTGCATCCAAGACCTTCACTCTGATACTTGTGTATATGCTTTAGTGACAATAAAGAATGTAAATTTATTTGAATTCATATTTTCAATTACATTAATTTAACTGGTTGTATAAGTCACGATTGAAACGGTTGATGATTGTTAAAATATATTTACAATTTTAAATGTTAGCAGATAGTGTTAATTAAATGAAATAACTAAATACAATTATCAATTTTAAAAAAATGGCAACAAGAACATTCTTTGTGTGACATATGTAATGAAATGCCCTTTGAGGTCTGTATCTGACAGCAGGCCACGACTAATTTTCATTTTGTTTAAATTCCTCTTATTTAAGTGATCATTAATTTTGATGGTGTAAACGTATATCATGCTAACAATGAGTAGTGTGATGGCCATGGCTGCCAACCTTGATTACCTGGTTGAAGTTTGACTTTCTTGACGGCTGAATATATCACACACGTTTGCTAGTATTCTCTTTAAATTGTAACAGCTGAACCTAATCAGAGCCTAACATGCAAAATAATCATCAGGAATAAACAAATATTCTCCGAAAACATTGGACACTACAATATTTTAAGTATTATATACAGTACTTTAATGTGCAATTACACCTGAATAGATCTCTTGTGCTCCTAAAAAGATTCTGCCAACTAAGTAGTAGCAGCAGGTAAATACAGATCAAATTAAAAAACAAACATAACTTAATATCACTAAAATGAAATAGAAAGCTGCGATTACAGACGCTCACATCCACACATAAACACTGACGTCTTCACTTCCAGGTCACGAAGCTATCAATCAAAAGCTCAGTAACCAATGAGAACACACTGCTACTAGCCCCGCCCCCACGAGAGAAATGTGTCAGAACAGCGAACGAAAACTCAGGGAGCGTAAACGAAAACTTCAGAAGCGTAAATGAAAACTCTGGAAGCGCATTTGTAAGTTCAGATCAGCGATTGAAATATGAGAAACAGTTAGCAAAACATGCAGTGTATTAAAAACAAAGTAAAAAAATTGGCCTGCGATTTATTCTTTTTCAGTTTTAGAGATAATTTATTTAGTTTCAATTTATATTTTCATTAGTTTATTGAAAAGCTACGTTCATTTTTATTGGCACAAGAATAGCTCCATATTTCTCCTCATTCATTATGCTGATGTCTTCAGATCTGTAAATTCACACATTAAGCTAATTTTATTGTCAACAGATTTGAGCAAACGACACAATCAGCTATTGTGACATCTACAAGATATAGGTAAGTTTCATAAGAGCATTTATTTCATTAATCTGTAATTAACCGTTTTTCATATACAAGTTAAACACAAAACTAAAGTACAATAAACAAAAACAATTTTGTTTTTGTTTAATGTTCCATTAATAGATGAATAGGTGAATTAGTATGAAAACATAAACTCAGTAAGTGATTTCTTCTTGATTTTGTCGGATCTGCTCCTCCTCTGTCAGTGAAACTCCTCCTCCTTCAGTGAAGCTCCTCCCACTGCAATTCACCAATAAATGCTGGAATATTCCCATCAGCTACAAGTGAAGACGAGCATCAAACCATCAAGAAGAGCTGAAATCTGCAAAGACAGAGTTTATTGAAGGACAGTGAGAACATGAGAGATCACTGCAGAATGAAACACACTGAAGAACAAAGAGGTTGGTGTTTATTCCTGATTCTTCATTAGTGAGGCTGAAGATGGTTATAAAGCTTTAAGTAGTTCAGATAGAAGCTCAAACGTGCTGCATAACACGAGAATGAACCTCATTGGTTCTTGCAGAAGCTCAAATGTGCTGCGTAACACAAGAATGAATATCATTTGTTCTTGCAAAAAAGTGGCGCCAAAGTAAAAAACAAAATATAACAAAACAATCCTTAAGCTAACCCTAATCCTAACCAAAGTAAAATGTGAAAAAGAAACCGAAATCTTCGCGCACGTGGCGACTAACCTAAATACACAACAAAAGTACAAAGAGTGGCGCTCACCTCTAACCTAGTGTGTATAACAGAGAAAAAACATCCCTACGGGCAGTGTATACCGCGGCATACTGACCTACCGTTCGTCTTCCCATAGATCATCGTAATGCCTCTGTGTGATGAAGAGTAAACACACAATAACAAATCTTTCAGATACTGAAACATAACGGGTACTCATAATACATCTGAACACATAGCACACAACTCAGTTCGCTGCAGAAACTCGGATCACTACACAAAGCTCAGCACGCTACCAGAGAGAGAGCATGAATGAACGCGCCATCCTTTTAAACCAGCTGAACGGCCTTTGATTGTTTCTCGAACATCGCCTCAATGATGACTGACGTCCGACTCGGCCAATCACAGCAATCCTGCGAGCAGAGATAGTGAGCTAGAGACAAAAGAGAGACAATGAGCATAATGGCCAACACGTGCGAATTACACCAACGTATACAGATCAGTGAAAACAAAACAAAACACACGTGGAACGTAACACTTTCCCCCTGAGGAACCAACTATATGGCATAAAATCGAACATATAGTTGTTCAAACAGTTATGCTCAAATACCGTTATAAGCAACTCTAGATAGTGCGTCAGCTATCACATTATCGACGCCTTTCTTGTGTTTAATTACCAGATTATAACCCTGTACAATCAGAGACCAGCGCATTAAACGCTGATTTTGGTTATACATACGTGATAGAAAAACTAAAGGGTTGTGATCGGTAAACACAATGACCGGAATGTTACTCGAGCCAAGATACACATCAAAATACTGGAGAGCCATCAGAAGTGCTAACGCCTCCTTCTCGATCGTCGAATAGTTTAACTGATGTTTATTAAACTTACGCGAGAAGTAACAGATGGGGTAATCAATGCCATCTTTACCTTCCTGTATTAACACTGCTCCAGCACCAACAGCACTCGCATCCACATCAAGTTTAAACGCAGAAGCACAATCTGGTGCGGCTAAAACAGGGGCGTTACACAAAAGAGCTTTAATCGAGTTAAAAGCATGCTGACAGTCATCAGACCATAAAAACGTGCGGGAGAGACTAAGAAGCGAAGTCAACGGCTGTGCAATTGTCGATAAATTTTTGCAGAAGCTACGATAATAGCCAGCCATCCCCAAAAATCGACGGAGCTCACGTCGGGTGGTTGGAGTAGGGAACTCAGCTATCGCGGTAACTTTAGCTTCTAACGGGCGCACTTGACCTTGACCAACTTCTTTCCCAAGATACGTAATAGTGGCCTGGCCGAATTCACATTTAGCTAAGTTTAAAGTCAACGAAGCCTTCTCAAGTCGTTCAAAAACCATACGTAACGAGGAAATATGTTCTGGCCAGTCAGCCGAATAGATCACCAGGTCATCTAAATATGCATTACACTTAGGCACTCCAGCCAACACAATATTGATCAATCGCTGAAAAGTGGCTGGGGCGTTACGCATGCCGAAAGCCATCACGGAATATTGTAGGAAACTATCAGGGGTCACGAAAGCTGAGATGTCAGAAGCACGAGTCGTAAGTGGAACTTGCCAATATCCTTTTAACAAATCTAACTTACTGACGTAACGAGCTGAACCAATTTTGTCTACACAGTCCTCCATTCGCAGCAATGGAAAACAGTCGGATACGGTTACTGCATTTACTTTCCGGTAGTCGGTGCAGAATCGAGCAGTACCATCGCTCTTCGGCACTAATAAACACGGAGAGCTCCAGGGACTACAACTGAACTGAGCAAGTCCATGCTCTAACAAATACTCAACCTCATTCCGCATAATATCTCTTTTTACTGCGTTCACACGGTATGCATGCTGTTTGATCGGAGCAGCATCACCCACGTTAATGTCGTGCTTTAGAACTGTAGTACGAGAAGGTACATCATTAAACAAAGCAGGAAAATCATTAATCAACTGCATAACATCATATCCCTGTTGTTCAGATAAATGAGATACATAAGATGTAAAATCAGTTAATACCTCCGAGTTTTTAAGACGAGCACACTGTTGATGAGTATGACGCAAGATCACTCCATCATCCTCCAGATCACCAACCTCGACAGCAGCACAAGCGATCAGCACAGGAGATGCCACAGGAACGGCAGTTTCATCTGCAGGTGAAACATCACTCTGGACAGCTTCTCTGTTGTGAAAAGTCTTCAACATGTTCACATGACACACACAAGTCTTTCGTTTCCTATCAGGAGTCCCAATTACGTAATCTGTATTACTAAGTTTTCTCACCACCTCATATGGTCCAGAAAACCGTGCTGATAAGGCAGACCCTACCATAGGCAACAAAACCAACACCGAATCGCCCTCATTAAAGAAACGCAGTACAGATTTATGATCATAATGACTCTTAATTTTTTTCTGTGCAACTTCAAGTGACTCTCTCGCCACTGAACAAGCTTTATGCAAGCGTTCACGGAACTTACTCACATAGTCTAACACGTTCACTTTCGGGCTAGACTCAAATGACGACAACAGGTTCTCCTTAAACATTTTCAAGGGTCCTCTGACAGTATGTCCGAATACTAATTCAGCAGGGCTGAATCCAAGGCTTTCCTGAACTGCTTCTCTAATCGCGAATAGAAGTAATGGTACCCCCTCATCCCATTCTTTACCCGTATCCATACAATACTTCCTCAGCATTGCCTTAAGCAGGGTTTCCCCTACCATTATATAGGGGGGGCGCCCCGCCCCCCTTGAAGGTCAAGTAAATTTGATTTGATTTTCTTTATAGCGCCAGATTACAATTTATTTTATTAAACAAACTAAATAGCCCTTAAGTAATATGTTATTTATCTTATTTCCACGATGGTAGGCCTATGTCTTTTCTGTCTGTTTTTGCGCGTTTACAGTTATCCGAGTTAGTTCGCACGCGCGCTCACTCACACACGCGCGCTCACTCACACACAAACAAACAAACAAACACTTGCGTCACATACAGATGAGCACTAGCGGACAGCGCGGCGGGAAATATGTCGCGTCAGCCAGATTTAAACCACCAGACAAAAATATTTGCGTTTTTTAAAGATGGCAACACTCGCTCTACTGCGAGTAGCAGTCCAAGTCTAAGTGCTGCGCATCCTGCTGCCCCTGACAATCATCAAAAGTCCAGTCATCATCACCGGATGACAGGTTTTGACCCAGCTTGGCTGTCAGAGGGGAAATACTCCCCTTGGCTGTACAAGACTGATCTTGGTAAGTAACTAACTAAATACATACATACATATAAATGTGACAGCAGGGTTCTCATCTAACACATGACTTGCCAATTAACTTATTCATAATATATTGTGGTAATACATGATGGGTAACTGAAACCTGTAATTTCATTAACAATAAAATTTATATTAATGAATTACATGCCGCTTGCTATTTACATTTGTGTGTTTAAAATGTTTTTAGTCAGGACATTGTAAATCTGCTGATTAAATAAGACAAGAGATATTTAATACGCTTTGCAGGCCGCTCTGTGTTGTAATGTATGGGAATGTCCTGCGCACGTGATGACGTTCAGAACAGCGCGCGTTCACAGCAGTGCTGCGTCTGACAGGATTATTCTCTCCAATATGCTGCATCATAGAAAAGAAAACTTCTAAAAAAAAAGCCCAGTTAAAATCTGTTTATCATATAAATGTATTAACTAACATTATTACATGGCTTGGTTGAATTCCAATATAGAATGCGGTCTGTTATTTCTTGATAACAGACCGCTGCGAAGTATAACACACCGTTGCCATGAAAAACAGAGCGTTGCTATGGACACGGAACGGACTATTTTCTTTAGCGGAAGCAATACAATCATTTTTAAATCAATAAACTCCTTTTTAAATCAATCATTTGTGTCAAATTATTTTTTTATTTTGTAGGTGGCCATGTAATAAGGGGGATAATGTACTGTATAGCGAGGCGGTTGTTATAGAGATGTCGGGGTTGTTATTTGCTATAACAGCTGCGTTGCTATACATATCCCTTACTTAACGAACAATGAATGAGTATTTATAAATCTTTTTTTAGTTGTTAGTTAAAAAATAAAACTATTTAAGCTCTGGTCCATTAATATTTACAAATACTTCTATAAATTTAACAAAGGTTATTTGCAAAAGTCAATTTTAAAAATATTTAAATACGTTTAATTTATTTTTTTTAAAGAGATATCTTATGTTACCATTTTTTAACGTTTACGAAGCTACGCTCCCAGACAACCAATTTATGAGATAGATAGATAGATAGATAGATAGATAGATAGCACATAAAGAATGAAAATGAAATTATTTCTTTTTGGTTTTAGGAATGTTCTGTCGAATATGTAGACAGCATAAACAAGCGGTTGTGAGAGGAAACCAGACCCGGCCATTTATAGAGTCTCCCTGCCAGTCCTACAGAAAGGACAAACTTGACAAACATATGGCATCTGAGCATCACAGAACAGCCTGTCAGCGCCAGTCAAGTTTGATAGCAGGTAATTTTATTTTATTATGATTCGATCAATAATATGTTTGATTCTTTATTACAAATGATGCATATAATTTCAGGCAACACTGTCCTTGCATCATTTGAGCCCACAGTTGTCCTGGAACATGAAGCTGTGGTGGGGGCATTCAAGTGCTTGTACTGGCTAATAAAGCATGAAATAGCCCACCACACCAACTATCCAGCCTTGCTGCAACTAGCTAATCTGTTGGGCTGCACCTATTTTGACAAGCTCAATGTAAGTTTCTTTTGTAAATGTTTACCATATTTCTTATTTGTCTTATGTGATCCCTATATGGACAAGTAATTGGACGTTTCTTACATAAAATTAGTTAAAGAATTCATACTGCATTTACTTGTCAAACATCTTTTCACTTTTTTAGATTGGCAAAAGCACCAACTATAGATCACACAGAATAATTGATGAAATGCTTGAAATTCTGGCAAATGTCATTGAAAAGCCAATATTGAGAGATATTTCTCAGTCACGAGCCATAGGCTTGGAGATTGATGAGACCACAGATGCATCTGTGTGCAGACAGCTTGACATTCATGTGAGGTAGATCTACTCAAAGTGTAACAACATTTCATTGACCAATAAAATTTAAATAACAGATCATTGAAAAGTAAAAAATGTATAATTTTTTACATATAGATACTTGGACAATGCGGGTAAGGTCTTCTGCCAATTCCTGGATCTGATTTGCCTTACTGACGGGAAAGCAGATTCAATAGTGGCAGCACTAAAAAATATTGTTCACACGAAGGGCATACCGACACACCTAATCTTTGGCCTTGGAACCGATGGTGCTGCTGTAATGACAGGTGTCACCTTCTTTTTATAAATAATTAAACTGTTTTCAATATTTTGTTCCTTGTTAAATTAATAAACAAATGTATTTAATAGGAAGACAAAATGGAGTAGCAAAACAGTTATCAGAGGAATGGCCACAGCTCCTAAGTGTCCACTGTGCTGCACATAGGCTAGCTCTAGCCTGTAAGGATGCATCTGAAGAGGTGCCTTACATGGCTACATTTAGAGACCATTTGGAACAGTTACACCTGTACTTCAGAAACAGTGCAAACCGCTCTGCTTCTCTGAAAGCCGCTGCAGAGATTCTCGGTGTGTGTGAGCTGAAAGTGAAGGTAAATAAGTTATGCCTAAAAGAAAATGACATATGAATACTTTACTTGCATTTATATTCATTTTTTAAACTGTTTTTTTTTTCTGTCATTGACTAGCAAGTAAAGGACACACGGTGGCTCTCCCAACATGAAGCAGTAAAAAACCTCCTAAGGAACATAACTGCTGTACTGGGTGCCTTGGCAGACGAAGTAGAGACCCGCAAATGTCCTACTGCTAAGGGACTTTATTCATTCCTTGCCACCTATCGCTTCATTGCCGCCCTTCATCTGCAAGCTGATGTGCTCCCTCACCTGGCACGCCTCTCTAAGCTCTTTCAAAAGGAGGATGTCATGTTCCTGGCAATCAAAGAGCAGGTAATTTAAATAACTCAGCTCAATGTTTTATCTTATTTATTTATTTTTATTTATAGGGTACCACAATTATTCTTTATGCTTAAGTCAATATGCTTATTTTTTCCAGGTACCAGTCACCCTGGCCTTAATAAAGGGCATAAAAGATTCTGGTGGTCATCAACCTGGCTCACACCTGAGTAAGTTGACCCAAAATTTGGAAGACCCTTCAGGACTGGGTGCATTCTGCATCTCTGCTGAACAGGAAAGAGGGAGAAGAGGGGGTAATGCAGGAGACAGACAGCAGTACTGGCAACGATTTCAATCACAGGTTATGATTATGTGGCTTTTGTCTGACTTTATTGATCTAAATTAAATATAGCTGCTGCACAGTTTTATTTATCCTAATAGTTTTCTAACATGTTTCATGTGTTTGATTAGGTGATGGATCCATATTTGGATGGCCTCATTGCCCATCTCGAGAGACGTTTCTGTGAGGTTGGAGTTGTGGCTGCATTTGGAATACTCGGTCCACAAGCAGCTACACTCCCTGATGACACTGCACACACAAAACTGAGGATACTGGTAGAGAAGTTTTGTTCCTGTGTCGATTTTGGAACAGTCCTTGAAGAATGGGCTTCTTTCAAGGAGCAAGTGGTCTCAGGTCCACTTAAGGTAACTTACAAATGTGACATTTTTACATGACATTATCTTGAACACTACACTGTGTTACTGATGTCATTTTGAACCTTTTTTTAGAACAAGACACAGCTGGCAATATTGTCTGAACTGTCTTCAAAATATGAGGAGTTTGGTGCCCTGTACCCAACAATGAGCCTGCTGGCTTCTATTGCTCTGACGGTCCCAGTCAGTAGTGTAAACTGTGAAAGGGACTTTTCAACCATGAACAGGGTAATACAAACTTTTCACAATAGGATTTGCTGCTTTTAGCTATATGTTAAGCTATCACATTTAACAGTTAATGCATTTGCAGGTCAAGACAAACATCCGCAATAGGCTGCAAGGAGACCATCTTGCAGCATGCATGCGGATCTCAATAAATGGGCCAGACATTTCTGACTTCCCATATCAAGAGGCTCTGGAAATGTTCTTCCAGAAGCCCAGAAAGATATACTGCAGTGACAAAAGCTGCACACTTTGTGGATAAATTACATAAAAATAAATCTTCCAATTTTTAGTTTAATGTAATTCAAATAATTGTTCAGTTAATATATTCACTGCTGCCATTAAAAGAAACAAATGAACACCATGATTCCTTTAAGTGTTTGATTTCCAACCCCCCCCCCCCCCCCCCCCCCCGCTCCCGCTCCCCGCTCCCCCCCCCCCCAAAGCTGTAAACCTAGGGGAAACACTGCTTAAGTGTTTGGTGGAAACGCTCGAGCGCCCCCTGGCTTTCAGCGTGATAGGCACTTGCAACCCTATGAGATATACTTAAACTGGACAACACCTGAGTAAAGATTTTCGAAAGAAAATTAGTGCCTTGATCTGACTGCACAATTTTGGGTAAACCAAACGTAGAAAAGAATTTCACAAGGGCTCTAGTTACAACAGGCACTGTAATCCTTCTCAAGGGTATTGCCTCAGGAAATCTGGTCGCCGTGCACATTATTGTCAAAAGGAATTGATTACCGGACTTGGATTTAGGCAAGGGACCGACACAATCAACAATAACGTGTTCAAACGGTTCTCCTATCACAGGAATAGGAACAAGAGGAGCACACGGAATTACCTGATTTGGTTTGCCAGTAATCTGACAGGTGTGGCAAAATCGTGTGACATCAGCTTTTACTCTCGACCAAAAGAAATGTCTTAAAACTCGATGATAGGTTTTCTTGATTCCTAAATGTCCTGACAAATCAGCTAAAGATAAAACTTGTGGTCGGTAACAAGAAGGAATCACAATCTGATACACACTATTCCATTCAGCATCATCTGCAACATCAGAACCCCACTTAGGGGCCGATCACACCTGACGCGTTTTTTGCAGTGAGAGGCGCCTATTTTCAATTGGTTTCCTATGGCAGCGAGCGTTCTGCGCGCTGTTTATGCGCCTGCTGCGCCTCGCGTTTTACCGCCCGCTGCGCCTTGCGTTTTTGAAGTTGAAAAAAAAGCAACTCCGAGCGGAAAAACCGCCCGACGTCATCGCATTTTTTTCCACTGTCCAATCGAATGAAGTGAGAGGCGGGCCTTCCGTTTAAGTGATGAAAGCTACAGTTGCTTGAACGCCAGGAAAGTGCGATGATAGAGGATAAACTTGTGGTGCTCTCGCGGGTTACTAGGAGCTTAACGACTTCACGAACCGTAACTACCACAGTGTTAACAGAAAGTAAATAAAGGTAATAAAAGTCTGATTTGACGTTTACTTGACTGACAGGACAGCTGTTTCATTGGTTGCCTAGCAACATAAAAAACGCAGCGCACTGCTCGTTCTGTGTAATGTAAAGTACTGTGCACCTCGCGTTTTCGAACCTGAAAAACGCGTCAGGTGTGATCGGCCCCTTACGCATCAGTAACCCGTTCTCAACAAAATAAGCGTTTTTTCTCTCTTGAACTTTCTCTAGAGAAACAACAGCAGCAAAACACTTCCGAAGACTTTCATTCTCTTTTTGAGCAGCAATAACTCCCTCGCGCGTCACATGCAACTTTACATTCAGAGTGCTCAAAACAGGCAAATTTTCAACAGTTTTACTCTCATCACAAGGTAACACGTCACTGATAAAAACAGGTGCCATAAAAGATGTAGCCAAATCTTCAGCATCCATTTTACGAAACTGAGCTCGCGTAACTACACAGACTGGAAAAGTTTGGAAAAGACCTCGACAGTTCATCAGGCTGATCTGACAGAACTGGTCTATCAAAAACTTCCAGCAAAGGCATGACTTTCCCACCGGCTAAATCATTGCCAAGGATGAATTGTACTCCACTAACAGGCAAACTCTCACGAACGGCCACCTTCACGAAACCTGTACACAATTCTGACTCTAAATGAATCTGGTGCAACGGAACTTGGACAAGACCCATCTCGATGCTCTGTACTAGCACATTACTGCCGCAATAGGTTTGATCAGAAAACGACAGTACATCTGCACTAATAAAAGACTGCATTGCCCCAGTATCCCGCAGCATTTTTACGCATATCTGCTCCTCAGAATTTCCCGTAACGGAAATTAACCCTTCCAGCAGAAAAGGTGCGTAACTAGGATCAGGCTTATCGTTATGCTCGATTTTAACAGGATCAACCAGTTTAACAAAACCAGCGCTCTTAGGTACAGAATTCGACTGTTTTCGTTTTAACACAACACAATCAGCAATTAAATGACCAGGTTTGTGACAATAAAAACATTCTCAATCCTCTTTCTACTTCAAAGTAACTGGTTTCAGACGTGATGAACTACTCGAATTCACTTGAAATGACACAGCTCTCTCAGAACGCGTAGAAGTGAACACATTTTTATGCGTCAATGCAAATTCATCTGCCAAGACAGAAGCTTGCGACAAAGATGACACTTTCTGTTCAAGTAAACGACAACACGCTCAGATAAACAATTCTTAAATTCCTCTAGAAGAATTAATTCTCTCATGTCTTTAAAATCATTTACCTTACTCGATGTGCACCACTTATCAAACAATACGTTTTTTTCCTTCGCGAATTCAACAAATGACTGATTGGAACTTTTCTTATGGCTTCTAAACCGTTGCCTGTAAGCTTCGGGTACCAGCTCATAAGCGCACAAGATTGCAGCTTTTACTTCTTCATAATTCACGCTATCCTCTAAAGACAATGTAGCGCAAACATCTTGAGCTTTGCCAGTTAACTTGCACTGTAACAGCAACGACCAGACCTCTTTAGGCCACTGAAGTGTAGACGCAATCCACTCAAATACATTAAAATATGAATCAACCTCTGTCTCTCGAAACTGCGGCACAAGGGAAATATGTCTACTGACCTCAAAAGTGGTCCCCCCCAAGCCAGCATCAGCAGGTTGTAAGGGTTGCGTAACTGGAACAGGTGTCACCTTGCTTGCACTCAACTCAAGTTCACGCAGCTTCACCTGCGTCTCCGCCTCGATTTCGAGTCTGCGGACTTCAAGTCGGAATTCCATATTAGCCCGACGGTCTTCTGCCCGTTCGCGCGCCTCCATTTGGACTCGCGCTAAGCGGACTTTAAGCCGCACATCACCTCCTCCAGACTCAACCGAGCCCGGAGTAAAAGGCTCAAAGGGCGACAGAACGGCCTTGGCCTCAGAATCCTCCACCTCAGCCATTCCACCTCGCTCCTCCTCACCAGGGCGACCGTCAGCACCAAAGGAACCATCACCGACTACTGCAGGCAGCACTAGAACACCCAATTCCACCAACCTTTGGGATACAGTAGACTTAATCTCTTTTTTAAGCCGCTGCCTCGAAACAGCGATCTGGAAATGAGCAGCGATACACAGCAAATCATCTTTCCTACACCTATCAAGTTGCTCCACCATAGGTGCACTAACAAAGGTATCTAAATCAAAATCAGCCATACTTACTCCTATCAGAATCACTAACCATATAATCAACCAGCCCATCCGCTAATCACTGCTTCGCGAACACTAATACTCTACAAAGGAAACACTGAACATGGTCATTCCACCACTCACATCAGCAGCAATCAATATCTCGGGAAAAATATTAATATTAATATCCCGGACGAGCCCCCATTTAAGTCAAGTCAAGTCAAGTATATTTGTATAGCGCTTTTCACAATACAGATTGTATCAAAGCAGCTTCACAGTATTAAATTAAAATAATACAACAAGGTTTGTTTCTAGTGGAATTTATTGATTGATAAAATTAAAATTAAATATCCCCAAAATATCCCCAACTGAGCAAGCCAAAGGCAACAGTGGCAAGGAACCGAAAAACTCCATCAAGTGACCTAATGGTGACCTGAAACTCCATCAGGTGACCTAATGGAGAAAAAAAAACCTTGGGAGAACCCAGGCTCAGTCGGGGGCCAGTTCTCCTCTGGCGTTTTTGAACTAGAGACCGTATTTAACTGTAAGATTAAAAATATTAGGCTATATGAATGCCTGGCTGAAGAGATGAGTCTTTAATCTAGTTTTAAACTGGGAGAGCGAGTCTGAGCAACGAACAGTATCAGGAAGGCTATTCCATAGTTTTGGAGCTAAATGTGAAAATGCTCTCCCTCCTTTGGTGGATCTGGATATCCTAGGTATGACCAAAAGCCTCGAATTTAGTGATCTTAAAGAGCGCGATGGATTATAGGGCGATAGAAGATCCGCTAAATAGACTGGAGCTAAGCCGTTTAGGGCTTTATAAGTCAGTAGCAATACCAGTTAATACGGGACTTTATAGGTAACCAATGTAGTGATGTTAAAATCGGTGTTATATGATCATATTTTCTTGATCTAGTAAGAACTCTAGCGGCTGCATTTTGGACTAACTGTAGCTTGTTTATTGAGGATGCAGGACAACCAGCTAATAAAGCATTACAGTAACATAGTCTCGAGGTCATGAATGCATGAACTAACTTTTCTGCATCAGAAAGAGATAGCATATTACGTAGCTTAGCAATGTTTCTAAGGTGGAAAAAGGCTGTTTTTGTAACATATGAAATATGATTTTCAAAAGACAGGTTGCAATCTAATATAACACCCAGGTCTTTTACAGTAGAGGATAAAGTAACAGGGCATCCTACTATGTTAAAATTGTATTGTGAGAGGTTTTGTGGGCGTTTTTTTTAACCGATAAGTAGTACCTCTGTCTTGTCTGGATTTAATAAAAGAAAATTACGCGACATCTTTTATCCAATCTTTTATATCTTTAACACACTCTGTCAGTTTGGATAATTTAGCGTTTTCATCCGGCCGTGATGAAATATATATTTGAGTGTCATCAGCATAACAATGGAAACTAATTCCATGTTTCCTTATAATATTTCCAAGTGGCAGCATATATATTGAGAATAATAGAGGGCCTAACACAGATCCCTGCGGCACTCCATAGTTTACTGGAGTTATGATCAATTTTTCTCCATTTAAATAGACAAAATGGTAGCGGTCAGATAAGTATGATCTGAACCAGCTTAATGCTTGTCCTTGAACACCAGTATAATTTTGTAGTCAATCTAAGAGTATTGTGTGATCTATAGTATCGAACGCAGCACTAAGATCAAGTAAAACTAGTATTGAGATACAGCCTTGGTCAGAAGCTAAGAGTAAATCATTTGTGATTTTAACGAGCGCAGTTTCAGTGCTATGATGCGGTCTGAATCCAGACTGAAACTTTTCATAGATGTCATTTTCTTGCAAGAAAGAGCCCAGTTGGGCGGACACAACTTTTTCTAGTATTTTAGACATAAAAGGAAGATTTGGAATGGGTCTATAATTTGCTAGATTATGTGGGTCTAATTGTGGTTCCTTAATGAGAGGTTTTATAACTGCCATGTTCTTGGAACATGACCTAAAGATAAAGATGAGTTAATAATATTGAGGAGAGGCTCTTCCACTATAGGTAACACTTCTTTCAGTAGTTTAGTGGGTATAGGATCTAATAAACATGTTGTTGTTTTAGATGAAGTGATAAGTTTATTTAACTCTTTTTGTTCTATAGTTGTATAGTTGTTTTCTGTTAGTTTGCAGAGGTGCTCGGCCCTGGCCGCTTTTAGGGCCTTTTTATAACGTGACATACTGTCTTTCCATGCGATTCTAAAGACCTCTAAATTAGTTTGTTTCCATTTACGCTCTAAATTACGGGTTTCTCTCTTTAGAACATGCGTAGTATTGTTGTACCATGGTGCTTTACTTTTCTCTCTGACCTTTTTTAGTCTAATGGGTGCAACAATATCCAATTTTCCAGAGAGAATGGTGCTCATAGTGCTAGTTAATTCCTATAGTTCATCTGTTTGTTTGGGTTCACTGAGCAGCTGAGACAGATCAGATAAGTAATTTGAAACATTATCTATGGTGGATGGAAGGATTGTTCTGCCTGATCGATAACGCGGCGCAGCATGATATATTACAGGAGTACGTAATATGCAAGTTACCATGTAATGGTCAGTGACATCATCACTTTGTGGAATGATATCTATATCGGTTGAATCGGTTCGATGTGATATAATTAAATCGAGTGTATGATTAAAACGATGAGTTGGTCCGGTAACGTTTTGCTTGACCCCAAAGGAGTTTAATAAATCTGTAAACGCAGCCCCTAACGCATCATTTGGATTATCTACGTGTATGTTAAAATCTCCAACAATTAATGCTTTATCAACATTGACTAATAGGTCTGAGAGAAAATCTGCAAACTCTTTTAGGAAATCAGCGTAAGGCCCAGGCGGTCTATATACGGTAGCCAAGGCTAGAGATAATAGGGATGTTTTTCTAACATCTAAGAGCATAACATTTAGTACAAGTACTTCAAACGAAATAAACTTATAACCCTTTTTCTGAGTAACATTGAGAATATCTCTATAGATTGTTGCAACACCGCCGCCACGACCAATCAGACGGGGCTCATGCTTATTGGAGTATCCTGATGGAGTAGACTCATTTAGACCGAAATAATCATTTGGTTTAAGCCAGGTTTCAGTAAGGCAAAGTACATCGAAGCTATTGTCAGTGACTATTTCATTTACAATAACTGCCTTAGGTGTGAGTGATCTAATGTTTAGAAGACCTAGCTTTAGGAATTGTTTTTGTTTACTAATAGCAACATTTTCTGTTTTAATAACAATTAGATTTTTCCTAGATCCTGCAGTAGATTTATTATTTGATCTCACTAAACGAGGAATAGACACAGTTTCTATGCAATGTTCTACACTAGTATTTATATCAGTTAAATTGGTGCAGCAGAGACTATGATTTGGACTTTTGGTTACTAGTCAAAAGGTATTTAACATTTTGGAGATGTTATCCGACAGAAGATCCGTTCCGAATCTGCTTGGGTGTAAGCCATCAGCACGGAATAGCCTAGGACGCTCCCAAAACAGATTCCAATTATTTACAAAGAGCAGTTTCTGCTCATTGCACCATGACATTAACCATTCATTTAGCGTGAATAATCTCCTAAACTTTTCATGTCCTAGTCGGTACGTGGGAAGCGGTCCTGACACAATGATCGTTGTTTCAGGCGATGTGATGCGTACCGTATCGATCAGATTCCTGAAGTCTTTCTTCAGAACCTCCGTCTGGCGCAGCCTGATGTCGTTCACTCCTGCGTGCAGGACCACAGTTCCGACGCGCTTGTCACCGTTCAGAATCTCGGGAACGCGAGCAGCGATTTCAGAAACACGAGCACCAGGAAAGCAGTGACTGTGCACCTTACTTTTACCTAACGTAGCGTGTACGTGCCGAACGATGGAATCGCCGATGATCACAGCATCGCGTTCTGTTTCGCGAAGAGGGGAGAAGCGGTTTTGGGTGGATATCTCGAAAACTGTGAGGGTCGGAGAGAGTCTTGGTCTAGACCTGACTCGCGTCTTCCGCTGCAGAACCATCCAGGCTTCGTGGTGGCGTGTTGGAGCCGGAGTGAACGAGACCATGGCTGATCGCGACCTCGGCACTCGGGACCGATGCTGAGAAACGCACGGAGTAGACGAGGTCGGAGTCAGCGGGTTAGTAACGTTAACCACTGATTTGTGTGCATCGGCACGTGATGTTTCAAGAGCTAAACGCCGGTCTCACAGCTCGGCTTGTCTCACTAAAAGGTCGTGGATCTGTTTCTCAACAGCTTCCAGCTCAGACTGCAGTGCGTGCAGCTCAAATGTGTCCTCACCTGCACCAAAAGGTAGACTACTTACATCTGATATATTCGCCATTTTAACAGATGGACAATAAATTAGCAACGACGCTACCAGTGATGCTATCAATATTAATACTAATTTATGACTGAAGTCTTGGATATAATCCGTCTTTTTAGTGGTACGGGTGTGGAGTAGACGCACGATAGGCGAAATTTTTTTTTGTTTGTAAGTGAGTGTGGAGAAGACGCGTTCAGCCGTGATCCACAGGAGTAACCTATAAGAGTATCCGGCGTTGGATCACTAATAGGCTTGAGACGCGTCTGCTCAACAGTCCGCGTTGTAACTATGAGGTTTGAGCAGCAGTGCTTCTCAGTGAGGAAAAGTAGAAAATGTTCGTTGTAAGTGAGTTTAAAGAGAAAAATCAAGAATTATAAATCAAATCGATGGAGCTCCAAAAACAACAACGCGTTCAGACGCGACGCATGCGCATTCGTCAACTGGGACATTTAATGTTACGAACTTTAAGAGTCTAGGGAATGTACCGTAACATTTATATATTAATATGCTGCTGGATGTGAAGTGAGGTGGAAGAACATGACAGACAATCTTTGAAAGAGAAAAATTACTGGATTTTTATTCACATAAAAGCCGAAGCCACTAGATCCAGTAAAATAACAGAGATATGCATAGGCCTGTCGCGATAGTCAATAAATCAATTAATCGCAAGATAAAAAAAATTAGCTTGATAATTTTTCCGGCCGCGATAATTCCATTTGCATGCTTGTTTGTTTTCCTCGTCTCTCTCTATCTCTACCAAAGAGACTGGATGACCACTCTCGGTTCCTTAGCGTATTGGAGGAGTGAACCCTCTTGTCAGTTGCATGGTCTTTGTGTGGTGAAGGTGGCACCGCAGGCGCGGTGCTTTATCAGTCACATGGTCTTTGTATGGGAAAGCGGGACTGCTTGCGGCGACTGCCGGGAGAAAGAGAGAAGACGCTAGTTGTGAGTTGGAGGGAAAAAAAAGAAAAAGATGGAATTGGTTTCAAAGCCAAACGCGACAGCTGCTGGTGTGGGAGCACTTCGGATTCAAACCGAATGATCGTGGTGAACCACTTAACCTGATCGAGCCGGTATGTCGAGTCCGATCTCATGAAAATGCGTATCAATACCACAAATCTTATTTCTCGTGCCATTTATACGCCAAAAATAGTTTTTGCGTGCATATGATACGCACTTTATGGTGTGTAATACGCACGCACTCCTCACCCCTAAATAATCCAAGTATTTTCAGTGCGTAACATATACACGCAATAAAGTACGTCTCTGTCTTCCCTACAGTACACAATCACTCGGGCGTTTAGTCGACAAAGTAACAGGAGGACAGTGCAAAATGGTGTGATATGGCCTGTTGAGGCTTTTTTTGTTTACAAAGGTCCTAACTAACATTATAATTATATTAGATGAAAATGGTCTCAGAACGACAATATTATCATTTATCGCAATAATTTCTTGGACAATTTATCGTCCAACAAAATTTGTTATCGTGACAGGCCTAATGATGCACTATGTACAATGTAAGAAAAATAAATAAACAAACATCAATAATTGTGAAGAGAACAAAAGTGGCGCCAAAGTAAAAAACTAAATATAACAAAACAATCCTTAAGCTAACCCTAATCCTAACCAAAGTAAAATGTGAAAAAGAAACCGAAATCTTCATGCACGCGGCGCTAACTAACCTAAATACACAACAAAAGTACAAAGAGTGGCGCTCACCTCTAACCTAGTGGGCCCTATCTTGCACCCAGCGCAATTGACTTTGTACACTGACGCATGTATCGTTCCTATTTTGCACCCGCGCAAAGCGCGCTTTTCCCTCCACAGAAGCACGTCGCTAAACTAGGGAATGAACTTGCGCTCCCTGGGCGGTTCAGCGCAAAAAAGGAGGCGTGTTCCGGCGCAAACGTTCCTTCATGCTATTTTGCAGGTTTAGAAAACAATTGCGCCACTAACCAGGAAAAAATTGTTTAAAGGCAGTGGCGCGTTGCGCATGTTATTCATATGCTATTTTAAGGGCGCATGCTTGGCCATAATCAATGTAGCGTGTGCACAACGCGCATACACTTTGATTCTCTCATCTACACAGAAGCAGCAGTTTTCATTTTTGCAAATCATACATTATTATGATAGATAGATAGATAGATAGATAGATAGATAGATAGATAGAAAGATAGATAGATAGATAGATAGACAATTTATTATAAAAGCATACATCTAGCTTACACATTTACCCAAATTATCATACTCCTTTTTAACCGAAGTTAATTTGGGTGGGTTTCTCCATCCCCAACGTCCCTGACGAGAGCGTTGCTCTCCTTGGCTGTGAACCGCTCCTGGCGCGCGTCTGGCAAATCCGCCGTTATAATAGGAATCCGCTTTAGAACAAAGCGCGTCTGCTCTTAAAGGGAATGTGAGATGACGCTCTGATTGGTTTATTTCACGTTACGCCCAAACCACACCTATGAATAATGAAGCTACTTCAGACCAACCCATTTTAGATTTGCGCCTGGCGCAAGAGTCATTTATCCCGCTGGGAAAATAGCAACAGCGCCAAGACCCGCCCACAAAGTTACTTGCGCTTTGCGCTTTGACACTTGCGTTTCAGATCGTTAAAATAGGGCCCAGTGTGTATAACAGAGAAAAAACATCCCTACGGGCAGTGTATACCGCGGCATACTGACCTACCGTTCGTCTTCCCATAGATCATCGTAATGCCTCTGTGTGATGAAGAGTAAACACACAGTAACAAATCTTTCAGATACTGAAACATAACGGGTACTCATAATACATCTGAACAAAGCACATAGCACACAACTCAGTTCGCTGCAGAAACTCGGATCACTACACAAAGCTCAGCACGCTACCAGAGAGAGAGCATGAATGAACGCGCCATCCTTTTAAACCAGCTGAACGGCCTTTGATTGTTTCTCGAACGTCGCCTCAATGATGACTGACGTCCGACTCGGCCAATCACAGCAATCCTGAGAGCAGAGATAGTGAGCTAGAGACAAAAGAGAGACAATGAGCATAATGGCCAACACGTGCGAATTACACCAACGTATGGATCAGTGAAAACAAAACAAAACACACGTGGAATGTAACAGTGCTGCATAACACAAGAATGAACCTCATTGGTTCTTGCAGAAGCTCAAACGTGCTGCGTAACACAAGAATGAAGCTCATGTGTTCTAAAATCACATAGCCTATTCGAAACGGGAATGGCCTTAAATGAGAAATGTTTCAAGGATTATTTTGCATAGATGTTAGGGCTGGGCGGTATATCGAGATTCGAGTTTGTACAATATATCGATAACTTTTTAGGCAATACCGTTTATATCGATACAGTAGTTTGATATGAGCACATCTGAAAAATAACGTTAGCTGAGGACGCAGTGTGAGCTGCTGCAGTGAAAGTACATAGTACAATTTGTCCTAAACATGACACAAGCTTATATTAAGGACTTCAAAATAACTGGTAAGATATAGTTAACAAGTTTAAAGCAGCTTGTCCTGTCAGATGCTCTGACAGACACTGTTGCTGACTGACAGATAAATACTTGTGCTGTTTAATGCGTTTGAGATGTGGTGCTTTCCTCAGTGCTTAACTTACATTTCACAGGTATATTCTCCATCTGTAAATGTTAGAGAGTCAAACAAATATGTCCATTTCACTGTCAGAAGAGGACGAGGATCTCCGCTAAAATTCAAGCTTCCGTGAATGAGCGCCGCTAAACAGACAGAGCACAGTAGAATAGTAGCGCAATAATTCTGACTAAAATATACATATTGCTAAAATATGTAATGCATATTATGCCAGGTTATGCAATCGCCAATGCAATCCTTCTGTGTCCAGAGCATAGACTGTAAAAAAAAATGGACGTAGTGTCCGTGACGTCACCCGTAGGTTTCTGAAGACTGTTTTTAAAGCCTAAAGTGGGCGTGGCCGACCCGAATTTATTTATTTTTACAGTCAGACAATTTGCTGAGGTAAGGTGGCGGCTAACAAACAGCAGACAAACGGCTAATGATGACTAATGACCACTGCAGCGGGAATCCACCTGTCACTCAAAAGTGGACACCCTTAATTATGCAGAACTTTAAGGCTTAATATAATGTAAACGGATGAGAAAATGAAAAAATTCACCCCCTCACAGTTGTCATGAAGGGAAAAATAAGCTATATAGACCAAAGCCACTTTTTGCACCAGGCTGTAAACGTGTTTTTTTCTGCTGTAAAGTTGGGTATTTTAACATGGGGGAGATACAGATTTGACTCACTTCTGCACCCAGCCTCAAGCGGCCAGTCGATGAATTGCCGTTTAATTCACTTCCGTGTTGGTTTCAAGAGAGAGACAGGGAGGTTGCCGCTTGGTCCAGAGGCACATATGAGCAATTAGTATGAGCATCAAAGGTCAGTTTCCGCAACTTGTTTCTTTCCTAAATGAATCAATGTTTTTGGACTATGCTGACTATGAAGTGTCTCTCTGGAATTTGCGCTCAGCAGTGAAATATGGTGTTGGAGCACTGAAGCCCCTCAGATCATCATAGACTGTAAAAAAATATGGACGACGCCCCTTCGCTCTCTTCCATTGGTGAGAAGTGAAGCCGCCAGTGTCCCGATATGGCGTTGACATCTTGGGGCTTGAGTCTGCGCAGTAGCGATCTCGGGACCAGACCTGCGCAGTAGTGAGCAGGAAGTAAAGCCACGAAATCAACACTCCGCCCTCACTCTCGGTGTGAAATAATTAATTATAGAAATTTAGATATTAAATTTAAAGCTCCAATCACCTCAGTCCTCCGAAGATCCCCAAAAAAAGTATGTTGGTGCTTCAGTGACTACTTCGCTCAGAGAACCTGTCAATCACAGCTGTCAATCATGACGTCACATCACCGTTTTTATAGCATCAAATAACTAACTAAAAACTTATTTTAAAAACAAACACTTGAATTTACATCAGCGTGATAAAAACTACAGTAAATGACAGAAACCACCTTCGGAAAAAGATATTTGAAGTGTAATTAAATTGTTTAGTTGGTCTCAAGTCCCGTTGAAATGAACACGGGGAGGCCGAGGCTTATGGCTTATACTAGGACCAGTCACCGGGGGGCGATCAAGACGCTTTGGCTTCACTTTTCAGGGCTTGTGCGGCACGCTTGCCTCAGATGAGGAGGTCAGTTATCGTTAATATTCAATAAGTTAATATTAGATGTATGTGTTTGATATAAGCGAATTTTCCATTATACTATTGTTGATGTGTTTCATTAATAATAATGAACCACAAGTATTCGTTCTTAAATCCAAAGACCTTTCATTTATCTATTACAACGTCATTCCCAGAAATTGGACATGTTTTTAACATGTTTTTGGTTGTTAATATCTTATTAATATTAAAGTCATTGTTAGAAATCCCGGGAAGTGATGATTTGGTTCTTTTGAACAGAACGAGAAGAGATGGAAACGAAGGTTAAGTCGCATATATTGATACACAACTTTGGTAACAGGGTTTATGAATGTAGTCAACACTACAATGGACTGAGATTATTTTCCCATCATACTCTAGAAAGAGTTCAAATGATGTCACTTCCTGGTTGTTGCCATTTTATAAGGAGGAAATTGTTGATTGATTCAATGTTGTTGTTCAATTAATTGTTCATTTTAAATTAGTACGTAATTACAACGTTTTTATTAAAATAAATGTAGGGCCCTATAATTTCCGCGATCACGGAATCGTGGAATTGGCAAATTAACGCAGAATCTAGCCGAATTTTACATGTTTGGAATAAAATTCTGTTTTTGTGTGGGAGAAAAACGTATGTCTGAGGAAAATGTAAACCGGGGGAAGCAAATCTGGGCGACACAACCCCTCCCGTCATTTCAGGGGGTCGCACAACGGTAAAATTCGAACACATTATTCTCTAGTGTCCATACACCGGCGGTGTCATTCGGCGTCTGTCCGCGGCGCCCAGCAACGGCTCAGGACTGTCTCATATTTGTCTCAAATCGTCGTTAACCCTCTGAGGTCTGAGCTGTTTTCTGGGCCCTGGAGGTGTTCTGACATGCTCTGACATTTCTGGTTATTTCTGTTACTTGTGACATTTTCATGGCTAAAGTCTAATTACACTGTATTCAGCACAAACTCTGCTACAATAATATATCAGCAGCATGTATGTAAAAGTTTGTAGTTTTGAGATAATGACATTTATGCGTGGTTTGTGAAAATACAAAAAAAAATTCTCACTGATATAAGGCCATGAAACCCATACTGATTATTTCTTCACAAGACTTTTGAAAATTGTATGACGTAGCCTAGAATATTTGCTCTAAAACTGTCAAAATCACCCTGACTGCTCATTCAGATAAGACAATATATTGATTTAAAATTTTTACGATGGGTTTTGTGTGAGAAAGCTCTATGCGGAAGGTCATTAATATGTAAGCTTTTCACACCTGAGAAAGACAAAGACCCTCCCCTAACGGCCCTATTAGGAGCTATCAGGCCCTGTTATTCTGAGCAACCTTGCACAATACTGTAAATGAGTAGATTTAAAAAAGAATGGCTTTTAAATTGTTTGGATTTATTTACAACACAACATAATCCAAAGATACACAACAAATGCCAAAAAAACACTTATTGAAAACAATGATCCAAAGACAAAGACCTTTGTGCCATTCCTAAAAACATTGTACATACCTTTCATTTCCAAGGTGTTTGATTTTCACTTTACCATGTTCATGTACAGAGACTCATGTGAATGTTGAAGTCGGCAGGACTCAGTGGCATCTGGGCCCTGAAAAAAAAAAAGTGAACATACTGATATCAAGAGAAAGGCCTGCACGATTTTGGAAATAAATATTAGATTTTTCTGGTTAAAATTGCTTTTTAAAATTCACAGAATACACACACACACACACACACACACACACACACAAATGTTTCCAACAATATATAATATAATGAACACCAGGTTTGTTGTGCCTTGTAGGCATAAGCTATGCGCAGTGCTGGATAAAATAATAATAACAATAACCTATAGCAGTATAAATCTTCCAAAAGATTTCAGTAACAACTAAGCTAGAGAAAAATATATTGATTATCATGTTACTTCAAATGTGAATATGATGATATGAAATGAGATAATAGTAAAAACATGAAGCCGTTTGGTGCGTTTTGCTTTTCAAATGCGATCGCGATCCAAAATATGATACATTCAAACGCGATCGTGCTGCAAAATATGATACATTCAAACACGATCGCGCTGCAAAATATGATACATTCAAACGCGATCGCGATCCAAAATATGATACATTCAAACGCGATCGCGCTCAAATATAAAACATTATGGTTACCATATACATATCTATGTTTGAGCAGATATCCACAAACACAGTAACAGTAAACACGGGTCTAAATATTGTAATATTCCCCATATATCTAGCAACAGTTCAACTGCAATGTGACATTTATGCAACAATAACAAACTAATATGTAAGAATTTCTTACCTTACATCTTTCTTGTCTTCAAATCGCGTTCTTCTTCTTCTGAGGTAAATCCATGTAAGCTCAGGCGCGTCTTTCAAACTCGACGAAAAGTGAAGTGAAGTGTTTTGGTGTTTTGTTGTTGAGGTAATGAGCGAGACGCGGTCCATGTGGAGATTTGCATGTGAATCTCTTTTGCGCGAGTGGGCGTGGCCAAATTAAATATAATGAGCAAGTGTTTGAGAAGCTGGACATCTTGTTGGTTTTATACAAATTACTTAAACAGAGAATATTTGTTTTCGTTTTTAATCCGATCATTTAAAAGTACACACTTAAATGTTTATAGAGGTATATGGCTCATAAATGTGTGACAAGTATTCGCTGAGTTTTGTTTCAGTTTATAGACGTGCTCAAGAAAAAAAAGTTCACCGCGACGGAGAGGCAGAAAGCACACCCTGTTTATTTTCTTTATTTTACAAAAGCACAATGTTTTGATTTGATTGTAAGTGGACACATACAAAAGTAGAAATATCACAGATTCTTTTTTTATATTTCTTTTTTCTGTATGACCATAAATGACGGAGTAATTTAAGTTTATAGTGCTACAATGTGGAGAAAATCCAGCAAAACGCCGACCTCTGTTTGCCGACCTCAGAGGGTTAATGTATACTGACTTCACCCTGTGCTGCAATATACATTTAGTTTTACATTCATTTACAGAAATCAGCTGCGTGGATGAAAACTGCTGATGTTATCGGATTTTCAGGTGATATTCTCAATTCATTCAGTTAACGGACGCTCTGAGGTAAAGTGTTCAGACTGCAGACTAAGCAACGATTGTATTTAATTGTACAGTACAATCATAACATAGTACAGACCTTATCTTAATTCCATAATGTCCTTAAACATTACAATATTGCTGGCCATAAACTGAGAAAGTGCGTGTCCGGTGTGCAATACCTCGAGTTGTCCTAGATGCGGCGCTGCGCTTCTCAGTGTGCGACCCCCAAGTCCTCAGTACCGAGCCGAGCAGTTCCCACGTGACTTTTATGTGTCAGGCGAACTCTTGTTTTGTAAGTTTTGTCAACATTCCGTTGACTGGAAGTGCAAAAATACATGCACTGACCACTGCCATGTGAAGAACAAGGAGAAGTACAATGATAACGCCACCACATCCCTACATACATGCATTACTGCTGCTGCATTCAACTTGGCTGTTTTTATGATGACAAAGTCAACTTTAATTTCATAACTCAGGGAGTAGGCCCTACTTGCTGTATTTTGCCTTGTTTTTATGCACTTTAATGTAGGGATGTCCCGATCCGATCACGTGATCGGAAATCAGGCCCGATCACGTGCTTTAAGACTCGATCGGAATCGGACGTTACCTCCCGATCAGGACTCGGATATATATGTATATATATTCTCATTATTTTTTAACACATCTATAGTTATGCGGTGGCACAGAGTTACGCCGGTTTCACACTGCACGCGTTAGCAGAGCGTAAGCAGCGCAGGAGCAGTGCGTATGGTGAGCAGGAGCAGGACGCGCGTTTTGCTTTCACACTGGCAGCGTTTGTCACGCGCGGCTGAACCGCGGGTTGTGTAGGCTACAGACAGAGTACTCTATAATCAGTGGTGTAGTGGTAAAAAAAGAGGTGGGTAAACTATAAATTCTGGTGGACCACGACGTGGTCACCCGGTAAGGTGGGCCACTGCCTACCGGTGTATGTGTATCCTGATGACATCGCTATAGGCTATCATTTGATGGTACTATCAAGGGTATCACTGGTTGTTCCCTCATCATAGGTCACACAATCACTATTCAATTCTGCATTAATCTAAGTTCTTGTTAAAGAGACTCAAAAAGGAATAATATGGTTGAAATCTATAAAGTTTACTAAATGACAAAACAGAGAGAACAAAAATATTTAAGAGAGATCGAGAGGGAGGCTTATATCCAGGGCTTCCAATGCAATGCACTTGTGCATAATGATTAGGGATTTGGGATTATTTTCATAGTTGATTAATCTGTTGAATATTTCTTCGATTAATTGATTAGTTGTTTGTTCTATCAGAAAAATGTGGATCAGTGTTTCCCTGTAGAGGGAAAAGTTTTTAACCTGGTGCAGGCTTGATTCCCTCTGAATCTCTTGTACAGTTGGGTTTTGACATGCTCCCTACACTAAACCAGCTGCCTGTAATGAATTTAAAAAATCACTTTTTTTGCATCGTTTTAATGATTTCCTGTTGCGGCTGCGCCTGCGATCAAGTTTCATTCTCGCGCAGCTTGTTTAGTAACTTCACGAGCGTGTGTTTTCTGCTACGTGTGTGCGCCGTTCTCTTTGTTCCGTGTGTGTGTGTGTGTGTGTGTCGGCGCGCTGCGCTCTCTGCTCCATGTTTGCGCGCTGCGCGTTCTGCTCAGTCGTTAACGGCCCAAATGCTCGAATCATGTGCCGATCGGCGATCACGCACTGGAAAAGCAAGTCCGCTCAAATAATGTGAAATTTAGAGGTGGATAAACGCAATGTAGAGGTGGATAAACGCACTTTGGAGGTGGGCAAACGCTATTTCCAATTTTTGGGAGGTGCGTAAACGGCGTTTACGTGCGTTTAGCCTCCACTACATCCCTGTCTATAATGGATAAGTTGGCATTGCTTTTTTTTCGTTTTCAAATACATTTAAGAAAAAAGACTTGTCAAGAAGCTTATTTTATTAATAATTTCATATAACTTTTGGTTCATCTTTGTTTTTATTGTTATGGCAACAAGTTTGTTTTTGGACATTTGTTTTCTTTTTAAATTGCTGTTGGTCATTTGATTGACTGTTTAAAACACAACAGATATCATCAATGCACTTTTTGGATAAAACTGCGGTGTATTTTGGCCATGATCAATGTATTGTCACTTTAATTCAGCAAAAATAGACTCGGCGCCGAAACGATCGCGGCACTTCTGCTCTGCTACGCACTGCCGCGCCACCTCTGCGCGCGGTGTGAATGCTCTAAAGCCTGGTTTAATCTGTTAACATGGGCGGCGAAAAAAATACGCACTGCACGCTCTGCTAACAGTGCAGTGTGAAACCGGCGTAAAGGAGTGCAGTTCCTAAAAGCACATTACTGGCTTTGCAAACACTGTAGCACTTTTATTTTTTATTTGTTTACATGCCTGCCGGGTATTTTAAGTTGAGGTGCTATTTGTTTATATATTAGACTTTTTTTATATTTACTGTTGCACTAAAGTCCAAAAGTGAAGAATTTATTTATTACTTGATTGTTCAAGCTACCTCACAGAAGTGCTCTGTTTGTTAACAGAGTTGTTGAATGTTAAAATAAGGTGAATTAAATAAAAAATAAGGAACATCCTGGATCTGTTTTTTCGCTCTTCTTTATTCTTTTTTTATGTATTAAGTATCGGATCGGGACTCGGTATCGGCAGATACTCAAAATCAAATGACTCGGACTCGGACTCGAGGGCAAAAAAACCTGATCGGGACATCCCTACTTTAATGTACTGTATGGAAAAGATGATTCTTATAAGTAGCCTACTTTATGTATAAAATTAGAGGGTTTTTTTTACTTGAAAGAAAAAGCTAATGCAGCACTTTTATTTAAACTTATATAAACTAATATAATTTATTTTACTGGACAGTATAAAGCTCATTACCATTCATATTTTGTTGTTACTGAAAAGTACTGAGTAAATGTGATGTTTGTTACCTCAATATATTTAAGGTCATTCCTATTTTATTTGTGTACATTTTAATCATTAACATTAAAAGCACTCTTTTTACGACTAAAATAACAGTAAAGGGTAAAAAACAACAATGGAATTCCCAAAAATTAAAACGGAAAAAACGGAATTTGGGAAAAAATAACACGGATTTTATAGGGCCCTATAAATGTAATATTTCTCTGAGAGACTGTCAGAACTGTATTACTGTTGTATAGTTTTAAAATGTTAATATTATGTTAGATAATTGTGCAGTTAATCTAATATATGTAATAGTCCTTGCTACAGAAACATGATACTTTTAACTGTCATTTCAGACGTGATGCTGGAGAATGAGGAGAGTGAAGAGGAGGAGAAACATCATCATGTCAAAACTGGAGCTAAAACTCGCTCACAGACTGAAAGTATTTCTTTACTGAAAAGAAGAGACAAGAAATGTTTCACTTGCCGTCAGTGTGGAAAGAGTTTCACATACAAACCAAATCTCAAGGTTCACATGAGGATCCACACTGGAGAGAAACCGTTCACATGTGATCAGTGCGGACAAGATTTTAATAGTGTTGTTTTTGGCGGCCTGTTTTAATTTTAGTTTTAGTCTAGTCTTTGTGTCAGGCTGTCATTTTAGTTTTTATTAGTTTTAGTCACATTCATACTCTTTTTAGTCTAGTCAAGTTTTAGTCGACGAAAACTGATGACATTTTAGTCTAGTTTTAGTCAACGAAAACTGATGACATTTTAGTCTAGTTTTAGTCGACGAAAACTGATGACATTTTAGTCTAGTTTTAGTCAATGAAAATTGTATTTTAGTCTCTTTTTAGTAATGCGATTCTATTTAACCCAGTCAATATATAATTTCAAACAAGGCTATCTTATTATAGGCTATTTAGTAGGCCTATATTTAGGGCTGTGACGGTGGCAGGTTTTTTTTACCACCGCGGTATAATATATTAAAAAATAATATTAAATTTTAATATTCGGGGGGTTATTAAAAAAAAAAAAAAACTCGTTTTATATTTCCACACAAAGACGCGATGCACTCTGCGCTTTGAGCGGGATGTGGGACACGAGCAGGAAAACACGAAGATATCGATCTCTTTATGATATCTTCGTGTTTTCTACTTGATGTAAATTGGTTTGAAGAGCGAATTTTATCCTCCACAAGGGCAAGATATTTAGGCTGTGTTTGAGATTGCGCTGCCAGAGAAAGTGAAACTAAAAATCACCCACACGTGTCAAACGCGCTTTACAACTAAACTCGCGCCCAATGTCTAATATAACAAGCACAAACTGTGTTAAAAAGAATTTGACATGCAAGTACAAATGTAGGCTATCTGTCCTACAGCGTTTTTCTACTTTACCACAGTAAAGAATACGAATATAATAGGCTTAATTAAAAGTGAACCAAGAAACGTTTATAATAGGCTACCTTTAGAAAATGGGTGAGACGTGACGTGAGTGAAGATTTGGGAAAAGAAACAAGAGATTCCATGCAGGGATGAGTCACGATTTTTGGATATTCGATTAGTTTATTTAATTATAAAATATCGAATAGGTTGTGCGATTATACTCTAAAATAAAATCTCCATGTTCTGGCGCTAATGCGGTGACGTGTTCATGTAACAAGAGACGCTGCCAATAACGCACATAACAGCTGTCACAAAGAACCAGCAAAAGTAATGATTATGAATGTGTCAAATATATCAATGAGACATTTTAATAGAATAACTAATGGAGTAATATATGGTTAAATTCGCTGATAATCGGGTGACCAGATCGCAATCCAGAATTTAAAGCCGACAAAGCTATGGGTTCACGCACAACTCTCTCATTCGTCGTGACGTTACATTTCGTCTCGTCTCGTTTTGGTCAACGAAAATGAAGAGACATTTTAGCATAGTTTTTATTTTTTAAACCACATTTTAGTCTCGTTTTTATTCGTCAACGATATTGCATTATACATGTATTTTAGTCATCGTCACATGACCATGCATTTACGTCTAGTCTCGTCTCGTTTTCGTCAGGTGATAACGGTTCGTTGACGACAATATTTCGTCATAATTTTCGTTGACGAAAGCAACACTAGATTTTAAACAACAAGGTCACCTTAAGACACACATGAGGATCCACACTGGAGAGAAACCGTTCACATGTGATCAGTGTGGGAAGAGTTTTACACGTAAAGGGGACCTTAAGTCTCACATGAACATCCACACTGGAGAGAAACTGCATGAATGTGATCAATGTGGTAAAACATTTTTGAGGGCTTCAAGCCTGAAGAGGCACATGTTAGTTCATTCACAGGAGAAACCACATTCATGTTCTGTGTGTGGAAAGAGTTTTTCACGTCTGCAGAATTTAAAAGTACATCAGAAAATACACACTGGTGTAAGAAATCATATGTGCTTTGAGTGTGGGAAGACTTTTATTAGAGATGAAACTTTAAAACGGCACCAGAGAATTCACACTGGAGAGAAACCTTACAAGTGTTCACACTGCGACAAGAGATTCAATCAGTCAGAATCCCTGAAAACACACGAGAGGATCCACACTGGAGAGAAACCGTATCACTGCACTGCATGTGGGAAGAGTTTTAGCCAATCATCTTCTCTACACAGTCACACAAAAAACAATCACAGCAAGTAGTTCATCTTCAGATCCAGCACTTTCAATGTTCCTCCGGTGCGAAAGCCCCTTTGGTAGAGGGCAACATTATGAGTAAATAAAGCTTTAAATTTCTGTCTGCTCCTCCTGCAGTCACACTTTGATACTTTTTTTGGAACTTGAGAGATATGGTCATTGTACAAAACAAGATTAATTTAGCATAGAGCATTGAAAAACCATTTACAGAACCGAATCCTGATTTCATTGTCCTTTTGACTTTCTCCATCCTGATTTGTCCTGATTTTTTTGATTTAAACTTGAATGTTTTTTCGAACAGTGTGTTTTGATTGGTTTAAAACACTGATTCTCAGTGATTGTGTTACTGTTCAAAAAAGTTCACAGAGGTGACTGTCCTTGAGCATATAGGTAAATATTGCTGTTCATTATGTAGACTATCATTATGTTGGGGCATATCAGTGTTATTTTTGTGTTATTTACCATTATAGTTTCATTAATGTTTTGAATTTTTTTCAGTTTTCATTTTAATTTTTGGTAATTTTGTTATTAAATTTTGTCCAGGAGTATCTGGACCTTACTACTGTATGTTTTGGGGGTTTTGATTTTAGATACTTTTGGTGTCTGAGATTGTTGTCTGATTTGTAATGTGCTGAGAGAGAAAGGTCAGGTTCTCCGTCTCCAAAATCTCTTTTTTACTGTTGACTGCTCATACATACTCGTCTCCTAGACCATGTTTCTCTCCATCCAGCTTCTGAGCTTTGGTATTGTATATATGCTGTCAAAGACATGGCTGTCATTCTCACAGGAGTGAAATCTGAGCTGAGGCTTCTTTACATTCTTCAGTGTTGTGTGTTTCTGATCGAGAGAGACAGAGGTCATGTGACCCTGAGCTCTGAGGAAGAGGGAGACAACGAGAGGACAATGTTTTTTGTGAATGACGGCAGTATGAAGAGCTGAAACCAGTCATATAAAGTGTCAAACGGCCTGCTTCTCTTCTCTTTTATTTCTTTGTATGTTTTCTATAGTCTAGTTTCGTTTTCCTAGTCTAGTTTTGTCTTAATGTTTCTGTATATACATATATTCCGTATATATAACTGTAGTATGCATTATTAGTTCAATGATTAAAATTCATTATATCCTAGATTGATTCTGTCTATATTTCTCACATTACGGGTCCCTGAAATGTTTTTGATCCTAGCTACAAGCTTTACAATTTGATGACGGTTTTAGTAGCCTAAATCTTATAACAAGAAGGTGATTTTTCCTGGGCAGAAAACTGACCCTCCTAGAGTTATAAGAAGTGATAACTTTTATGAGAAGTTGATAAGTTAATCTTACGGTCTTTGCTGGACAAACAACTGTTCGATAATTACATTAATTTCCATTAAAAGATATCAGGATAATTGATCTGAAGAATGGTATATTGATATATTCAATTTATCTATTTTTCATAACTTTAATGTAACTGTAATATGCAATAGATATTAATCATATTCCTGATTAATTATTAAAATTCCCTGTATATCATTTGAGCTAATGTGTTTACGTTACAATACTATTATACTATATAAATAACAGGTTCAAACTGTTCTTGTTCAAAAAGCTGAAGAAGAGGCTGATTTATTTTTAACTTGTTCTTCATTGTTGTTTTTAAATTAACTAGTTCTTCCTCTTGTCTTGTATTTAGAAAACAGATGTAAGATATACTGTAATTTAGGTTTGCAACTGACGTTCACTTTTATTATCTGGATATGCTTTGATATTTTGTAAATTTGTTTGTTTTTACTTTACTTTTTTGTTTTTGCTTCACGAAGTAATTTATAAATATATATAAATGTATAAAATTGTATATTTGTTACATATAAAATCCATGAAATACCCATATTTTTGGTTTTATTGATGTTTTGCACGTTTTTGATAATCTGAGTTTGATTTCGTCTCACGGCGATGACGTCATCACTAGCGCACTCTTCCTTCAGTCAGGGTGCGTCTCAATACTCAAATTGATGCTTCCTCGTTTCCTCACTCCTCCATCCTCCAGCATGTGACCCGGAAACCGATTGAATTCAGCCATCTTGAAGGACATCTCAATCCTGTAATTGCACCGCGAGGAATGAGGAGTTATGAGCGAGGATGCACAGGTGTCTCCTATGTGGAAGTCTTTCTTGGCCAGAAACCTGACGCACGTATAAATTCTCCTCCCCCTTCACATCTGTCACAATCATTTATATTTATGCTTTACCTTTGCAGTTTAAATAAACCATATATCACACATATTTCAACAGGGCATCTTGCTTTATTATTATTACTTAAAAATTTCTTAAATAACCAAACTGCGTTGAAGCGCTGAAGTGACGCTCGAGTGATCAAGAATATTTCAATATACAAAAAGATTTTCTTTGATTTCTCTGTCTTCAATTTATATCCTTGCATAAATTGTAAGATGCTAGCAAACAGTAAGATACTAGCAAACTAATTCCTTTATTGTTATGAATGTAGTTATTAGGAAATTTCGATTCATATGAACAAATAACAGTGATTGATAAAGATGGGTGACATTAGTGTCTCTATTTATATTACTGCTATTTTCTATTTTCTGTGTCATTTGAGAAATAATAGTAATACTAGAGCACTTTTTTTTCTGCCAGACTTTTGTAGAGAAAAATATTTTTAAGACGTCTTTTAATATTATGAAATATTCCAACTTCAAATATTTCTTTTAATCTGAATATGTTACATTTCATTTATTCCTGTGATCAAAGCTGGATTTTCAGCATCATTACTCCAGTCTTCAATGTCACATGATCCTCCAGAAATCACTCTAATATGATGATTTGATGCTCAAGAAACATTTCTGATTATTATCAGTGTTGCAAACAGTTGTGCTGCTGCATGTTTTTTTTTCAGTATTCTTTGATGAATAAAGATACACCCACAAAAAGACACTCTCAGACAGGAACTTGATTGCAAAATTCTAAAGGATTTATATAAAATATTGTAATTAATAAAGTACTACAACTTCTCAACATCAACAAGTTTCTCGTTCTGTATGTGATCTGAGTCTCTAAGTGGCGTCTTCACTTGTTCGTCTTCATAATGGTTAGAAGTTCATATTTTGAGGCACGCAACACACTGTGGTCTCTCTTCATTACCCATCATTGAACTGGTGAATCTGAGGGCGAGATATGCCTTGTCATATTTTCTAGTCTTTTCGCCGCACCGCAACAGCTTGAGGCTGTCCACTAGACTTGACAAAGCAATTCTATTTTTCCACAGCATTTCATTGTGCCTCATCAACACACTGGCGCTGATTCTTCAACCGTGCCATCTAGTGCTCTGTTATTGCAGGACAACAACCGATAACAGCGGCTACTGCGAGTCATCTTGAGGTAAAAAAATCATGTTAAAATAATATTCTGGATTATTTACGTATGTGGCAAGTTTCGCAGTGAGGTCTGTCTCATCCTGAAGACGTTTCGGTAATAGGCCTACTTTATAATAATGGCCCATCATTAATAAGTAATTATGCAGTAAGAAATGCCGGACTAATGAGTAGCGCTACATTAGCACTTCAGCTACTACTATTAAATAATATGGAAACAAGTTTAACTAATCAGTAAGTAATATCGAATTTAAAACTAAGATAGTTCCTTATTAGGTACTGAATGAGATTGGCATCATTATGAACTAATAGGTAATTATGACAAATTATAAAAAATTACTAATTAATTACTAACCACAGCTTTAAAGTGTCTGAGACATTAGCAATTGTCTTTTTTACTCTCAACTTGGTCATAAAATGCATCACTAATTACTGAAGTGTTGCCTAGTCACTATGCAGGAACTACTAGTGATCTGGACCATTATTTTAAAGTTTCTAAATGAAAATTTACCAACATAATAAAAAGTTAATAAAAGTAAAATTCTTGTTATTATTATTACTTTCATTGGAATAATACATACATATATCAAAATTATTTAATTTAATTATAACATTTGTTTTTCTTCCAATGAAATTTTCCACATCCACCCAAACAATCTTTGTGTATATACAACTACAAAACAGATGGATAATAGATAATTTTTTCTTTTGAACAACACATAAATAATCAATTTCTAAATTAAACCTCTCTAACACTCTTTTAGCTGGATATATACTTTGTACAATTTGTATGTAATGTAACCACTTTTATTTTAACATTTAAACAGTATGCTTCACAAATACACCAAGCTTTATTCCAGTTTATATTTCTAAATACACTGGACCACAATTTAGCTTTTATGATTCTAGCTTATATTCTTAAAATTGTACGTTTTTTAGTACAATAGTGTTTTAAACGTTGTCTAACTAATATGAAGAGATATATGCAAATCTTCTATAATATAGAAGAGAGATCTATTTTTATTTTTATATCTAATTATTATTAAATATTATAAAAATTAAATAATATATTATTCCAAAGTGTATGTATGTATGTATGTATATATATGTATGCATGTATATGTATATATATATATATATATATATATATATATATATATATATAATCTGCTGTTGATTTCGCCTTGCGGCGATGACGTCATCACGCGCGCGCTCCGTCAGTGTCGAGACCTCTGAGGTAAACTGTTCACGCTATTTCACGTAATTCTAAAATACTCTTTATACAGTTTAAATATCATTTTACGGCGACATTTCCTGATGGTTTTCGTCGGGTTCGTCGCTATTTGTGTCTGCTGACTAAAACACTTAAAGAAGAAGTTTTTATTATGTATTTCTCTTCACATACAAAACGGTAGGATGCTAGCGAAGTGCGAAGTAAGTGTTAAATGAACGAAGTTATTAGGATATAACTATAATTAGATTTATATAGAAAAATTACAATGGTTGATAAAGATGGGTGTCATTAGTGTCTGTCTTTTGTATTGCTGGTTTTTTCTCTATCATTTGAGAAATAATCTAATATTAGAGCACTTGTATAGGCTTTTTTTTAGCAGATATTCTGACTCAAACAATCTGTTTCTAGCAGTAAATACTTATAATAAAGTGAGATGATCTGCTGATCCTGAATGGCTTGTTGAATGAGTATTGATAGTCTATGGCTCATCACTATTATCAGAGCAGCTGAAAAGCCTCTTTATTTCATGTCAATAGATCCTGTTTTAAGCTAATTTTATTGTCAACAGATTTGAGCAAACGACACGATCAGCTATTGTGACATCTGCAAGATATAGGTAAGTTTCATAAGAGCATTTATTTCATTAATCTGTGATTAACTGTTTTTCATATAAAAGTTAAACACAAAACTAAAGTACAATAAGCAAAAACAATAGCCTATTTTTTTTCCCTATATTTCTTTGCCTACATAATAATTAGAGGTAAGATAAAAGTTTAAAGTTCCATTAATAGATGAATAGGTGAATAAGTATGAAAACATAAACTCAGTAAGTGATTTCTTCTTGATTTTGTCGGATCTGCTCCTCCTCTTTCAGTGAAGCTCCTCCTCCTTCAGTGAAGCTCCTCCCACTGCAATTCACTAATAAATGCTGGAATATTCCCATCAGCTACAAGTGAAGACGAGCATCAAACCATCAGGAAGAGCTGAAATCTGCAAAGACAGAGTTTATTGAAGGACAGTGAGAACATGAGAGATCCAGAACACTGCAGAATGAAACACACTGAAGAACAAAGAGGTTGGTGTTTATTCCTGATTCTTCATTAGTGAGGCTGAAGAACATTAAGGTTATGAAGCTTTAAGTAGTTCAGATAGAAGATCAAACGTGCTGCGTAACACGAGAATGAACCTCATTGGTTCTTGCAGAAGCTCAAATGTGCTGCGAAACACGAGAATGAACCTCATTGGTTCTTGCAGAAGCTCAAACGTGCTGCGTAACACGAGAATGAACCTCATTGGTTCTTGCAGAAGCTCAAACGTGCTGCGTAACACGAGAATGAACCTCATTGGTTCTTGCAGAAGCTCAAACGTGCTGCGTAACACAAGAATGAAGCTCATTGGTTCTAAAATCACATAGCCTATTCGAAATGGGAATGGCCTTAAATGAGAAATGTTTCAAGGATTATTTTGCATAGATGTTAGGGCTGGGCGGTATATCGAGTTTGTACAATATATCGATATATATTTTTTGAAACAATATTGAATGAGGCAATACCATTTATATCGATATAGTAGTTTGAAAGTACATAGTACAATTTGTCCTAAACATGACACAAGCTTATATTAACCCTCTGAGGTCTGAGCTGTTTTCTGGGCCCTGGAGGTGTTCTGACATGCTCTGACATTTCTGGTTATTTCTGTTACTTGTGACATTTTCATGGCTAAAGTCTAATTACACTGTATTCAGCACAAACTCTGCTACAATAATATATCAGCAGCATGTATGTAAAAGTTTGTAGTTTTGAGATAATGACATTTATGCGTGGTTTTTGAAAATACAAAAAAAAATTCTCACTGAAATAAGGCCATGAAACCCATACTGATTATTTCTTCACAAGACTTTTGAAAATTGTATGACGTAGCCTAGAATATTTGCTGCAAAACTATGTGAAAATCACCCTGACTGCTCATTCAGATAAGACAATATATTGATTTAAAAATTTTACGACGTGTTTTGTGTGAAAAAGCCTTATGCGAGAGCTCATTAATATGTAAGCTTTTCTCACCTGAGAAAGACAAAGAACCTCCCCTAACGGCCCTATTAGGAGCTATCAGGCCCCTATCATTCTGAGCAACCTTGCACAATACTGTAAATGAGGAGATTTAAAAAATAATGGCTTTTAAATTGTTTGGATTTATTTACAACACAACATAATCCAAAGATACACAACAAATGCCAAAAAAGCACTTCAAAGACAGAGACCTTTGTGCCATTCCTAAAAACATTGTACATACCTTTCATTTCCAAGATTTTCACTTTACCATGTTCACGTACTGAGACTCATGTGAATGTTGAAGTCCTCAGTGGCATCTGGGACCTGAAAAAAAAAAAGTGAACATACTGATATCAAGAGAAAGGCCTGCACGATTTTGGAAATAAATATTAGATTTTTCTGGTTAAAATTGCTTTTTAAAATTCCTTTTTAAAATTCACAGAATACACACACACACACACGTTTCCAACGATATATAATATAATGAACACCAGGTTTGTTGTGCCTTGTAGGCATAAGGTATATGCGCAGTGCGGATAAAATAATAATAACAATAAATAACCTATAGCAGCCTATAAATCTTCCAAAAGAAGCTAGAGAAAAATATATTGATTATCATGTTACTTCAAATGTTTCCATCCGTTATGATGATATGAAATGAGATAATAATAAAAACATGAAGCCGTTTGGTGCGTTTTGCTTTCATCCAAAATATGATACATTCAAACGCGATCGCTTGCAAAATATGATACATTCAAACGCGATCGCTTGCAAAATATGATACATTCAAACGCGATCACTCTCAAATATAAAACATTATGGTTACCATAAACATATCTATGTTTGAGCAGATATCCACAAACACAGTAAACACATATGATACATTCAAACGCGATCGCTTGCAAAATATGATACATTCAAACGCGATCACTCTCAAATATAAAACATTATGGTTACCATAAACATATGTTTGAGCAGATATCCACAAACACAGTAAACACGGGTCTAAATATTATAATATTCCCCATATATCTAGCAACAGTTCAGCTGCAACGTGACATTTATGCAACAATAACAAACTAGGCTATGTAAGAATTTCTTACCTTATCTTTCTTGTCTTCAAATCGCGTTCTTCTTCTTCTGAGGTAGCCTAAATCCAATGTAAGCTCAGGCACGTCTTTCAAACTCGACGAAAAGTGAAGTGAAGTGTTTTGTTGTTGAGGTAACGAGCGCGTTCGCGTTCCATGTGGAGATTTGCATGTGAATATCTTTTGCGCGAGTAGGCGTGGCCAAATTAACTGTAATGAGCAAGCGTTTGAGAAGCTGGACATCTTGTTGGTTTTATACAAATTACTTAAACAGAGAATATTTGTTTTCGTTTTGAATCCGATCATTTAAAAGTACACACTTAAATGTTTATAAAGGTATATGGCTCATAAATGTGTGACAAGTATTCGCTGAGTTTTGTTTCAGTTTATAGACGTGCTCAAGAAAAAAAAGTTCACCGCGACGGAGAGGCAGAAAGCACACCCTGTTTATTTTCTTTATTTTACAAAAGCACAATGTTTTGATTTGATTGTAAGTGGACACATACAAAAGGACAAATATCACAGATTCTTTTTTTATATTTCTTTTTTCTGTATGACCATAAATGATGGAGTAATTTAAGTTTATAGTGCTACAATGTGGAGAAAATCCGGCAAAACGCGTCGGCGCGTTTGTCGACCTCAGAGGGTTAAGGACTTCAAAATAACTGGTAAGATATAGTTAACAAGTTTAAAGCAGCTTGTCCTGTCAGATGCTCTGACAGATACTGTTGCTGACTGACAGATAAATACTTGTGCTGTTTAATGCGTTTGAGATGTGGTGCTTTCCTCAGTGCTTAAAGGGTTAGTTCACCCAAAAATGAAAATTCTGTCAGTAATTACTCACCCTCATGTTGTTCCAACCCCGTAAGACCTTCGTTCATCTTCGGAACACAAATTAAGATATTTTTTATTAAATCTGAGAGCTGGATCACTTCTCCATAGGCTTCTCTGTTATTGAAACTTGCTGGCCCAGAAAAGTTATTAAAGACATCGTTAATATAGTCCAAGTGACTCCAGTGGCTCAATCTTAAGTTTATCAAGCGACGAGAATACTTTTTGTGCACAAAAAGTAAACAAAAATAACGACTTTATTCCACTATTCATTTCCTTCTCTGTGGGTCTCGAGTGAGTTGACTTAGTGTAACAGCGCAGCGCGTCTGTGTTGTGCATCACACGTAGGCTCACCGACGCTGTTCATGTGTGTGATGCGTGTGACGCACAACACAAAAGCGCTGCGATGTTTACTACTACGAAGGTCTTACGGGGTTGGAACAGCATGAGGGTGAGTCATTACTAGGGCTGAGTACCGAGTTCGATACTTTTTAGGTACCGACCGAATTGCCTCGATACTATCGAGTATCGAAAAATGACTTGTTTTTCGGTACCAGATTTCGATACCTAAGGGGTTAACTCGTCAACGTCAGTGCTCAAACAAATAGGCTACATATGAAATGCACAACGACACGCCTAAAGTCGCTCACGCACATACACACAAACGCGAGCCAGAGGTGTCAAAAGTATTCACATTCATTACTCAGGTAGAAGTATAGATACTAGGGTTTAAAAAGACTTCTGTAGAAGTTGAAGTATCAACTCAAGCTTTTTACTCAAGTAAAAGTATAAAAGTACTTGTTTCAAAACTACTTAAAGTATAAAAGTGATGTAAGGAAAAAAAATTTTCTCTCTCTCTCTCTCTCTCTCTCTCTCTCGCTCTCTCTCTCTCTCTCTCTCTGAATCAATATTTGACGCGATTTGCCCTGATTTCTCCCTCGCTTACCGCATCTAGGTTTCCTTCGGAGGACTTTTGCTGCTGCGCACAACCAAATGTGACTACAGCCTCTCACAAGTTAGAAAGTATTCAGGAGGCGGGAGTCAGATCTAAACCGTTTGTGTAATTGGCCAATTCTTTTTTTTTTTTAACGACGACAAGCCGGAATGAAAACAAGCCGAAATTAAATAGGAGTAACGAGGCTATTTTTAAAATGTAAGGACTAGAAAGTACAGATAATTGCGTCAAAATGTAAGGAGTAGAAGTAAAAAGTCGTCTGAAAAATAGTTACTCCAGTAAAGTATAGATACCCCAAATTTCTACTTAAGTAAGGTAACGAAGTATTTGTACTTCGTTACTTGACACCTCTGACGCGAGCACACACACACAAACTCGCGCACATACTCAATGAGACGCGAGCACACACTCACAATACCCTAAAGATGTGGAAAAGTCGATCAAAAGTGTGGCTACATTTCTCCAGGCTCGATGCCAACAGCGCGCGATGCAGTATTTGCGGTAAAATAATTGCTGCAAAGACCGGTACCGCGACAGATATGATGAAGCCCTTGACAGAGCACGGAGTAAACATAAGAGCAGAAAGTTGCTCCGTCTTTGACTGGTAAATGAAGAGATACCTTGTTGATCACTCTGACAGTGCTTATATTGCAATTTACTGAATGTACAATGCCGTTCAAAAATGTGTTGGTCAGAATTTTTTTCAGTAAGGATGCATTAAAGTGATCAAAAATTACCTTAAAACATGTGTAATGTTACAAAAGATTTCTGTTTCAAATAAATGCTGTTCTTTTGACATTTTTATTCATCAAAGAATCATGAAAAAATGTATCATAGTTTCCAAAAACTGTTTTCATATTTCTGAAGGATCATGTGACACTGAAGTAATGATTTTGAAAATTCAGCTTTGACAACACAGGAAAAAATTACATTTTGAAATATATTCAAATAAGATTTTAAATTGTAATACTATTCCACAATATTACAAGTTTTACTGTATTTTTGATCAAACAAATTCAGCTTTGGTGAGCATGAGCTCTTTATAAAAAAAATATTTTGTTCTTTATGTATATGTATAAGGAATATTTTGTTCCTTTGTGCTTTTTTTTTGTTCCTTTGTGCACTAAGGAGCATGAGTCAAACTGAAAAAATAAAACCAAAGTTTTTCTGAGGTAATGTGTTATGTAATCTTGTTAAAATGGATTTCATAAAATTGGTATCGAAAAAAGTATCGTTCAGGAACTGGTATCGAAATCAAGGTATCGGTATCGGTATTGGTATTGAAATTTTATGAACAATACCCAGCCCTAGTCATTACTGACAGAATTTTCATTTTTGGGTGAACTATCCCTTTAACTGACATTTCACAGGTATATTCTCCATCTGTAAATGTTAGAGAGTCAAACAAACATGTCCATTTCACTGTCAGAAGAGGACGAGGACCTCCGCTAAAATTCAAGCTTCCGTGAATGAGTGCCGCTAAACAGACGGAGCACAGTAGAATAATAGCGCAATAATTCTGACTAAAATATACATATTGCTAAAATATGTAATGCATATTACGCCAGGTTATGCAATCGCCAATGCAATCCTTCTGTGTCCAGAGGCATATATGAGCAATTAGTATGAGCATCAAAGGTCAGTTTCCGCAACTTGTTTCTTTCCTAAATGAATCATTGTTTTTGGACTATGCTGACTATGAAGTGTCTCTTGAATTCGCGCTCAGCAGTGAATCTGGTGTTGGAGCACTGAAGCCCCTCAGATGACGAGGTCGGTTATCATTAATATTTAATAAGTTAATATTAGATGTATGTGTTTGATATAAGCGAATTTTCCATTATACTATTGTTGATGTGTTTTCATTAATAATAATGAACCACAATTATTCGTTCTTAAATCCAAAGACCTTTCATTTATCTATTACAACGTCATTCCCAGAAATTGGACATGTTTTTAACATGTTTCACGAGTTCACACTTACATACAATTTGAGGGGGTAAAGTTTAATGCGTATGTGGCGTGCTGTCCGGAAGGAGGGCTCCGAGCTCGGAGTTCGGCCTGAACCCAGAGTACTCCCCCCGTATGTAAGTGTTTAGGACTAGAAGTGTGGAGAAGGGGTGGTGGGGGGATGCTGCAAAACTGTCAAAAAACAGACTGCTGAGTGTATATATACCTCTTACCATTGATTGCTGAGTGCTCTCCACTTGTGTTAATTATCTGAACGTGCTCCTCCCGAACTTTGTTAATAAAACCTAACTTAATTTTTCACTCAACATTGAATCAATCAACAATTTCCTCCTTATAAAATGGCGACAACCAGGAAGTGACATCATTTGAACTCTTTCTAGAGTATGATGGGAAAATAATCTCAGTCCATTGTAGTGTTGACTACATTCATAAACCCTGTTACCAAAGTTATGTGTATCAATATATGCGACTTAACCTTCGTTTCCATCTCTTCTCGTTCTGTTCAAAAGAACAAAATCATCACTTCCCGGGATTTCTAACAATGACTTTAATATTTCTCTGAGAGACTGTCAGAACTGTATTACTGTTGTATAGTTTTAAAATGTTAATATTATGTTAGATAATTGTGCAGTTGATCTAATATATGTAATAGTCCTTGCTACAGAAACATGATATTTTTAACTATCATTTCAGACGTGATGCTGGAGAATGAGGAGAGTGAAGAGGAGGAGAAACATCATCATGTCAAAACTGGAGCTAAAACTCGCTCACAGACTGAAAGTATTTCTTTACTGAAAAGAAGAGACAAGAAATGTTTCACTTGCCGTCAGTGTGGAAAGAGTTTCACACGCAAACAGAGTCTCAAGGTTCACATGAGGATCCACACTGGAGAGAAACCGTTCACATGTGATCAGTGCGGACAAGATTTTAAACGACAATGGCACCTTAAGATACACATGAAGATCCACACTGGAGAGAAACCGTTCACATGTGATCAGTGCGGACAAGATTTTAAACGACAATGGCACCTTAAGATACACATGAGGATCCACACTGGAGAGAAACCGTTCACATGTGATCAGTGTGGAAATAGTTTTGCACATAAAGGTTCCTTTAAGAGACACATAAACATCCACACTGGAGAGAAACTGCATGAATGTGATCAATGTGGCAGAATGTTTTCGAGGGCTTCAGTCCTGAAGAGCCACATGACAGTTCATTCACAGGAGAAACCACATTCATGTTCTTTGTGTGGAAAGAGTTTTTCACAACTGCAGAGTTTAAAAGTTCATCAGAAAATACACACTGGTGTAAGAAATCATATGTGCTTTGAGTGTGAGAAGACGTTTATCACAGCTGCAGATTTGAAACGGCACCAGAGGATCCACACTGGAGAGAAACCTTACAAGTGTTCACACTGCGACAAGAGATTCAATCGGTCAGAACATCTGAAAACACACGAGAGGATCCACACTGGAGAGAAACCCAGTGGTGTAGTCGGGGCCATACGCACGTATACTCCGTATGCTTACTTTTTCCCCAGGGCTGTTTGCGTATTACAACTTCTGAGGATCAATATTAGCGTATACCCTCCGTATACTCACTTGTTTTGCTGATTAAGACGTCCCTAATCTACTCCTGTTTTAGCGTCCCCTTTAACTGTATCCCAAGTGTTTTTTTTAACTCGCGAACGTTTGTTGTAATTGGTGCATTTTTGTTTGAATTCTGTCGTTCCCCGCCCCCGACGACGCCGTTATCGAGCATCATTCGCAGGATGCCAGCGAGCGAGCACAGTGTTCATCGATTGACGACGGAAGATGGTTTCACGTTGAGGCAGTCAGGTAATAAACGTATTTGAAATTAGTTTAATTACAGCTACCGGTAATTACAGTCTGTTATGCCGTTGCTGATTTATGATGCCTTTGCCTCATCATGATTTCGTATATGGCAGAAATATAACGTTATTCAAGCAGCACAGGATTTTTGAAGTTATAAACATTTCAACTTGATAAAGAAGCATATACATGAATCAGAAATTGATCAGAAATTATGTTTAAAGTAGCTAACACGCCACAGACAGAAAGTCAAATACACAAAAAATACTAAAATTGCCATCATGATGAATATTTGCATAAAACAGTCTGTTAACGTTATGTGTTAAATAAATGCAGCATTTGGGATAAAATCAGAAGGCTGCTTTGGGATTTGTGCATCTGCTACTGACTGTCATTTAATGTTTATCCAACAACAAATTTAAATTAAATAAAAATTGTAATGACACATTACGAGGTTATCCCACTGCAAATACCTTTTAAAAAGCAAACATTTGTGATGTGTTATCTTATGTCTTATGACAAAGTAAAGACTTGGGTAGATTATGCGACCCATGTTAGTTTAATGATGCATAATTCAAGTCTATCTCTGTCTCTATCTCATCTAGAAAATGGTTGGAAGAGGAGAGAAAAGGAAAGTCATTCTAACTGACTATTTTGGAAGGTAGGCCAACTAAAGGAAATTTCATAGTGTCCCACTTGTAAGGGTAAATGTTGGCTTTTGACCTGTCAGCCAACAGCAAAGGTAATGATTACTTTTTTACTTTTAGTGTGCAGAGTAAGAGAAGCCATGTAGGCCAGTTCTACTCAAAAACCAGCACAAACCCAAGTCAGACCAGCACAGCCCAGACCTCCAGCACAGGCCATTATCAGACCAGCACAGGTCCAAGTCAGACCAGCACAGACCAGACCTCCAGCACAGGCCCAAGTCAGACCAGCACAGACCAGACCTCCAGCACAGGCCCAAGTCAGACCAGCACAGCCCAGACCTCCAGCACAGGCCATTATCAGACCTGCACAGCCCAGACCTCCAGCACAGGCCCAAGTCAGACCAGCACAGACCAGACCTCCAGCACAGGCCCAAGTCAGACCAGCACAGCCCAGACCTCCAGCACAGGCCATTATCAGACCTGCACAGCCCAGACCTCCAGCACAGGCCCAAGTCAGACCAGCACAGACCAGACCTCCAGCACAGGCCCAAGTCAGACCAGCACAGCCCAGACCTCCAGCACAGGCCATTATCAGACCAGCACAGACAGCTCAGGTCTTTCCAAAGTCATAATAGGAAAATGCTTACTATAGTGATTTAATATTTAGTAGAGTAGAAAGTAGGTTAGTATTATGTGTCACTCAGTTATAGTCTTTTGTTTGCTCATAATTTGATGGGCATCTCACAATGTGGCTGGATTTATAACCTGCTCAAGACTAGTAGTTCACTATTAGGATTAGTTCACTTTCAGAGACTAATATGTCATTTTTGTAAAACACATAATTGCAATTGTTAAAGGGATAGTTCACCCAAAAATAAAAATCCTATCATTAATTATTCACACTAATATTATTCCAAACCCACAAGACTTTTGTTGATTTTCACAACACAATTTAAAATATTTTGCATTAAAGGTTGTATCAGCGATTTCTAGCCTAAAACATAAAGTGTCAATTTCAGCTGACCTTTCTGCACGATCCGCTCGCTGCCTGCCCTATAAATTGTCTGTGAAAAAAACGCGTCTCTCTGGTCAGCCTAGGGTCCGAGATATGCCAAAAAAACAATCGGCACTACCAACCTTTCCACACATAAACAAATAGTGTTCCAACCAATCAGCGTCAGGGGTTTGGTGTTGTGGACTTTCCTACTGGTGCTGGGATGTGAGGGAGGCGGAGCGAAAGTCCACAACACTAAACCCCGGACGCTGATTGGTTGGAACACTGTTTGTTTACGTGTGGAAAGGATGGTAGTGCCGATTGTTTTTTTGGCATATCTCGGACCCTAGGCTGACCAGAGAGACGCGTTTTTTTCACAGACAATTTATAGGGCAGGCAGCGAGCGGATCGTGAAGAAAGGTCAGCTGAAATTGACACTTTGGGCCCTATTTTAACGATCTGAAACGCAAGTGTCAAAGCTCAAAGCGCAAGTAACTTTGTGGGCGGGTCTTGGCGCTGTTGCTATTTTCCCGGCGGGATAAATGACTCTTGCGCCAGGCGCAAATCTAAAATGGGTTGGTCTGAAGTAGCTTCATTATTCATAGGTGTGGTTTGGGCGTAACGTGAAATAAACCAATCAGAGCGTCATCTCACATTCCCTTTAAGAGCAGACGCGCTTTGTTCTAAAGCGGATTCCTATTATAACGGCGGATTTGCCAGACGCGCGCCAGGAGCGGTTCACAGCCAAGGAGAGCAACGCTCTCGTCAGGGACGTTGGGGATGGAGAAACCCACCCAAATTAACTTCGGTTAAAAAGGAGTATGATAATTTGGGTAAATGTGTAAGCTAGATGTATGCTTTTATAATAAATTGTCTATCTATCTATCTATCTATCTATCTTTCTATCTATCTATCTATCTATCTATCTATCTATCTATCATAATAATGTATGATTTGCAAAAATGAAAACTGCTGCTTCTGTGTAGATGAGAGAATCAAAGTGTATGCGCGTTGTGCACACGCTACATTGATTATGGCCAAGCATGCGCCCTTAAAATAGCATATGAATAACATGCGCAACGCGCCACTGACTTTAAACTATTTTTTCCTGGTTAGTGGCGCAATTGTTTTCTAAACCTGCAAAATAGCATGAAGGAACGTTTGCGCCGGAACACGCCTCCTTTTTTGCGCTGAACCGCCCAGGGAGCGCAAGTTCATTCCCTAGTTTAGCGACGTGCTTCTGTGGAGGGAAAAGCGCGCTTTGCGCGGGTGCAAAATAGGAATGATACATGCGTCAGTGTACAAAGTCAATTGCGCTGGGTGCAAGATAGGGCCCTTTATGTTTTAGGCTAGAAATCGCTGATACAACCTTTAAAAGGTGTACACTGTATTGTCCATTACTTTCAGATGATTCAATCCAAAATATATTCATTAGTGTTTTGAACCTTACAGAGAGCCTTACAGGTTTGGAATGACATGAGAAGGAGGAAATAATGGCAGGATTTTCATTTTTAAGTGAACTATCACTTTAACATTAGTCTGTTATTTATGAAATTATAAAGCACATCAGTCTTATAGGGTAGGCTTTACATTAAAATTGTGTGCAATGAAATCATGTTTTTGTTTAGGTCCTGGCATACCATGTACTGAAGATTGGCCGGACATTTGGAGTAAAAGCCAATGGGAAGCTTTTAAATCAAAGAACCCTTGGTTGGGGTGCAAGAATAAGAGGCTTGGTATGTGATTGTTCAATCTGACTTTAATTCATATGAGCTTTTACTTTTTTCACAATTTGTAAAATAAAAGCAGAGACTATTGTTCAAGTTAAATTAATATTAAAATGACTATAGCATAACATATATAACATGGAGTTTTTTAAGGCCTATGTTTGTTTGTTTTTCTTATTCTTTTAAAGATTTTATAAACATTTTATGCTAACAACATGAAATTCTTGACCTAGCTGTCTTTGAATGAAGCATGGTTTATGGCATTTGTGGTAATAAATTTAAAAAATGCAGCTAAAATCTAAAATAAACAAATGACAACTGAAATTAATGGCATACAACTAATTCCATTTTTACTTTCTTAATTACAGGATGCCTGGTCTGCTGTAATGCAGGATCAACAGGGGTCTTTAAAGAACAAGGTGTCCAGATTTCCATGGAGTGGTCTACATTTCAAATTCAAGGTTCTATCAATGAAAACAGGGACACTGTTTTATGTTCATTAAGGAACAAAATCAAAAGACATTATTGCTCAAAAGCACATGCTCATGCTGAAAATATAGAAAACTTAAAAAAAAAAGATGTGCTGGGAAAAAATGTGGACACAATGAACTTGTCGTTACTAAAAGAGACTTACTCCGTGTTCAGAACTGCATATTACCTAGCCAAAAATAATCGTCCCTTCACAGATCACGAAACGCTCGTAGAACTCCAGCAGCTAAATGGAGTCAAAATGGGACACATTCTGCACTCTCGTTTCAGTGCCACCAACATTATTGAAAGCATTGCGAAAGAAATGCAGTGTTCAATTGTGAATAACATTATTAGATCCTCAAGCAAACTAGCTGTACTAATAGATGAGGCTTCCACCTTGAGTAGAAGAACCACCTTGATTGTTAACATCAAAACCTCTGTGCTAGGTGAACCGCCAGAGTTCATATTTCTTGATCTAGTGGAACTTAAGGACCAGACATCTGAAGGAATAACTGATGCTTTAATGAGTTGCCTAACAAAAGCAGGATTCACAGAGGAGTGGCTAAAACAAAACTGGGTATCTTTTGTCTCAGATGGTGCTAGTGTAATGTTAGGAAAACACTCTGGTGTGTCAACTAAATTGAAAATGAGATTTCCAAACCTGCTCACTTGGCACTGCATGAATCATAGGTTAGAACTGGCAGTTTCTGATGCTGTAGATAAAGTTACTGCTATAAATCACTTCAGAGTCTTTGTTGAAAAATTGCACAACATCTATAGCAAATCAAACAAAAACCAAAGAGAGCTTTTAGAATCAGCAGCTGAGGTTGGCTCTCAGGTTCTCAAAATTGGCAGAATCTTAGATGTTAGATGGGTTGCCAGCAGTTTTCGGACCGTTCGGGCTGTCTGGACCTCTTTTACTGCTCTTGCCAGACACTTTGAAAAGGCCTCCAATGATGACCAGAGGACCTGCACTGAGAGACAGACATACAGAGGCTTGTGTGACAGACTGAAGAGCCCAGAATTTCTCTGTGATCTTGGTTTGATGTATGATACCTTGCATGAACTGTCCATTGTCTCTGAGGAACTACAAGCTCAAACTATGACCCTACTCAGAGCAGATCTTCTTGTGAAAAGAGCAATCAGAGTTTTAACATCATTTAAAACTCAACCAGGAGAGAAACTATCAGCTGCCCTGGAAGCAAAGGATCATGGCACATTTAAAGATGTGCACTTGAAGTCAAACCCTAAGATGAAGTCCATTAACACTGAGGAATTCTTGCAAAGGCTAATTGACAGTCTACAGAAACGTCTTCCTTTTGAAGAAGACATTCTCAAAGATTTAAGTATTCTTGACACAAGCAGGTGGCCATCAGAGCCTAGCATTCGTTATGGTGAAGCAGAGATTTGTAGGCTTTGTGCACGTTTTAATGTGTGCCCTGACCAGGCCATTAAGGGAATGCGAGACTTAATTGAATCTCCCCAAACTGAAAGTCAGAATTTGAAACCCCTTAAGAACTGCATGCAGACTTTTCCTGTAAGTACTGCAGAATGTGAAAGAGGTTTCAGTCTGATGAATACCATCTTGACCAACAAGAGGTCTTTGCTTCTTGTTTCACATGTTTCAAATTTAATGATGATCAACCTGAATGGCCCACCAATTTCACTGTTCAACCCAGAGAAATATGTTAATTCCTGGGCAAGACATCATCGCACTGCAAATGACCCTCAGTCACGTCAATGTAAATCTGTAAATATAACAAAAAATAGTAAATCTGTTTGGAACGTACTGTAAAAAAAATGCATAATAGATAAATGTAAATTAAAAAAACGCCAGATTGTAAATGTAGTTTTAAATGTATATATTCCTAATTAACAAAAAAAACAATGACTTGTAAATTGATATAAATGTATATGAATTGATATATACCTAATAAACCAAATAAACAATGACTTCTGACATGTTTTTGCCTTTAATTATTTTTTTCTCTGGGGGGGTGTAGTAAACCACTTTTTTTTTTAGGACTACACCACTGGAGAAACCGTATCACTGCACTGCATGTGGGAAGAGTTTCACTCAATCATCTTCTCTACACAGTCACACAAAGAACAATCACTGTAAGTAGTTCATCTTCAGATCCAGCACTTTCAATGTTCCTCCGGTGCGAAAGCCCCTTTGGTAGAGGGCAACATTATGAGTAAATAAAGCTTTAAATTTCTGTCTGCTCCTCCTGCAGTCACACTTTGATACTTTTTTTGGAACTTGAGAGATATGGTCATTGTACAAAACAAGATTAATTTAGCATAGAGCATTGAAAAACCATTTACAGAACCGAATCCTGATTTCATTGTCCTTTTGACTTTCTCCATCCTGATTTGTCCTGATTTTTCTGATTTAAACTTGAATGTTTTTTCGAATAGTGTGTTTTGATTGGTTAGAAACACTGATTCTCAGTGATTGTGTTACTGTTCAAAAAAGTTCACAGAGGTGACTGTCCTTGAGCATATAGGTAAATATTGCTGTTCATTATGTAGACTATCATTATGTTGGGGCATATCAGTGTTATTTTTGTATTATTTACCATTATAGTTTCATTAAAGGAGCATTCCGTAAGTTCTGAAATTTCTAACCGTTACTGACACCAGTGGCCGTTAGAGGAACTGCAGCCAGTCTCATGCTCGTTCTCGGTGCGCACGCTCGTACGAGCACGACCACATCAACCAGGGTTGCCGCGGCAACCACTGACGGCTCATCGAGATTCACCACTCACCAGCATAATGTTTGAGGTAGGAAAAGTTACAGTACTGTAAGGTTATTGTTTGACAGACCATATTTTAGTAAAATGTTGCAGTGCTGCTTTATATTATCAACTAAAGTCTACTTCTAAAAGTATTTTAACACAACACTGTAACACACACTCCCAGCACTCACAGACCCCTTATTTTGACTATTGTAGAGTAACGCTAAATTATATAACTGAGTTGAAAACGTTATGCTTATTTTTAGATACAGTACAATTACTATTATAGTTGTACTACTATACTATTTTGTAGAATAGCAATAACATTATGGTATTAAAGGTAAAGGAACTCTAACCTTGATGTATGAGCTTGTCATGCTTTATTTTCATTCAGAATACCACATGAAATTTTGCACTAAAAACACTTGTCATAGTAAATAATTCGTTTTTTTTTTTTTTTTTACACTTCCGAGGAGTGTCGGTGGGTGTCTGAGTTGTGCTGGGGGCTGGTCGCTTCTTTCCATCCGCAGAGTCCATTTGAAAACACCGATTGCCGCTGCTTACTAATAATGGCTGCCGTGCCGTACGGTTGTAAGCCCAAGTAGACGAGAACGCGCATGACGTCACATTTTGTGAATTTTCGCGCCGATTCGGGCCCGACTCCTCCACACACGATTGAGCCTACAGGCTGATAGAGGCAACCGTGGTGGACAGTCGAGGTGTCATTCTTTTTATTACATCATGGTTGGCTCAAACATGTACAAATGAAAACTCTATCTTAAAGATTTTTTTAAGTAAAAACCTACGCAATGCTCCTTTAATGTTTTGAATTATCTTTTTTTTTCTTTTTCTTTTTTTCAGTTAAAATTTTTGGTAATTTTGTTATTATATCTGGACCTTACTACTGTATGTTTTTGGGGTTTTGATTTTAGATACTTTTGGTGTCTGAGATTGTAGTCTGATTTGAAATGTGCTGGGAGAGAAAGGTCAGGTTCCCCGTCCTTGAGCAAAATCTCTTTTTTTACTGTTGACTAGCCTCTGGGTAAAAGCAGTTATTGTATGTTTTGCAATAAAGATTTCTTGCAGTTTGGCGTTGTGATCAGTTTAACGTTTAAGTAGCCTGCTTTAATACGTAAAGTAAGGTCAGTAAGACTTGATTTTTTTTTTTATAATGTTACAAAAGATTAATTAAATGCTGTGAGTAATGATCTGAGTAATAAAATATCTTATACGTCCTAACCAGCAACAGCAACAGAACAAAAGAAACATCTTCTAAATTTGCCACATTGAATAAAGTTCATCTTAAAGACCAGCAGTTTCTACTGTGAGATTCAGATCAACTCAAAGATGGACAATATCTATTAGTTTTATTCTTGCATATCATTTTGCTTCATGATATAAATTATACCATTATAATATTCAATACTATTATACTATATAAATAACAGGTTCAAACTGTTCTTGTTCATAAAGCTGAAGAAGAGGATGATTTATTTTTTAACTTGTTCTTCATTGTTGTTTTTAAATTAATTAAGTTCTTCCTCTTACACATCGGCATCTTGCTTTATTACTATTATTTATAATTTTATTAAATAACCAGTTTATACCCTTGCATAAATTGTAAGATGCTAACAAACAGTAAGATGCTAGCAAACTAATTACTTTATTGTTATGAATGTAGTTATTAGGACATTTAGATTCATATGAACAAATAACAGTGATTGATAAAGATGGGTGACATTAGTGTCTGTCTTTATATTACTGCTATTTTCTATTTTCTGTGTAATAATAGTAATACTAGAGCACTTTTATAGGCTTTCAGCATTTATTCTACAAGCAAATACTTCTAATAAAGTGAGATGATCTGCTGCTGATCCTGAATGGCTTGTTTCATGAGTATTGATAGTCTATGGCAGTGGTTCCCAAACTTTTTCTGCCAGACCCCGTTTTGTAGAGAAAAATATGTTTAAGACCTCTTCCGCCCTTGTGTTTGTGATGTAAGATTTTTGGTTTTGAACGTCTCTTGCTCAACAAGGTGCGTTTATATATTTAATATACAGTAAAAGGTAATATTATGAAATAATCCAACTTCAAATATTTGTTTTTATCTGAATATGTTACATTTAATTTATTCCTGTGATCAAAGCTGAATTTTCTGCATCATTACTCCAGTCTTCAATGTCACATGATCCTCCAGAAATCACTCTAATATGATGATTTGATGCTCAAGAAACATTTCTGATTATTATCAGTGTTGCAAACAGTTGTGCTGCTTCATGTTTTTTCAGTATTCTTTGATGAATAAAGATACACCCACAACAAGACACTCTCAGACAGGAACTTGATTGCAAATTTCTAAAGGATTTATATAAAATATTGTAATTAATAAAGTACTACAACTTCTCAACATCAACAAGTTTCTCCTTCTGTATGTGATATGAGTCTCTAAGTGGCGTCTTCACTTGTTCGACTTCATAATGGTTAGAAGTTCATATTTTGAGGCACGCAACACCCTGTGGTCTCTCTTCATTACCCATCACTGAACTGGTGAATCTGAGGGCGAGATATGCCTTGTCATATATTCTAGTCTTTTCGCCGCACCGCAACAGCTTGAGGCTGTCCACTAGACTTGACAAAGCAATTCTATTTTTCCACAGCATTTCATTGTGCCTCATCAACACACTGGCGCTGATTCTTCAATCGTGCCATCTAGTGCTCTGTTATTGCAGGACAACAACCGATAACAGCGGCTACTGCGAGTCATCTTGAGGTAAAAACATCATGTTAAAACAATATTCTGGATTATTTACTTATGTGGCAAGTTTCGCAGTGGGGTCTGTCTCATCCTGAAGACGTTTCGGTAATACTTCATAATAATGGCCGTCATTAATAAGTAATTATGCAGTAAGTAATGCAGGACTAATGAGTAGCGCTACATTAACACTTCAGCTACTACTATTAAATAATATGGAAACAAGCTTAACTAATCAGTCAGTTATATTGAATTTAGGACTAAGATAGTTCCTTATTAGGTAGGGAATTACTGAATGAGATTGGCATCATTATGAACTAATAGGTAATTATGACAAATTATAAAGAATTACTAATAACAGCATTAAAGTGTCTGAGACATTAGCAATTGTCTTTTTTACTCTCAACTTGGTCATAAAATGCATCACTAATTACTGAAGTGTTGCCTAGTCACTATGCAGGAACTACTAGTGATCTGGACCATTATTTTAAAGTTTCTAAATGAAAATTTACCAACATAATAAAAAGTTAATAAAAGTAAAATTATTGATATTATTATTACTTTCACTGGAATAATACATACATATATCAAAATGATTTAATTTAATTATAACATTTGTTTTCCTTCTAATGAAATTTTCCACATCCACCCAAACAATCTTTGTGTATATACAACTACAAAACAGATGGATAATAGATAATTTGATAACAATAGATAACAAATAAATAATTTGTTCAGTTTTCTAATGAACAAAAAATACATAATTTCTAAATTAAACCTCTCTAACACACTTTTAGCTGGATATATACTTTGTACAATTTGTATGTAATGTAACCACTTTTATTTTATTATTTAAACAGTATGCTTCACAAATACAAAGCTTTATTCCAGTTTATATTTCTAAATACACTGGGCCACAATTTAGCTTTTATGATTCCAGCTTATATTCTTAAAATTGTAAGTTTATTAGTACAACTGTGTTTCAGAATATTAATGTCTCCTAGAAACATGCTGTCTTTAACATAGGCTATTGCTCAGCATTCTCTTTCAGTGTAACTGGGAACCCACATTTATACAAGAATTCACTATAAGATAATCTACTACATTTTAGTTTAAACGTTGTCTAACTAATATGAAGAGATATATTAAAATCTTCTATAATATAGAAAAGAGATCTATTTTTATTTTTTATAGCGAATTGTAATATATAATCTGCTGTTGATTTCGCCTTGCGGCGATGACGTCATCACGCGCGCGCTCCGTCAATGTCGAGACTTCTGAGGTAAACTGTTCACGCTATTTCACGTAATTCTAAAATACTCTTTATACAGTTTAAATATCATTTTACGGAGACATTTCCTGATGGTTTTCATCGGGTTCGTCGCTATTTGTGTCTGCTGACTAAAACACTCAAAGAAGAAGTTTTTATTATGTATGTATATGTATGTTTATATTTAAATGCATTTCTCTTCACATACAAAACGGTAGGATGCTAGCGAAGTAAGTGTTATGAACGAAGTTATTAGGATATAACTTTTACATTTTTATAGACAAATTACAATGGTTGATAAAGATGGGTGTCATTATAGTGTCTGTCTTTTGTATTGCTGCTTTTTTCTCTATCATTTAAAAAATAATCTAATATTAGAGCACTTATAGGCTTTTTTGCAATTATTCTGACACAAACAATCTGTTTCTAGCAGCAAATAATTATAATAAAGTGAGATGATGTGCTGATCCTGAATGGCTTGTTGAATGATAGTCTATGGCTCATCACTATTATCAGAGCAGCTGAAAAGCCTCTTTATTTCACGTCAATAGATCCTGTTTTCTCCTCATTCATTATGCTGATGTCTTCAGATCTGTAAATTGACACATTAAGCTAATTTTATTGTCAACAGATTTGAGCAAACGACACGATCAGCTATTGTGACATCTACAAGATATAGGTAAGTTTCATAAGAGCATTTATTTCATTAATCTGTGATAAACCGTTTTTCATGTAAAAGTTAAACACAAAACTAAAGTAAAAAACAATAAACAATATATTTGTATCTATTTCTTTGGCTACATATTAATTAGAGGTAAAATAAAAGTTTAAAGTTCCATTAATAGATGAATAGGATAATTAGTATAGTATTAGTATATAAAAACAAACCTACTTTCTGATTTAATCTTGATTTTGACAGATTTCTTTAATGCAGTTATCATTCTTTTACTAATGCTCACTGCAATTCACCAATAAATGCTGGAATATTCCCATCAGCTACAAGTGAAGACGAGCATCAAACCATCAGGAAGAGCTGAAATCTGCAAAGACAGAGTTTATTGAAGGACGGTGAGAACATGGGAGATCCAGAACACTGCAGAATGAAACACACTGAAGAACAAAGAGGTTGGTGTTTATTCCTGATTCTTCATTAGTGAGGCAGAAGAACATTAAGGTTATGAAGCTTTAAGTAGTTCAGATAGAAGCTCAAACGTGCTGCATAACACGAGAATGCACCTCATTGGTTCTTGCAGAAGCTCAAACGTGATGCGAAACACAGGAATGAACTTCATTGGTTCTTGCAGAAGCTCAAATGTGCTGCGAAACACGAGAATGCACCTCATTGGTTCTTGCTGAAGCTCAAACGTGATGTGAAACACAGGAATGAACCTCATTGGTTCTTGCAGAAGCTCAAACGTGCTGCGAAACACGAGAATGAACCTCATTGGTTCTTGCAGAAGCTCAAACGTGCTGCGAAACACGAGAATGCACCTCATTGGTTCTTGCTGAAGCTCAAACGTGATGCGAAACACAGGAATTAACCTCATTGGTTCTTGCAGAAGCTCAAATGTGCTGCGTAATACGAGAATGAACCTCATTGGTTCTTGCAGAAGCTCAAACGTTCTGCGAAACACGAGAATGCACCTCATTGGTTCTTGCAGAAGCTCAAACGTGATGCGAAACACAGGAATGAACCTCAGTGGTTCTTGCAGAAGCTCAAACGTGCTGCGAAACACGAGAATGCACCTCATGGGTTCTTGCAGAAGCTCAAACGTGCTGCGAAACACGAGAATGCACCTCATTGGTTCTTGCAGAAGCTCAAATGTGCTGCGTAACACAAGAATGAACCTCATTGGTTCTTGCAGAAGCTCAAACGTGCTGCGAAACATGAGAATGCACCTCATTGGTTCTTGCTGAAGCTCAAACGTGCTGCGTAACACGAGAATGAACCTCATTGGTTCTTGCTGAAGCTCAAACGTGCTGCGAAACACGAGAATGCACCTCATGGGTTCTTGCAAAAGCTCAAACGTGCTGCGAAACACAAGAATTAACCTCATTGGTTCTTGCAGAAGCTCAAATGTGCTTCGTAAGACGAAAATGTACCTCATTGGTTCTTGCAAAAGCTCAAATGTGCTGCGAAACACAAGAATTAACCTCATTGGTTCTTGCAGAAGCTCAAACGTGCTTCGTAAGACGAAAATGTACCTCATTGGTTCTTGCAGAAGCTCAAACGTGATGCGAAACACAGGAATGCACCTCATTGGTTCTTGCAGAAGCTCAAACGTGATGCGAAACACAGGAATGCACCTCATTGGTTCTTGCAGAAGCTCAAATGTGCTGCTTAACACGAGAATGCACCTCATTGGTTCTTGCTGAAGCTCAAACGTGCTGCGAAACACAGGAATGAACCTCATTGGTTCTTGCTGAAGCTCAAACGTGCTGCGTAACACGAGAATGAACCTCATTGGTTCTTGCTGAAGCTCAAACGTGCTGCTTAACACGAGAATGCACCTCATTGGTTCTTGCTGAAGCTCAAACGTGCTGCGAAACACGAGAATGAACCTCATTGGTTCTTGCTGAAGCTCAAACGTGCTGCGTAACACGAGAATGAACCTCATTGGTTCTTGCTGAAGCTCAAACGTGCTGCTTAACACGAGAATGCACCTCATTGGTTCTTGCTGAAGCTCAAACGTGCTGCGAAACACGAGAATGAACCTCATTGGTTCTTGCTGAAGCTCAAACGTGCTGCTTAACACGAGAATGCACCTCATTGGTTCTTGCTGAAGCTCAAACGTGCTGCGTAACACGAGAATGAACCTCATTGGTTCTTGCTGAAGCTCAAACGTGCTGCTTAACACGAGAATGCACCTCATGGGTTCTTGCAAAAGCTCAAACGTGCTGCGAAACACAAGAATTAACCTCATTGGTTCTTGCAGAAGCTCAAATGTGCTTCGTAAGACGAAAATGTACCTCATTGGTTCTTGCAAAAGCTCAAATGTGCTGCGAAACACAAGAATTAACCTCATTGGTTCTTGCAGAAGCTCAAACGTGCTTCGTAAGACGAAAATGTACCTCATTGGTTCTTGCAGAAGCTCAAACATGATGCGAAACACAGGAATGAACCTCATTGGTTCTTGCAGAAGCTCAAATGTGCTGCAAACACGAGAATGAACCTCATTGGTTCTTGCTGAAGCTCAAACGTGCTGCGTAACACGAGAATGAACCTCATTGGTTCTTGCTGAAGCTCAAACGTGATGCAAAACACAGGAATGAACCTCAATGGTTCTTGCAGAAGCTCAAACGTGCTGCGAAACACGAGAATGAACCTCATTGGTTCTTGCAGAAGCTCAAACGTGCTGCTTAACACGAGAATGAACCTCATTGGTTCTTGCTGAAGCTCAAACGTGATGCGAAACACGAGAATGCACCTCATTGGTTCTTGCTGAAGCTCAAACGTGCTGCGTAACACGAGAATGAACCTCATTGGTTCTTGCTGAAGCTCAAACGTGCTGCGTAACACGAGAATGAACCTCATTGGTTCTTGCAGAAGCTCAAACGTGCTGCGTAACACGAGAATGAACCTCATTGGTTCTTGCAGAAGCTCAAACGTGCTGCGAAACACGAGAATGCACCTCATTGGTTCTTGCTGAAGCTCAAACGTGATGCGAAACACAGGAATGAACCTCATTGGTTCTTGCAGAAGCTCAAACGTGCTGCGAAACACGAGAATGCACCTCATTGGTTCTTGCTGAAGCTCAAATTTGCTGCGTAACACAAGAATGAACCTCATTGGTTCTTGCTGAAGCTCAAACGTGCTGCGTAACACAAGAATGAACCTCATTGGTTCTTGCTGAAGTTCAAACGTGATGCGAAACACAGGAATGAACCTCATTGGTTCTTGCAGAAGCTCAAACGTGCTGCTTAACACGAGAATGAACCTCATTGGTTCTTGCTGAAGCTCAAACGTGATGCGAAACACGAGAATGCACCTCATTGGTTCTTGCTGAAGCTCAAACGTGCTGCGTAACACGAGAATGAACCTCATTGGTTCTTGCTGAAGCTCAAACGTGCTGCGTAACACGAGAATGAACCTCATTGGTTCTTGCAGAAGCTCAAACGTGCTGCGTAACACGAGAATGAACCTCATTGGTTCTTGCAGAAGCTCAAACGTGCTGCGAAACACGAGAATGCACCTCATTGGTTCTTGCTGAAGCTCAAACGTGATGCGAAACACAGGAATGAACCTCATTGGTTCTTGCAGAAGCTCAAACGTGCTGCGTAACACGAGAATGAACCTCACTGGTTCTTGCTGAAGCTCAAACGTGATGCGAAACACAGGAATGAACCTCATTGGTTCTTGCAGAAGCTCAAACGTGCTGCGAAACACGAGAATGAACCTCATTGGTTCTTGCAGAAGCTCAAACGTGCTGCGAAACACGAGAATGAACCTCATTGGTTCTTGAAAATGAAGAGAAAGAGAACTGAATTTGGTGTTCGCGTGTTGTCTCGCGCGCACAGAAAACACTGCTTGAGTTCCAGTCTTCTTGTGCTTGAAATGAAAAACTTTCACTCTATGATGGTTGAACTTCATAGAGTGCCAATTCATCACTCTAGATTAATTGAAATGATGAAGACAGAGTGTCTTCCCTTTCATCATTCCCTTTAGGAAAAGTGTATTTGGTCAAACTGCTTTTTCTGTGCGAGCTGCTACTGAGTGGAACCTCTCCCCCATAACCATCACAAATTAAACACATATAGTACATTTAAGATCCAGTTAAAGAAATGGCTCATTGATTATCAGAGCTGTCAACATGAACTTACTTCTAGACCTGCTCTCGCTGCCCACTGATGGCTTCTTGCCTTGTGTGTGTGTGTGTGTGTCATGTTTTTGTCTGATGTTTGTTTGAAATTGTACATTTCTACATAATAGTATTTTTTACTAACTGTATTGTAATCTTTATATTGTGTATATGTCATTTTATTCTCTTTTTAGGGTGACTTTTACCATCTGTCTTGGGGCTGCAGATGAAAAATAGCCTTCTGGCTAACTCTGGCATATTGACACAAATGTTTATTAATATGCACTGTCCCTGTAATAAAATAAAATAAATAATTGCAGTCAATCCGCGAATCACATGTGTTCTGAACCGGGTGTGGATCACTAATCAACTACAATCCCTATACTTGACATTGCACATCTCGCGATGTGACTATTGCGATATTGATGCTAAAACGATATATCGTGCAGCCCTTCCAGCAGGAACACTTATGACGTCTCCTGACTGCAGATGCCACAATTCTCTCTGAATTTTTGATGATTATTTATAATATAACTTTTTTTTATTGTCTTTTAGACCTGGTGGAGGAGAATGAGGAGAGTGAAGAGGAGGAGGAACATCATCATGTCAAAACTGGAGCTAAAACTGAAAGTATTTCTTTACTGAAAAGAAGAGACAAGAAATGTTTCACTTGCACTCAGTGTGGAAAGAGTTTCACACGCAAACAGAGTCTCAAGGATCACATGAGGATCCACACTGGAGAGAAACCGTTCACATGCGATCTGTGCGGAAAGAGTTTCACAAAAAAAACGAGTCTCAAGGATCACATGAGGATCCACACTGGAGAGAAACCGTTCACATGTGATCAGTGTGGGAAGAGTTTTACACAACAAGGAAACTTTAAGACACACATGATCATCCACACTGGAGAGAAACTGCATGAATGTGATCAATGTGGTAAAACATTTTTGAGGGCTTCAGACCTGAAGAAACACCTGACAGTTCATTCACAGGAGAAACCACATTCATGTTCTTTGTGTGGAAAGAGGTTTTCACGTCTGCAGAGTTTAAAAGAACATCAGAAAATACACATTAGTGTAAGAAATCATATGTGCTTTGAGTGTGAGAAGACTTTTATCACAGCTGCAGATTTAAAACGGCACCAGAGGATCCACACTGGAGAGAAACCTTACAAGTGTTCACACTGCGACAAGACATTCATTCGGTCAGAACATCTGAAACAACACGAGAGGATCCACACTGGAGAGAAACCGTATCACTGCACTGCATGTGGGATGAGCTTCACTCAATCATCTAATCTACGCAGTCACACAAAAAACAATCACAGCAAGTAGATCATCTTCAGATCCAGCACTTTATAGTCTGATGCCGCACTAAACATCCTCACCAAACGTGACACAATAATACTGTTAAGTAATAAGTAAAAAACGTATTACTTATTATAAAGTAATAAGTAATAAATATCTTCAATCTAATTTTGTCACATTGTGTAAAGTTCATCACATGCCATTTTGTTAGTCAATAAAAATAAATTTGTTCGTATTTAACTTTTTTGTTTTTGCTTCACAAAGTATTATATATATATACATATAAATATATAAATGCATAAATACATTATTTGTTACATATAAAATCAATGAAATACCCATATTTTTGGTTTTATTGATGTTTTGCACGTTTTTGATAATCTGCCTTTGATTTCGTCTCACGGCGATGACGTCATCACTAGCGCACTCTTCCTTCAGTCAGGGTGCGTCTCAATACTCAGATGGATGTTTCCTCGGTTCCTCACTCCTCCATCCTCCAGCATGTGACCCGGAAACCGATCGAATTCAGCCATCTTGAAGGACATCTCAATCCTGTAATTGCACCGCGAGGAATGAGGAGTTATGAGCGAGGATGCACAGGTGTCTCCTATGTGGAAGTCTTTCTTGGCCAGAAACCTGACGCACGTATAAATTCTCCTCCCCCTTCACACATGTCACAATCATTTATATTTATGCTTTACCTTTGCAGTTTAAATAAACCATATATCACACATATTTCAACAGGGCATCTTGCTTTATTATTATTACTTAAAAATTTATTAAATAACCAAACTGCGTTGAAGCGTTGAAGTGACGCTCGAGTGATCAAGAATATTTCAATATACAAAAAGATTTTCTTTGATTTCTACGTCTTCAATTTATATCCTTGCATAAATTGTAAGATGTTAGCAAACTAATTCCTTTATTGTTATGAATGTAGTTATTAGGAAATTTAGATTCATATGAACAAATAACAGTGATTGATAAAGATGGGTGACATTAGTGTCTGTCTTTATATTACTGCTATTTTCTATTTTCTGTCATTTGAGAAATAATAGTAATACTAGAGCACTTTTATAGGCTTTCAGCATTTATTCTACAAGCAAGTACTTCTAATAAAGTGAGATGATCTGCTGCTGATCCTGAATGGCTTGTTTCATGAGTATTGATAGTCTATGGCAGTGGTTCCCAAACTTTTTCTGCCAGACCCCGTTTTGTAGAGAAAAATATGTTTAAGACCTCTTCCCCCCTTGTGTTTGTGATGTAAGATTTTTGGTTTTGAACGTCTCTTGCTCAACAAGGTGCATTTATATATTTAATATACAGTTAGGGTGATATTATGAAATATTCCAACTTCAAATATTTGTTTTTATCTGAATATGTTACATTTAATTTATTCCTGTGATCAAAGCTGAATTTTCAGCATCATTACTCCAGTCTTCAATGTCACATGATCCTCCAGAAATCACTCTAATATGATGATTTGATGCTCAAGAAACATTTCTGATTATTATCAGCGTTGCAAACAGTTGTGCTGCTTCATGTTTTTTCAGTATTCTTTGATGAATAAAGATACACCCACAAAAAGACACTCTCAGACAGGAACTTGATTGCAAATTTCTAAAGGATTTATTTAAAATATTGTAATTAATAAAGTACTACAACTTCTCAACAACAACAAGTTTCTCCTTCTGTATGTGATATGAGTCTCTAAGTGGCGTCTTCACTTGTTCGACTTCATAATGGTTAGAAGTTCATATTTTGAGGCACGCAACACCCTGTGGTCTCTCTTTATTACCCATCACTGAACTGGTGAATCTGAGGGCGAGATATGCCTTGTCATATATTCTAGTCTTTTCGCCGCACCGCAACAGCTTGAGGCTGTCCACTAGACTTGACAAAGCAATTCTATTTTTCCACAGCATTTCATTGTGTCTCATCAACACACTGGCGCTGATTCTTCAATCGTGCCATCTAGTGCTCTGTTATTGCAGGACAACAACCGATAACAGCGGCTACTGCGAGTCATCATGAGGTAAAAACATCATGTTAAAACAATATTCTGGATTATTTACTTATGTGGCAAGTTTCGCAGTGAGGTCTGTCTCACCCTGAAGACGTTTCAGTAATACTTTATAATAATGGCCCGTCATTAATAAGTAATTATGCAGGAAGTAATGCAGGACTAATGAGTAGCGCTACATTAACACTTCAGCTACTACTGTTAAATAATATGGAAACAAGCTTAACTAATCAGTCAGTTATATTGAATTTAGGACTAAGATAGTTCCTTATAAGGTAGGTAATTACTGAATGAGATTGGCATCATTATGAATTAATAGGTAATTATGACAAATTATAAAGAATTACTAATTAATTACTAATAACAGCATTAAAGTGTCTGAGACGTTAGCAATTGTCTTTTTTACTCTCAACTTGGTCATAAAATGCATCACTAAGTGTTGCCTAGTCACTATGCAGGAACTACTAGTGATCTGGACCATTATTTTAAAGTTTCTAAATGAAAATTGACCAACATAATAAAAAGTTAATAAAAGTAAAATTATTGATATTATTATTACTTTCATTGGAATAATACATACATATATCAAAATGATTTAATTTAATTATAACATTTGTTTTCCTTCTAATGAAATTTTCCACATCCACCCAAACAATCTTTGTGTATATACAACTACAAAACAGATGGATAATAGATAATTTGATAACAATAGATAACAAATAAATAATTTGTTCAATTTTCTAATAAACAAAAAATACATAAATAATCAATTTCTAAATTAAACCTCTCTAACACACTTTTAGCTGGATATATACTTTGTACAATTTGTATGTAATGTAACCACTTTTATTTTATTATTTAAACAGTATGCTTCACAAATACACCAAGCTTTATTCCAGTTTATATTTCTAAATACACTGGGCCACAATTTAGCTTTTATGATTCCAGCTTATATTCTTAAAATTGTAAGTTTATTAGTACAACTGTGTTTCAGAATATCAATGTCTCCTAGAAACATGCTGTCTTTAACATATATTGCTCAGCATTCTCTTTCAGTGTGACTGGGAACCCACATTTATACAAGAATTCACTATAAGATAATCTACTACATTTTAGTTTAAACGTTATCTAACTAATATGAATAGATATATTAAAATCTTCTACAATATAGAAAAGAGATCTATTTTTATTTTTATATCGAATTATTATATATAACATGCTGTTGATATCGCCTTGCGGCGATGACGTCATCACGCGCGCGCTCCGTCAGTGTCGAGACTTCTGAGGTAAACTGTTCACGCTATTTCACGTAATTCTAAAATACTCTTTATACAGTTTAAATATCATTTTACGGAGACATTTCCTGATGGTTTTCATCGGGTTCGTCGCTATTTGTGTCTGCTGACTAAAACACTCAAAGAAGAAGTTTTTATTATGTATGTATTTATATGTTTATATTTAAATGTATTTCTCTTCACATACAAAACGGTAGGATGCTAGCGAAGTAAGTGTTATGAACGAAGTTATTAGGATATAACTTTTACATTTTTATAGACAAATTACAATGGTTGATAAAGATGGGTGTCATTATAGTGTCTGTCTTTTGTATTGCTGCTTTTTTCTCTATCATTTGAGAAATAATCTAGCAATAGCAATGCTAATATTAGAGCACTTATATAGGCTTTTTTGCAGATATTCTGACACAAACAATCTGTTTCTAGCAGCAAATAATTATAATAAAGTGAGATGATGTGCTGATCCTGAATGGCTTGTTGAATGAGTATTGATAGTCTATGGCTCATCACTATTATCAGAGCAGCTGAAAAGCCTCTTTATTTCACGTCAATAGATCCTGTTTCTCCTCATTTATTATGCTGATGTCTTCAGATCTGTAAATTGACACATTAAGCTAATTTTATTGTCAACAGATTTGAGCAAACGACACGATCAGCTATTGTGACATCTACAAGATATAGGTAAGTTTCATAAGAGCATTTATTTCATTAATCTGTGATAAACCGTTTTTCATATAAAAGTTAAACATAAAACTAAAGTAAAAAACAATAAACAATATATTTTTATGTATTTCTTTGGCTACATATTAATTAGAGGTAAAATAAAAGTTTAAAGTTCCATTAATAGATGAATAGGAGAATTAGTATAGTATTAGTATATGAAAACAAACCCACTTTCTGATTTAATCTTGATTTTTGACAGATTTCTTTAATGCAGTTATCATTCTTTTACTAATGCTCACTGCAATTCACCAATAAATGCTGGAATATTCCCATCAGCTACAAGTGAAGACGAGCATCAAACCATCAGGAAGAGCTGAAATCTGCAAAGACAGAGTTTATTGAAGGACGGTGAGAACATGAGAGATCCAGAACACTGCAGAATGAAACACACTGAAGAACAAAGAGGTTGGTGTTTATTCCTGATTCTTCATTAGTGAGGCTGAAGAACATTAAGGTTATGAAGCTTTAAGTAGTTCAGATAGAAGCTCAAACGTGCTGCATAACACGAGAATGAACCTCATTGGTTCTTGCAGAAGCTCAAATGTGCTGCGAAACACGAGAATGAACCTCATTGGTTCTTGCAGAAGCTCAAATGTGCTGCATAACACGAGAATGAACCTCATTGGTTCTTGCAGAAGCTCAAATGTGCTGCGTAACACAAGAATGAACCTCATTGGTTCTTGCAGAAGCTCAAATGTGCTGCGAAACACGAGAATGAACCTCATTGGTTCTTGCAGAAGCTCAAATGTGCTGCGAAACACGAGAATGAACCTCATTGGTTCTTGCAGAAGCTCAAATGTGCTGCATAACACGAGAATGAACCTCATTGGTTCTTGCAGAAGCTCAAATGTGCTGCGTAACACGAGAATGAACCTCATTGGTTCTTGCAGAAGCTCAAACGTGCTGCGAAACACGAGAATGAACCTCATTGGTTTGAAATGGGAATGGCCTTAAATGCAGGGCTCTACGCTAACTTTTTTCCCAAGGAGTACATGTGCTCCTAAATGAAAAAATTTAGGAGCACACAAAGAAATATAGGAGCACAGTGAAAAAAGTTGATTAAACTGCTCAATTCATATGGATTAGTTTTATGATCTTTTTATGAACGTTTTTCGAAGCATCAAAGTGGTAGTTGTGTAGGCTGTCAATGGAGGGAAAGAAATCTCTCAATTTCATCAAAAAGTTCTTCATTTGTGTTCCGAAGATGAGTGAAAGTCTTACGGGTTTGGAACGACATGATGGAGAGTAATAAATTACAGAATTTTCTATTTTGGGTGAACTAACGTTACCTGTTTAATAATTATGCAATTATTATTTTTAACCTACTTCAAAATATATATAAAAATATACACCTCAATAAAGTATGAAGTGCTAAAAACAAAACAAATGCCTGCTTGCTTTTTCCCTTTGCAGTACTTGCAGTAGCCTATATTAAGTTACATCAAAAATGAGTTTTTGTCGTCTTCCTGTCCTCAGTGTCGACTGTTTTGGTCGTAACTTCAGTTTATGCACTTGGTCTTTTGGTGGGACATAATTAAAATAAAATTTGGTGGGTTGCTAATAAAATTTTGATACTCATTTGCAAGTAGGCCTATTGATAGTGTGCGGGAGTTCATTATTTAGTTTTTTTTTCACTTGGTCTTTTGAGATAATGACTATAGGCTTCATACTGTGTTGCGTATCTAGCTCACTAAGTGTTTACTTTACTTTTTTTATGGTGTAGCGGCCTGTTTACACCTGGTCACTGCATACGTTTTTACTGATCAAAACGATTTCATGAGTTTTTACTGATCAAAACGATTCAATTTACACCTAGTCACATTGTGTGTTTTCGCAAAACTAAATCGGATCTTCTATTCCCGCGTTATATGCAGATTTAATGTAGGCCTAGTTCACGTCACCAAAAGCAACAGATATGACCAGCATTTTATTGATCATCATAAGCTCATTTCAAAATCAGCGATAGGAGAGAGCGACAGCAGCACTGGTAACCGTTAGCCTAATATCATTTCGTTTCTTTACTATTAATGAATGTGATTGTGTGATGAGCGTCTACGACTTACTTTCACTTTAATTCGCGGCAGTTTGCGCGTTAGCTTGATGAATGGATCGCTCATCTGTCGTGATGCGTGTTGCAGTAGCGTCATCATATCTGGCTATAACATGACATATAGCCAATAACACGCTCTCACACGTTTATTTTTAGCACTGTTGGGTGGACTCTCTCACTTAAAATCCAGCAGTTCCCGCACATTCCCTATTTCAGTGATTGGCTCAATGGTTGCGAATCGTCGCTCCCATTTGAATAAAGTTAAGCACGTCATCAAATGTTCACATCACGCAGTTGCGACCCCGTCCTCTTGCTTGCTTTCCATGTGAAATCAATGGTATGCTTCGCTTCATCGCGCTGTTGTCTTCAGTGTATTGAGAACAGCCCGTCACTCGCGCACTGTGCTCGTAAATTATTTTTCAAGTTCGCACATAACTATTTTTAGGCGCAAATGCGAGTGAATTACTCGCACTGTAGAGCCCTGAAATGAGAAATGTTTCAAGGATTATTTTGCATAGATGTTAGGGCTGGACGGTATATCGAGTTTGTACAATATATCGATACATTTTTTTGAAACAATATTGAATGAGGCAATACCGTTTATATCGATACAGTAGTTTGATATGTTGGTATGTAGTAGTTTGACTGCTTGGTCATTCTTACATCCAACAACAAAACACCTCAATCGCTTAGGAGACATTCTTGTCTACAGCTGATCCAGCGTGGAAACACTGGTGGACTGTGTCCAGCTCACTTGGGGCGGGTCTACGCTAAAACTGCAGTGTCAATCAACAGTCGTGGGCGGGGCCTGTGCAAAGTGACGTCACATTGCCCCGAATCTGAGAACAGCTCGTTCTGAGACAGTGCTTATGATTTATGGGGATTTAAAAAAAAGCACTGGGTGGATTTTTATCATTATATGGTGGTTGTGTACACACACTGCCAACACATATTTATGTTCAAACACCATGTAAAAGTGGATTTTGCATAATAGGTGCCCTTTAATATAAAACTAACTAACAATGATAATGTGGTACAAGAAAACGAATGTGGAGACATCGTTTCAGTCAGTAAAGATTCATTTTGGAATCTAAAAAGACATCTCTCGAAAACATGAACGTGAGCTACGTGAACACGCTGGGAAGAAAGCAAAAGGTTAGCAAATTGAATACGGTAACTTGTAACAAAGTGTAAATTAAATATAGCGTAATATTCAAACAAATTCGTTTTGTCATTCAAGTAATGGTTAGTTTTATTTAATTTGTGTCGTCCGTAATAATATTTATATTATTAGGCCCATTTATTCGTTTAATTTTATAGCAGTTTGTGTGTAGCCTAATGGATATAAGCCAATTTAAGTTTTAATCGTGCGTGTTGCGCAAAAGTTCACTTATCAAAATTCTGGCCTAATAGTTAATTTACTTTTAAAACTTTTATGTATATTTTTGTTTTATATAATTTTTATTTATATTATAAGGCCCGAAATATCCGAAATCGAACTATAAATAAACTATCCGGTTTTTAAAGTGCCATGTTTTGTGCATTTTTTACAGTCTATGATTAGACCGTTTGCTTTTTATTTTATTGTTTGCCATCTCATCCAGTAGCGGCCGCTCTAAACGTATTGTAGAGTAGGCCCATGACCAGATCAAGCGAATAATAGCCAATAGCCAGAAGTAGTCAATTGTCGAGTTCACGCGCGTGATCATAGGTAACTAAAAACTCGACAATCGACTACTGTGGACTTCAACCGAAAACAGGAAGTAAATACAGGTATGTGCGCTGGCTGAATTAACATCACTTTTATTTATATCTTTCACATCTACTGCAGTCAGATTCACCGTGTTCACTCTGAAGGAATCACTCACATTGGCTGTGCACTTGTAATGACACATCAAGGATGTTAAGAGGCTAAAAGCAGGTTTAAAACTTGCCCCATTGAAGTCAACAGGGTGCAAATTTTAAAAAAAGGGTAACACGGGTGTAGGCAACACTGATTTTTGTCGTTGTTCTCTGTACTGACAG